>NW_028295720.1:1200000-1608000 GCF_964341445.2 Mesoplodon mirus
AGAGTAATAAAGGACATCTATCCTCCAAAAAATCTGTTAAGGGAAGTCAACGAGGCGGCCTTCAAAGCGAGGCAGAATAGCAGGAAACAGATTTCAAGTGGTTCGTTGGAATCACCTGTAAAGCACAGGAAGAGGGGCACAACTTCGAAAATGATGCACTTTGCCAAAAAGGGCATATGCGTTTTCTCCTGAATATATTCAGGCGAAAACGCATACGCCCTTTTTGGCCAAGCAAGCAAGTGGGCAATGCAAATCTGCACAGCAAAGTTGTATCACTGCCCACCGGTCAAAAGGGACATCCACAAAATGTGTAAAAACAAGAAATCCTACAGAGGCCCTGGAGAACATGGAGCCTTGTTATGCTGATGGGCGGGATGTAAATTGCCAACTGCCTCTCTGGAGGAGTGCATCGTGTTCCCTAAAACAAGTAAACAAGAGAGCTACAGAGCCAAGGGCACTACCAGTCTAGGGAATATACCTTGGGAAAACTGAAAATCAATAAGACAGAGCCACCCCAAAATTTAGGGCTGCACTGCTTACATGAATCTCAAATTGGGTACTCTATAAATATCCCAGGATAGATAAAAATGGTTCAAAAAATTGTGGTACTATTGTACGATGGATTATCCCTCAGCCATGAAATCAATGTCATAATGCCAGTAACAGGAAAATGAGTGGATTCAGGTACGATGATTCTAAGTGAAATAAGTCACACAGAAAATCAAACTTATCATAAGATAGCACTTATGAATTTTCTGTAACATGGCTACACATGAACTGAGTTAGGAAAGGGAAGAGAGTCTCACATTTAGAAAACACACTTATGCCTGCTTAAGGAGGAAGGAGAGGTGGGGTGATGCATAAAATCAGAGTTTGATATTAATACAAGTACCATTCCAAAATCGAAATACGGAATAGACAAAACCTACACCTTCATCAGTGAAAGGGACTCAAAACCCAATATTCTGCGCAGTGGAATATATCTGACTAGTAAGAATCTTAAAACCTCTGTATTGATATGTCACCATAAGAGAATCAAGTGTGTCTACACTGGCAAAAACATGGCAGTGAGAATCAGCTCAATCCCACTATAAAAAGGAATTTCAAATACAAAACAAAAAAAACAGGGAAATTCATTACAATTCCTTCAGGGGCTCTGATGAAACCTGGAATGACCCTACCTACAATGAGAGCTGGCTGTGGCATAAAGCTGGACACTTGAGACTGAGAGTTTTGGTGAGACTGGGTGAGCAAATGCAAACGCTTTAAAGCAATAATGTGTGGCACCCATTCCATGGGTCCCAACTCTCCATGTGTAAGGGAATATTACTACAGCCATAACATTTACGGGAAACCTAGAGAATGGACACACTGTGAATACGAAAGGTTTCTAAAACTCAACTTATAGTCATTCTCCTTGTGCACCAGTTTGAATTTCCAACTGCTTTACTATCAATCTCCCAACTTGGAGTGATAGCCCGTAAAACCTCCTGGTTCGCACAGGTTGCCAATTTGGCAGAGGATGAAAGGGAAGAGGGAGAACCATTGAGAGAGTAGCTGTTAGGCATTTGGACGGGTATATGTCACTTTAATTGCCCGGCAGGAAGTAGAATTAACCAATGTCTCAGCTACCTGCCGGGAACCAGTATAGGTTTTGAACCATAGTTTTGGATTTGCGGTCAGCTCACAAAAACGAGTTGAAAAATGGAGCTCAGGGGCACAGCAATTTACAAACTGGCAGAGTAATAGAGGAAAACTATCGTCCAAAAATCTTTTGAGGGAAGGCAGAGAGGCGGACTTTAAAACGAGGCAGAATAGCAGGAAACAGATTTCAAGAGGTACGTTGGAATCACCTTTAAAGCACAGGAAGAGGTGCACAACTTCGACAATGATGCACTTGTCAAAAAAGGGTGTTTGCGTTTTCTCCTGAATATATTCAGGAGAAAACGCATACGCGCTTTTTGGCCAAGCAAGCAAGCAGCAATGCAAATCTTCACTACAAAAATTATCCCTTCCCACCGGTCAAAAGGGACATCCGCAAAATGTGTAAAAACCAGAAAGGCAAGACAGGCTCTGGTGATCAGGGAGCCTTGTAATGCTGATTGGCGAGATGTAAGTTGCCAACTGCCTCTCTGGAGGAGTGCATTGTGTTCCCTAAAACAAGTAAACAACAGAGCTACTGAGCGAAGGGCACTTCCAGTCTAGGGAATATACCTTGCGAAAACTGAAAGTCAATAAGACAGAGCCACCCTAAAATTTAACACTGCACTGCTTACAAGAACCTCAACTTGGGTACACCTTAAGTATACCAGGAAAGACAAAAATGGTTCAAGATATTGTGGTACTTACATACGATGTAATATCTCTCAGCCATGAAATCAATGTCATAAGGCCAGTAGCAGCAAAAATAGTGGATTCAGTTACGATGATTCTAAGTGAAATAAGTCACACAGAAAAAGAAACTTATCATAAGATATCACTTATGAAGTTCCTGTAAACATGGCTACACATGAACTGAGTTAGGAAAGATTACAGAGTAACTAATCTTATCATAAGATATCACTCATAGCGGGAATGTACACATGACTACACATGAAGTGAACGACAAAAACAACAGATTCACACATTCAGAAAACATCTTCTGCCTGCTTAATGGGAAAGCCGAGGTGGGGTGATGCATAAAACCACAGTATTTAATTAGCATAGATACCGTTATATAAACCATGTATTTAATAGACAACACCTACTCCCGGCACAATGTACTGGACTCAACACCCCCTATTCATTGCCGAGGAATATGTCTGACTCTAAGTATTTTAAAACATATGTATTCTCATGTCTCCATAAAGGAATCATGTGTGTGTATAACGGCATGAACACAGCACTGAAATTCAGTTAAACCCACTTATAAAAATAAATTTCAAAAGCAAAATGCAAAAACAGATAGAAAGTCTTAAAAACTACGTTCAGGGCCTGTGATGCAAGCTAGATTGACCACCTTTACACCCAAAGCTGGATGAGACATAAGACTGGACACTTGGGGGTGACAAGTTTGCTGAGGTTGTGTGAACAAAAGAACACCACTTAGAGCAATACTGTGTGGTACCCATTTTAGTGGTCCCAACTCTCCAGGTTTAAGGGAATCTTCCTACAGTTAAAACATGCATGGGAAACCCAGTGGATGGTACACTGTGTAATAGGGAAAGTTTTCTAAAAGGTACCTCATTTTTCCTTTTGTCGTGCTCGGCTTCACCATTCCATCTGCATGACTCAAAATCTCCCCACTTCGAGTGTCAGCGCCTTTACCCTCCCGTTATGCACAGTTTGTAATTGTGCAGAGGATGAACAGGAAGAGGGGAAATAAATGAGAGATTAGCTTTAGGTGTTTGGATAGGCACATGTCACTCTAGTTTCGCATCAGGAAGAAGAATTAACCAAAGGCTCAGCCTGAAGCCCCGGAACCAGACTAGGGCCTAAAGCCATCCTGCGGTATTGCAGCCAGCTCACAAAAAGGCGAGTTGAAAAATGGAAATCAGGGGCACAGCAATTCAAAAACTTGCAGAGTTATAAAGGACAACTATCATCCAGAAATATATTGTGGAAAGGCAGTGAAGAGGATTTGAATGCAAGGCAGAATTGAAGGAAACATATTTCAAGAGGTAGATTGGAGTCGTCTTTAAAGCACATGAAAAGCGACAGAATTTCGACAATGTTGCCCTTGGCTGAAAAGGGATTATGTGTATTTTCTTGAATATATTCGGGAAAAAATGCATATGCCCTTTTTGGCCAAGCAAGCCATCAGGCATTGCAAATCCACACTACATAGAAGTGTCCCTTACCTCCAGTCAAAAGGGCCATCCACAAATAGTGTAAAAACCACAAATTCAGGACAGGCAATGGACAAAAGGGAGCCTGGTTACGCCGATGGACAGGATGTAAATTGCCAACAGCCTCTCTGGAGAACTGTATGTTGTTTTCTAAAACAGAGCTACAGAGCATAGCACACTTCCACTCATGGGCGTGTATTTTGGGAAAAGTAAAAATCCACAACACACAGCCAGCCCAAAGTTTAGGACTGTTCTGTTTACAAGAACCTCGACTTCGGTACACTTTATATATCCCAGGAAAGGAAAAAAAAAATGGATATAGATGTTGTGGTACTTATATACAATGGAATGTCACTCAGACATAAAATCAATGTCATAAGGCCAATAGCAGCATAATGAGTGGCTTTGGTACGATGATGCTAAGTGAAATGAGCCACAAAGAAAAGAAACTTATTGTAATATATCACTTATAGAGGAAATGTAAACATGGCTACACACGAACTGAATTTCAAAAGAGAACAGAGTTACACATTTAGAAAACACACTTATGCCTCCTTAAGGGGAAATGTGACGTGGGGCGATGTGTAAAGAAGAGTTTGAAATGAGCATAGATCCCATTCCATATACCAAATATGTAATAGACAAGACCTACTCCTTTCTCAATGAACTGGACACAAAACACCCTATTCACTGAAGAGGAATATATCTGACTGGTAATAACCTTGGAACCTATGTATTTATGTCTCCATAATGGAATCAAGTGTATGTAGATTGGCATAAACACAGATCAATGGAACAGGACAGAAAGCCCAGAGATAAACCTACATACCTATGGCTATCTCATCTATGACAAAGGAGCTAAGGATATACAATGGAGAAAAGACAGTCTCTTCAGTAATTGGTGCTGGGAAAACTGGACCCCTACACATAAAAGAATGAAATTAGAACACTCCATAACACCATACACAAAAATAAACTCTAAATTGATTAGAGATCTAAATATAAGACCAGACACTATAAAACACTTAGAGGAAACCATAGGCAGAACACTCTATGACATAAATCACAGCAAGATCCTTTTGGACCCACCTCCTAGAGAAATGGAAATAAAAACAGAAATCAACAAATGGGACCTAATGAAACTTAAAAGCTTTTACACAGTACAGAAAACATAAACAAGATGCAAAAACAACCCTCAGAATGGGAGAAAATATTTTCAAATGAAGCAATTGACAAAGGATTAATCTCCAAACATTACAAGCACCTCATGTAGCTAAATATCACAAAAACAAACAACCCAATCCAAAAACAGGCAGAAGACCTAATAGACATTTCTCCAAAGAAGATATACAGAGTACCAAGAAACACATGAAAGGATGCTGAACATCACTAATCATTAGAGAAATGCAAATCAAAACTACCGTGAGGTATCACCTCACAGCAATCAGAGTGGCAATCATCAAAAAAATCTACAAAACAATAAATGCTGGAGAGGCCTTTATTGGAGGAAACGGAACACACTTGCACTGTGGGTGGGAATGTAAATTGATATGGGCACTAGGGAGAACAGTACGGAGGTTCCTTTAAATAACTAACAATAGAAGTACCATAGGACACAACAATCCAACTACTGGGCATTTGCCTTGCGAAAACCATAATTCAAAAAGAGTTATGTACAAAAATGTTCATTGCAGCTCTATTTGCATTAGCCAGGACATGGAAGCAACCTAAGTGTCCATCGACAGATGAATGGATAAAGAAAATCTGGCACATATATACAATCAAATATTACTCAACCATAAAAAGAAGCAAAACTGAGTTATTTGTACTGAGGTGGATGGACTTAGAATCTGTCCTACACAGTGAAGTAAGTCAGAAAGGGAAAAACAAATACTGTATGTTAACAGAGATATATGGAATCTAATGAAGAAAAAAAAAAAGATTTTGAAGAACCTAGTGGCAGGACAGGATTAAGGACAGAGACATAGAGAAAGGACTTGAGGACACCGGAAGGGGGATGGGTAAGCTGGGACGAAGTGAGAGAGTGGCATGGACATAAATACATTACCAAATGTAACACTGATAGCTACTGGGAAGCAGCCACATAGACCAGGGAGATCAGCTCGGTGCTTTGTGACCACATAAAGGGGTGGGATATGGAGTGTGGGAGGGAGATGCAAGAGGGAGGGGATCTGGTGATATTTGTATATGTATAGCTGATTCACTTTGTTATACGGCAGAAACGAACACTCCATTGTAAAGCAATTATACTCCAATAAACGTATAAAAGGAAAAAAAAAAAAGAAAGCCCAAGGAAAAACCTACACACCTATGGTCAACTAATCTATGACAAAGGAGGCAAGACTATACAATGGAGATAAGAGAGTCTCTTCAATCATTGGTGCTGGGAAATATGGACAGCTACATGTAAAAGAATGAAATTAGAACACTCCCCACAACCATACATAAAAATATATTCAAAATGGATTAGAGACCTTAATGTAAGGTCGGACAGTATAAAACTCTGAGAGCAAAGCTTACGAAGGATACTCTGACGTAAATCACAGCAAGATCTTTTTTGATCCACCTCCTATAGTAATGAAATTAAAAAGAAAACTAAACAGATGGGACCTAATGAAACGTAAAAGCTTATGCAAAGCAAAGGGAACTACAAACAAGACGAAAAGACAACCCTCAGAATGGCAGAAAATATTTGCAAACGAATCAATGGACAAATGATTAATCTCCAATATATATAAACAGCTCATGCAGCTAAATATTAATAAAACAAGCAGCCCAATACAAAAATGGAAGAAGATCTAAATAGTCATTTCTTCCAAGAAGACATAGAGTTGGCCAGTACGCATATAAAAATCTGCTCAACACCACTAATTATTAGAGAAATGGAAATGGAAACTACAATGAGGTGTCACGTCACACCTGTTAGATTGGGTATCATCATAAAATCTACAAACAACAAATGCTGGAGAGGGAGTGGAGAAAAGGATCCATATTCCACTATTGTTGGGAATGTAAATCGATACAGTCTCTATGGAGAACAGTATGGAGGTTCCTTAAAAAACTAAAAATAGAATTACCATATAATCCAGCAATCCCACTACTGGGCATATACCCAGAAAAAACCATAAATCAAAAAGACACATTCACCACAATGTTCACTGCAGCACTATTTACAATAGACAGGTAATGAAAGCAACCTAAGTGCCCACAGACAGACGAATGGATAAAGACGTGGTACATATATACAACGGAATATTACTCAGCCATACATAGGAATGAAATTGGTTCATTTGTAGAGACCTTGATGGATCTAGAGACTGTCATACAGAGTGAAGTAAGTCAGAAAGAGAAAAACAAATATTGTATATTAATGCATATATGTGGAACGTAGAAAAATGGTACAGATGAACCGGTGTGCAGGGCAGAGATAGAGACACAGATGTAGAGAACAAACATATGGAAACCAAGGAGGGAACGCCATGTGAGGGTGGTGGTGGGATGAATTGGGAGACTGGGATTCACATGTGCACACTTATATGTATAAAATAGATATCCAATAAGAACCTGCTATATAAAAGAAATAAATTAAAAAAAATTAAAAATAAATAAATAACATTTAATAAAATAAAACAGAAAAAACTTTTTCCCTTCACATAGACGTCTTTATATTAATGCATTATTTCCATGTTTATATCTCCAAATTAAAAAAAAGAGGAATAAATAAAATCTAACTTGAACCAAAAAGAAAAAAAGAAAAAAACAAAAAACAGAACTCACCAGTTAAACAGAGGAAAATCGTATCAGGGCACTTGCTCCAGTGGTAAAAATTTCTTAAGTTGGTCAGAGGTGGGAAATCGTCTCCCATGCAGTCAGCAGCACTCCCCCCCACAAGGAGCATCCTCATTGCAAAGCTGGGGGACTGTGTCGAGGCGTCTGTGAGTAAATGTGAGCTGAGCCCCAGTCCTGCTGCAGCTGAACTCTTCCCACCCTTTCCAGGTAAAACACCTGAATATGTACAAGCACTTGCAAGCCTAGAGGAAGGGCTGTGGAGCCACACTAGCGAGAGCACGCAAGCCGACTTGGTGTCTGCAGGCCAGCCAGGATGGTCCTGGCCCCAGATGATCTTCTGGAATCTTTCCATTTCCCTGCCTGTGATACCCCTGCTGCCATGGACCCCACTGCTTTTTTACTTCCTCACCTCTGCCTGGGGAGAAATTCCAGTGGCAGGTATGGGTAACACATCCTCTTCTTTAGCAGGTGGCAGCCTGGAAACTCCTGCAGAAAGTCCAGCAGAGCTCCACTCACACTGGGCCACCCACAAAGCCACGGCCCCTCACTCCCTCCCACCACCCCAGCCCCGACACTGCTGACGGGGCAGAGAATATGGCGTCAGGCACAGCTACAGGTGCTCTTGCTGACTGGAGAGGTGTTTATATTGACCTCAACCCAGGCACAACTGTGTGGGGGGGCTGGCAGGCAGTGTCAGGCTGCCCAAATCAGCCAATCCTCACCCCTCAGGGGCTCACAGTTGCAGAAAATGAACCTTGCTAAACAGGTCAGTCCTAAGGAACAGGTGTGGGCTCTTGAGAGTTAGGATAGACAAGGGGCTGCAGCTGCGGCTTGTTTTCTTATCATTTTATCTGGTCCATGAGTGGAAAACAACTTCAAGAAGACCCTATCCTAATGAGAGGAACCCAGGAGTCAGGGAGAGGAGTGATGGTGGGTGGAGACAGAGGCCTGGTGCCCTGGCTGCAGTGGAAGTGTCTGGAAGACCAGGCAGAGAGAGGCTGCACGGAGTGATAGCCAGTGTCACAAACCTGCCAGAGCTTCTGTTTGTTAGTTCAAATCCTGCTCTGAGGTGTTCTGTGTCAGCTGTGAGCAACAGGTGAGCTGGGCGTTCTCTGCAAGGTGGGCTATGTGCACAGTTCCTGTGTGTCCAGCCCTGCTGGGGTACCTGCCCAGGGGAGTTCCGTATCCTGGGAATGGCCTGACTATGAGAGCCCCATGGGCTGCTGGGTAGCTGCACAGGTGAGCTCCATACCCTGGGAGGGACTTGAACACAAGAGCCCCGTGGGCTGTGGTGTGTGGGATGCAGCCCAGGTGAGCTCCATATCCTGGGATTGGCCTGACCACGAGAGCCCCATGGGCTGCTGGAGACCTGGTAAAGGATATCAGGACAGTCAGTGAAGCCACCGAGGATATACATCCAGTAGCTCCTATTTCCTACAACCCGCTGCTCATTCTACCATCCATCAGGCCATGGCATTCTGTATTACACTTCAATGATGCCTTCTTCTGTATTCCATTCATCTCAGAGTCACAAGAATTTTTGGCTTGTGAGTGGCAGGACACAACATGCAACACAAGCAATGATGCTGGGCCGTCCTGCCCCAACGGTACAAAAATCCCCACACCATCATTGGGAAATGTCCTCTAAAGACCTAAAAGTTCTACCTCTGTAAAAGGGAACCCTCCTTCAATATGCAGATGACATTCTGATTGCCAGGCCTACTAAAGACGCCTCTGAACTACCTAGCCAAGAAAGGATAGAAGGTGTCCAAGAAAAAGGCTCAAATATCCCAGGCCCAGGTGACATGCCTTTGCTTCATTCTCACAGATATTCGGAGAAACGCATCCCAGGATAGGGAAGAAGCCATTTGCAGCCTTACCTCTTCTAAAACTAGAAGACAGCTTAGGGGTTCCTGGGGAGGCCAAGGTTTTCTGCATCTGGATCCCTAACTACAGTCTAACAGCTGGGCCTCTACATGAAACACTGACACGAAAAGAAGATGATCCTTTTGAATAGAATCCAGAAGCAGCCTTCAAGAATGGAAAGAGCAGTCAATTCAGACCCTTGCCCAGGAACTCGCTAATTTAGCTAAGCCCTTTGACCTTTACATACCCGGTCAAAAGTTAATCGCCCTTGGAGCCTTAGTGCAAAAACTGGGACCACTTGAAATGGAGCAACACAAGAATGCCCTTCAGGTATGATAAACTATGGTCACCAAGGGCTTTGCCCACCGACTCATCAGGCCAGGATACTGGGGTATCTAAAAAGCTGGAAATCAGCAGCCCACATGGCCAGCTCCCTCCTAATGGAAAAGGACCCCACGTGGTGATCCTAACCACCCATCATGCCCTGAAGTTGCAGGGCTCGCTCTGTGGACACACTGACCTCGAGGGAGGAGGCCCTCCAACTCCAAACTCTAGAGAGACAAACGGGGGCAATGGGCCCCCAAGATGACTCATGTGACCATCACTTGACCTGGAGTTTCTCTGAAAACAAGAAGACTGTGCCCCGAAAGAGCAGACTACTGCTTGCAGGACTTACTGCACCCAGAGGGGAGCTAATAAGCTTGGCTGGGGAAACGTATATCACGCTTTCACAATAGAAAACACTACAGGCACCGTGGTGATGGTGGCCAATATGACCGGCTGGACTGCTGGCTACTTCTAAAAGCCGTTGACTCAGTGGACGTCATGGTCCTGGATCACCACTGACCCAGGACTGTCTGGGAGTTGCACGGGCAGGGCTCTGACACATGGTGCTGTTTGTACATTAATTCAGGGACCTAATTAAAGAAAGCACAGACTACTGGTCAGAGCATCTAGGCTGGCAAAACCCGTCAGCCTAAGGTCGCCGAACAAATGTGGGGTGGGGTGAAACCTGCCACATCAGCATCTATGCGCATCTCTTTCCTGGACACTTAAAGGTCATTAGAATCTATAGCACTTCCAATGCTGGTGCTCAGGCGGACGGGAAGTGAGGCAGGAGTCCTTGGGACAATCAACCTCACCTGGAGGCTGGTGGGGAGACGTTTTTCCCCTCCCCCCAGGTATCAGGGCTGCCACCACAGCATGAAGCAGTTACAAAAGAGGTGTCTGCACCCTCAACACCCCAAGAATGAGGAAAGGAACAAAAAGCAGAGGAGGTGTTCATCTCTGGCAACGTTCATTAAAAATTCCTGGGAGATAAAAAGAGAATCTGAGCCATAAAATAAAGTCTAACAGGTTTTTCCTTTGTGCTTTGTCTAATTCACGTGCGTCTAGGGTTCCGTATGCAGAGGTCCCACACCCGGCACTTCAGACCTGATTTCTTAGTGCAGAATGGCTGGGTCGACACCTCAGATAGCGGGGTCCCATGCAGACTCCGAGGTTCAGTGCCTGAGCTTCAGCCAACCCAGCCCTCGAGAGCTCCATCCCCTAACTCCCACTGACGCTGCTGGGATCCCTACACAGCAGTCCGACCCAGAGCCCATGGGGGCGTGCACGCTCTCACCTCTCCATTCTGTTTTCAAAATAATGTTTCCTTTGCTTCTGAACCAAACTCGGTCTTGATCTGTTGGCTCCAATGACACTGGGCATGGGGACTCCTGTAGGGGTCCACTCTGGAGGATCAGTAACAGAAATTGAGAACCTTGTAACTTCAATGAACAGATGTGTGAGCCAAACTGTAGTTAACATAGAGCAGTGTATAATGCTCGGGTAAAATAAGATGTTTCTAAGACTTACACTTGATATTTCCATCACTTTACTATAAGCAAGTTCAGTGAAGACGTCTGTCTTATTTGTCAGGTCAACACTAGAGAAATGAAGTGATTTATTTCCATGGATGTACATCGAATACTCTTGGCTGAAGCTTCAATCTTGTATTGAATGTTTTTCCATTGAAAAGGATACCTCTCTTTCAGCTCCCCCATTTCTGAGAAGTATAAAATCTTATAATTTATTATTACCAAAGGGGAAAGGTAGGAGAAGGGATAAATTAACAGTTTGGGATTAACACATACACACTGCTATGTATAAAACAGATCATCAACAAGGAACTACTGTATAGCACAGGGAACTACACTGAATATTTTGCAATAACCTATAAGGGGAAATAATCTGAAAAAGAATAGATATTTTTATTGACATCATCTACCAATGACAGATAAAATGTAACCTAAGCAAGGCCGATGGTGAACGCTTCTGAACCTGAAGATTTCAGTCATCTAAAATTTGGGCTCTGCCTATTTCCCAAGGCCCTTAATGGACATACGTGTAGCCGTAGCTTAAAAATTCCCCAGTTTGGGGTACGGGGAGGCACTGATTTGGAAAAATCCCTGGTGTTCTCCTTCCATGCACGGGACCCTTCCTACAGCTAAAACATGCCTGTCACACCTAGACGATGGTACACCGTTTGATCGGAAAGAGTTTGGAAAAGGCACCTCATCTCCTCATCGCCTGGTGCTCGGGTTCACCCCTCCAGCATCTTTCCTAACAATCTCCTCACTTGGGGATATCAGCACCGTCAACATCCTGTTGCACACAGTTTGGAATTTGTCCAGAGGATGAAGCGGAAGGATGAGAAAAATTTAGAGACAAGTCTTAGTTGTTCGGAGAGGCACATGCCACTCTAATGTCCAATCTGGAAGACAAATTCATCAAAGGCTAGAATTGCCCACGGAAACAGAATATGTCTAGAGGAAATCCCGCTGTTTTGTGTCCAGTTTCCAAAAACACAAGTTGAAAAATGGAACTCAGGGGCACTAAAATTCATGAAACTGCAGAGATGAAAATATCTATCATCAAAAAATGTCTTGAGGTAAGTCATAGAAAAGGAGTTGTAAGCAAGGGAGAGTGGCAGGAAACAGATTTGAAGAGGTAGAAAGGACTCCCCATTAAAGCACAAGAAAAGGGGCTGAACATCGCCAATGATGCAGTTGGCCCAAAAGGGCTTATGCATGTTTTCTGAATATATTCAAGTAAAGGCCATACACACTTTTTATCCAACCAAACAGGTGGGCACTGGAAATCAATACTACAAAATGTATCACTTCACATCAGTCAGAAGGGCCATCCACATAAAGTGTAAACACCAGAAATGCAGGACGGGGCGAGGAGAAAAGGGAGCACTGTGAGGCTGATAGTGGAAATGTAATTTGCCAACGGCCACTCTGGAGAAGTGTATTGTGTTTGCTAAAACATCTGAAAACTGAGCTACAGAGCATAGGGCACTTGCACGCATGGGCGTATACTTGGGAAAAACAAAAAATGACAGAAAACAGGCACCCCAACGTTTACCACCTCTCTGTTAAAAAGGGCCTCCACTTGGATATAACCTAAATGTCCCTGGAAGGATAAAATGGATAAAAGAGATGGGGTGCTTATGTAGAGTGGAATATTACTCATCCAGAAATCAATAAAATAAGGCCAGTTGGAACAACTCTGGAGGAGTTACATACGATCATTCTAGGTGACATATGTCAGAAAGAAAGAGACACATATCATAAGATGTCACTTAAAGGTGGAATCAAAAATGGCTACACATGAAATAAACTACAAAACAGAAACATAGTCAAATATGTAGAAAATAGACATAAGGCTGCTAAATGGGAAAGGTGGGGAATGGTGAGGTATTATCCAGGAGGTTGAAATTAGCAAAGATACCATTCCAAGTACCAAATTGAATAACTGACAAGGCCTACACGGTACCTCAAAGAACTGCACTCAGCCCACTCAAGTCACTGGACAATAATACATATGAATCGTAAGCATCTGAAAAAGAATTTATTGTTGTCTCGCAGTACATGAATCAAGTGGATGTACAGCAGCAAAAAACAGAGCTTTGAAAATCAGCTGTAACCAATATAAAATAAATTTAAAAATATTTATAAAAACAGTGAGACAGACAAAAATTCTTACAACTTTTGTTGAAGGGCTACGATGTAACATGGATTGAACACATGTAGACCCACAGCAGGATGATATATAAGGCTGGAAGCTATGCACGCTAAGAGATGTTAGAGAGGCTGGTTGAGGAAATGCAGACCTTTTAAAGTAATACTGCCTGGTACCCATTCCATGGGTCCCAAATCGGCAGGTTCAAGGGAATCTTCTGACAGCGAAAACATGCCTGGGAAACCGAGATGAATGTACACCGTGTGCTCAGGAAAGGTGTCTAAAATGCACCTCATTTTTGATCTCCTGGTGCTGGGGTTCTCCATTCCAGCCACATTACTAAAAATCTCCCCACTTGGAGAATCAGCACCTTTAACCTCCTGTTTCACACAGTTTGCAATTTGTGCAGAGGATAAATGGGAAGGGGGGAACCAATGAGAGATTAGCTGTAGGAGTTTTGACAGGCACATGTCACTCTAATTTCCCATTAGGAAGAAGAATTAACCAAAGGCTCAGCCTGCCTCCTCAGAACCAGAATAGGGCCAGAAGCAATCCAATGGTTTGGCAACCAGCTCACAATAAAAGCGAGTTGCAAAATGGAGCTCAGGAGCAGACAATTCAAAGATCTGCAAAGATATAAATGATAACCAACGTCCAAAAATATATTCAGGTAAGGCAACAAAGAGGATCTGAATGAGAGGCAGAATTGCAGGAAACAGATTTCAAAAGGTAGATTGTACTCACATTTAAAGCATATGAAAAGCAGCAGAATTTCTCAAATGATGCAGTTGGGCAAAAGGGTGTATGCCTTTTTTTTGTGAATATCATCAATAAAAAAACACATACAGAGTTTTTGGCCAACCAAGCAAGCCGTAAATGCAAATCTGCACAACAAAGAAGTCTCAATTTCCACTGTTCAGAAAGGCCATCCAAAAAATGTGTACAAACCAGAAATGCAGGAGAGGCCATGGAGAACAGGGAGCCTAGTCACGCTGATGGGTGGGGTATAAATATCCAAGAGCCACTCTGAAGAAGTGTATGCTGTTTCCTAAAACATTTAAATACAAAGTCCCCGAGCAAAGGGGACTTCAACTCATGGACATATAACTTGGGAAGACTAAATATCGACAAGACACTGGCTCCCAAATATTTAGGGCTGCTCTGCATACAAGAACCTCAACTTTGGTACACCTAAAATATCCCAGGAAATAGAGAAATGCATAAATAACTTGTGGTAATTTTGTACAACGGAATATCACTCAGACGTGAAATCAATGTCATAAGGCCAGTAGCAGCATAAAGAGTGGATTTAGGTATGATGATTCTAAGTGAAATTAGTCACACAGAAAAAGAATCTATTCATAAGATATCACTTACAGAGGGAATGTCAACATCACAACACATGAACTGAATTAAGAAAGAGAACAGAGTCTCACATTTAGAAAACACTCTTATGCCTGTTTAATGGGAAAGGATAGGTGGGGTGATGCATAAAACCAGAGTTTGATATTAGCACAGGTACCATTCCATAAACCAAATACAGAATAGAAAAGACCTACACATTCCTCAGTGAACGGGACTCAAAACACCTATTCCCCGCAGAGGAATATATCTGACTAGTAAGAATCTTAAAACCTATGTACTTATATGTGTCCGTAAGGGAATCAAGTATGTCTAGACTGGCATAAACAGGTCAGTGAAAATCAGCTCAACCTCATTATAAAAATGAATTTCAAAAACAAAACAAAAAAACAGCGAAATTCTTACACAATTCCTTCAGGGGTTCTGATGAAACCTGGAATGACCCTATCTGCAAAGACAGCTGGATGAGACATAAGGCTGGACACTTGGGACTGAGAGGACTGGTGAGATTGGGAGAGAAAATGCAGACCCTATAAAGTATCAATGCATGCCACCATTCCATGGGTTCCAAATCTCCAGGTAGAAGGGAATATCACTACAGTTATAACATGTATGGGAAACCTAGAGAAAGGACACCCTGTGATGGTGAAAGGTTTCTAAATGTCTCCTAATTTTTCCTCTCCTTGTGCTCCAGTTTGGCATTCAAACTGCTTTACTATCAATCTCCCAACTTAGGAGAGCCAGCCCCTATAACCTCCTAGTTCGCACAGTTTGCTAATTGTGCAGAGGATGAAAGGGAACAGGGAGAACCAATCAGAGAGTAGATGTAGGCATTTGGACAGGCACATGTCACTCTAAATTCCCGTCAGGAAGAAGAATTAACCAAAGCCTCAGCCACCCACAGGGAACCAGTATAGCCACCCCTTGAACCAGTATAGGTCCTCAAGCAAAATTGTGGATTTGCGGTCAGCTCCCAAAAATGGGATTTGAAAATTGGAGCTCAGGGGCACAGCAATTCACAAAACTGCAGAGTTATAAAGGTTAACTCTCTTCCAAAAATCTGTTGAGGGAAGGTAACAAAGCAGACTTGAAAATGAGGCAGAATTGCACAAAACATATTTCAAGAGGTAAAGTGGAATCGCCTTTAAAGCACCGGAAAAGCATCACAACTTCGACAATAATGCACTTGGCCAAAAACTGCGTATGCCTTTTCTCCTGAATATATTCAGGAGAAAATGCATACACCCTTTTTGGCCAATCAAGCAAGCGTGCAATGCAAATCCACACTATAAAGAATTGTCACTTCCCACCGGTCAAAAGGGACATCCGAAAATCTGTAAAAACCAGAAAGGCAAGAGAGAGATGAGAAAGGCATGAAGCAATGTGATCCCAAGGGTCATGGAGTATTGTGATGACAAGTGCATGGAGCATTGTGATGACAAGACTTCCGGATCATTGTGTTGTCAGGGTTCATGGAGCATTGTGATGACAGGTGTCATGGATCATTGTGATGACAGGGGTCATGAAGCATTGTGATGAGAAGGTCATGGAGCATTGGGATGAAAATGTTCATGGAGTATTGTGATGAGAGACGTCATTGAGCATTGTGATGACAACGTACTGGAACACTGTAATGAGAAGACCATGGAGCCTTGTGATGACAAGTCTCATGGAACATTCTGATGAAAAGGGGCATGGAGCATTGTGATTACAGGGGTCTTGGAGCATTGTGATGACAAGGGCATTGAGGATTGGAATGAGAAGGCTATGGAGCATTCTGATGACATGAATCATGGAGCTCTGTGATGACAAGGGCATGGGACATTGTGATGAAAAATGCATGGAGCCTTGTCATGACAGGGTACAAGGATCATACTGACGACAAGTGTCAGGGAACATTGTGATGACAAGGGTATTGAACATTGTGATAACAAAGGTCATGGAGCATTGTGATGAGAAGACCATGGATAATTGTGATGATGAGCAACATGGGGCATTGTGATGATAAGTGTTATGGAACATATTGATCACAAGGATTTGGAGCATTGTGATGAGAGAGGTCATGGAGCATTTTGATTTCATTGTGATGACAATAGCATGAAGCATTATGATGATGGGCATGGTGCATTGTGATGCCAGGATTCATGGATCATTGAGATGAGAAGGGGCATGGAGCATTGTGATTACAGGAGTCTTGGCGCATTGTGATGACAATGGCATGGAGCATCGTGAATGAGAAAGCCAAGGAGCATTCTGATGACATGCGTCCTGGAGCGTTGTGATGGCAAGGGCATGGAGCATTGTGATTACAGGGGTCTTGGAGCATTGTGATGACAATGGTCATGGAGCCTTGTGATGAGAAGGCTGTGGAAGATTGTGATGGCAGCGGTCATGGAGCATTGTTATGACAGGGGTAATGGAGCATTGTGATGACAAGGGCATGGATAATTGGTCTGAAATATTTCATGGATTATTGTGATGAGAGGGGGCAACGAGCATTGTGATGACAAGGGCATGGAACACTGTGATACATGGGTCATGGAGGATTGTAATGACAAGCGCAGGGAGCATTGTTAGAAAAATGGCATCGAGCATTGTGATGAAAAGCATCATGGAGCCTGTGATGACAAGGGCATGGAACAATGTGATGAGAGGGTTCATGGAGCATTGTGATCACAATGGCATGCAGCATTGTGATGCCAAGGGTCATAGAGCTTTGTGATGACAAAGGTCATGGAGAATTTTGATGACAAGGGTGTGGTGCATTCTGTTGTGAAGGGCAGGGAGCATTGTGATTACCGGGTCATGGAGCAATTTGATGAAAAGTGTCATGGAACATTTGGATGACAGGGCTTATGGAACACTGTGATGTCAGGGGTCATGGAACATTTTCATGACAGGGGTTATGGACCATTGTGATGACAGGGGAGTGAGTGTATTGTGATGACTAGTGAGGGAACATTTTGATATCAGTGGTGAGAGAGCATTTTTAAAAGACTTGCATGGAGCATTGTGATGACAAGCTTTATGGAGCATTGTGATGAAAAGGTTGTGGAGCATTGTGATGCCAAGTTTTATGGAGGATTGTGATGACAGAGGTAATGAAGTATTGTGATGACAAGGGCTTGGAGCATTGTGATGGCAAGGGTCATGGAGCATTGTGATGACAAGGGAATGGAGCATTGTGGTGACAACGGCCATTGAGAATTTTGATGAAAAGGTCGTGATGCATTGTGATGACAAAGGCATGGAACTTGCTATGACAGGGTTCATGGGTCATTGCAATGAAAAGTGCATGGAGAATTGTGATGACAAGAGCATGTAACATTTTGATGAGAACTGTCTTGGAGCATTGTGATGACAAGGACGTGGAGAATTGTGATGACAAGGGACATGGGGCATTGTGATAACCAGGGCATGGAGCATTGTGATGGCAAGACCGTGGAGCACTGTGATGAGAAGACCATGGATAATTGTGGTGACGGGCATCATAGAGCACTGTAATGACAAGGGGCTTGGAGCAGTTTGATGACACGTGTCATGGAGCATTGTGATGAAAAGGGTCATGGAGCATTCTGATGACAAGATTGTGGAGTATTGTGATGACAAAGCCAAGAAAGTGGAGAATTGTGATGACAGGGAACATGGAGCATTGTGATGACTAGGGCATGGAGCATTGTGATGGCAAGACCGTTGAGCATTGTGATGAGAAGACTATGGATAATTGTGATGACAAGCGTCATGGAGCACTGTAATGACAAGGGGTATGGAGCATTGTGATGACAGTGGACATGGAGAATTGCGATGGCAAAGGTCATGGAGCATTCTGATGACAGGCTTGTGGAGTATTGTGATGACAGTGGCATGGAGCATTGTGATGAAAACGGCATCGGGCATTGCGATGAAAAAGGCATGGAGCCTTTTCGTGACAGGGTTCAAGGAGCATTCTGACGACAAGTGTCAGGGAGCATTGTGAGACAAGTGTATTGAGAATTGTGATGACAAAGGTCATGGAGCATTGTGATGAAAAGGGCATGGAGTATTGTGATGACAGGCATCATGGAGCGTTGTGATGACAAGTGTTATGGAACATTGTGATCACAAGGGTTTGGAGCATTGTGATGACAGAGGTCATGGATCATTTTGATTTCAAGGAGCATGGAGCATTGTGATGACAAGGGCATGAAGCAATGTGATCCCAAGGTTCATGGAGGATTGTGATGACAATGGTAATGGCGTATTGTGATGAGAAGTGCATAGAGCATTGTAATGACAAGGTCATGTTGCATTTTGCTGACACAGGCATGGAGCATTGGAATGACAGGTGTCATGGAGCACTGTGATGACAAGCGTCACGGAGCATTGTGAATACACGGGTCATGGAGCATTGGGATGACAAGGACATGGATCTTTGTGATGACAAGTGTCATGTAGCATTGGGCTGAAAATGTTCATGGAGTGTTGTGATAACAGGGGTCATGGAGCATTGGGATGACTAGGGAATGGAGCATTGTGATGACAAGAGTCCCGGATAATTGTGTTGTCAGGTGTCATGGAGTGTTGTGATGACAGTTGTCATGGAGCATTGTAATGATATTGGTCATGGAGCATTGTGATGAGAAGGTCATGGAGCATTGGGCTGAAAATATTCATGGAGTATTGTGATGACAGGGGTCATGGAGCATTGTGATGACAGAGGTCATGGAACATTTTGATTTCATTTTGATGACAATAGCCTGAAGCATTATGATGATGGGCATGGTGCATTGTGATGACAGGTTTCATGGAGCATTGAGATGAAAACTGGCATGGAGCATTGTGATTACAGGGGTCTTGGAGCATTGTGATGACAAGGGCATAGAACATTGTGATGAGAAGGCCATGGAACTTTCTGATGACATGCATCATGGAGATTTGTGATGACAAGGGCATGGAGCATTGTGATTACAGGGGTCTTAGAGCATTGTGATGACAAGTATCATGGAGCCTTGTGATGACAAGGCCGTGGAATATTTTGATTGCAGGGGTCATGAAGCATTGTTATGACAGAGGTAATGGAGCATTGTGATGAGAAGGGCATGGAACATTCAATTAAAAGTTTTATGGAGCATAGCGATGACAAATTTGTGGACTGTTGTGATGAAAAGCACGTTTCACACTGTGATGACAAGGGTCATGAGGCATGGTTCTGACAAAGGCATGGAGCATTGTGATGACAAGGGTCACCGAGCACTGTGATGAAAAGTTCATGGAACATTGTTGTTACAATGGTCACAGAGCCTTGTGATGACACGGGCATGGACCATTGTGATGACAAACGTTATGCAGCATTGTGATGACTGGAGTCATGGAGCATTGTGATGACAAAGGCATGCAGCACTGTGATGAGAAGTTCATGGAGTATTTTGAAGACAGGTGTCAAGGAGCATTGTGATGACATATGTCATGTTCCACTGTGATGACAATGGCATGGGGCACTGTGATGCCAAATTTAATGGAGGATTGTGATGACAAATATAATGGAGCATTGTGATGACTAGGGATTGGAGCATTATGATAACAAGGGCCATTGAGAATTTTCATGAAAATGTCATGAAGCATTGTGATGACAAGGTCCTGGAGCCTTGTGATGAGAAAACCATGGAGCCTTGTGATGACAAGTCTCATGGAGCATACTGATGAAAAAGGGCATGGAGCATTGAGATTATAGGGGTCTTGGAACATTGTTATGACAAGGGCATGGAGCATTGTGAGGAGAAGGCCAAGGAGCATTCTGATGACATGGGTCATTGAGATTTGTGATGACAAGAGCATGTAGCAATGTGATGATAGCGTTCATAGAGCACTGTGATGACAATGACATGGATCTTTGTGAAGACATAAGTAATGGAGCATTTTTATGACTGAAGTCATGGAGCATTGTGATGACAGGTGTCATGGAACATTGTAAAGACCGGGGTGTGGGATTATTGTGATGAATAGTGATGTAACATTGTGATATCAGTGGTGAGAGAGCATTTTGATGAGAAGTGCATGGAGCCTTGTGATGACATGTTTTAAGGAGCATTGTGATGACAAGATTGTGGAGCACATAGATGACAAGCACATGGCGCATGGTGATGACAAGGGTCATGGAGCATTGTGCTGAGAAAGGCATAGAGCTTTGTAATGACAAGTGTCAAAGAGCATTGTGATGAAAAGTTCATGGAGCATTGTGGTTAAAATGGTCACAAAGACTCTTGAGGACGAGGGCCTGGATCATTGTGATTACAAACTTCATTAAACATGGTGATGACTGGAGTCATGGAGCATTGTGATGACAGGGGTCATGAAGAATTGTGATAACAAGGGCATGTAGCATTGTGATGACAAGGACATGGATCATTGGTCTAATAAGTTTCATGGATTATTGTGATGACAGTTGGAATGGCGCATTGTGATGACAGTGGTCATGGAGCATTGTGATGGCCAGGTCATGCAGTATTGTGAAGACAGGTGTCAGGGAGCATTGTGATGACATATGTAATGGCCCATTGTGATTACAATGGCTTGGAGTATTGTGATGACAATGGTCAGGGAGCATTATGCTGACAAGTGCATGGATAATTGTGATGACAATTGTCATAGAGCATTCTGATGACAAGCTTGTGGAGTATTTTGATGACAATGGCATGGAGCATTGTAATGAAAACGGCATGGGGCATTGTGATGAAAAAGGCATGGAGCCTTTTCGTGACAGGTTTAAAGGAGCATTCTGTCGACAAGTGTCAAGGAGGATTGTGATGACAAGTGTATTGAGAATTGTGATGACAAAGGTCATGGAGCATTGTGATGACAAGTGTTTGGAGCATTGTGATGACGGAGGTCATGGATCATTTTGATTTCAAGGAGCATGGAGCATTTTGATGACAAGGGCATGAAGCAATGTGACCCAAGGTTCAAGGAGGATTGTAAAGACAATGGTAATGGAGGATTGTGATGACAAGCGCATAGAGCACTCTAATGACAAGGTAATGTAGCATTTTGCTGACAAAGGCATGGAGCATTGTGATGAGGGGCATGATGCATTGTGATGACAGTGTTCATGGAGCATTGAGATGAAAAGGGGCATGGAGCATTTTGATTACAGGGGTCTTGGAGCATTGTGATGACAAGGGCATGGAGCTTTGTGATTAAAGGGGTCTTGGAGCATTGTGATGACAAATGTCATGGAGCCATGTGAAGACAAGGCCATGGAATATTGTGAGAGCAGGGGTCATGGAGCACTGTTATGACAGGTGTAATGGAGCATTGTGATGAGAAGGGAATGGAGCATTGTGATGAGAAGGGAACGGAGAATTGTGATTACAAGATTTATGGAGCATTGCAATGACAGATTTGTACACCATTGTGATGAAAAGCGCGTGGCACACTGTGATGACAAGGGTCATGGAGCATGGTTCTGACAAAAACATGGAGCATTGTGATGACAATGCTCACGGAGCACTGTGATGTAAAATTCATGGATCATTTTGGTTACAAAGGTTACAGAGCCTTGTGATGATGCACACATGGATCATTGTGATGACAAACGTTATGAAGCATTGTGATGAATGGAGTCACGGAGCATTGTGATGACAGGGGACATGGAGCATTGTGATGACAAGGGCATGGAGCATTGTTATGACAGGGGCATGGAGCATTTGTCTTAAAATTTCATAGATTATTGTGATGAAAGTGGGCATGGTGCATTGTGATGACAAGGGCATGGAGCATTGTGATGAGAAGGTCATGGAATATTGTGAAGAGTGTTGTTAGGGAGCATTGTGATGACATATGTCATGGTCCATTGCGATGACAATGGCATGGAGCATAGTGATGCCAAATGTAACAGAGGATAGTGATGACAGATAAAGTGGAGCATTGTGATGACTAGGGATTGGAGCATTATGATAACCAGGGCCATTGAGAATTTTCATGACAAGTTCGTGAAGCATTGTGATGACAAGGTCCTTGAGCATTGTGATGACAAAACCATGGAGCCTTGTGATGACAAGTCTCATGGAGCATTCTGAAGAAAAGGCGCATGGAGCACTGTTATGACAGGGGTCTTGGAGCACTGTGATGACAAGGGCATGGAGCATTGTGTGGAGAAGGCCAAGGAGCATTCTGATGACATGCGTCATTGAGCTTTGTGATGAAAAGGGCATGGAGCATTGTGGTTACAGGGGTCTTGGAGCATTGTGATGAAAAGGGCATGGATCATTGTGATGAAAAAGGCATGGAGCCTTGTCATGACAGGGTTCAAGGAGCATACAGACAACAAGTGTCAGGTAGCATTTTGATGCCAAGTGTATTGAGCATTGTGATGACAAAGGTCATGGAGCATTGTGATAAGAAGACCATGGATAATTGTGATGACGAGCGTCATGGTGCATTGTGAGGACAAGTGTTATGGAATATTGTGATCACAAGTGTTTGGATCATTGTTATGACAGAGGTCATGGAGCATTTTGATTTCACTGTGATGACAGTAGCATGAAGCATTATGATGATGGGCATGGTGCATTGTGATGACAGGGTTCATGGATCATTGAGATGAAAAGGGGCATGGAGCATTGTGATTACAGGGGTCTTGGAGCATTGTGATGAGAAAGGTCATGGAGCCTTGTGATGACAAGTCCATGGAACATCGTGATGGCAGGGGTCATGGAGCATTGTGATGAGAAGGCCGTGGAGCCTTCTGATGACATGTGTCATGGAGCTTTGTGATGACAAGTACATGGAGCAATGTGATGAGAGCATTCATGGAGCATTGGGATGACAATGACATGGAGCATTGTGATGCCAAGGGTCATGGTTCTTTGTGATGACAAAGGTCATGGAGCATTTTGATGACAAGAGTGTTGTGCATTGTGATGAGCAGGGCAGGGAGCATTGTGATGACAGTGTCATGGAGCAGTTTGATGAAAGTGTCATGGAACTTTTTGAGGACAGGGGTTATGGAACATTGTGATGTCAGGGGTCATGGAGCATTTTGATGAAAAGGGCCATGGAGCATTTTGATGACAGAGTTTATGGAAGATTGTGATGTCAGTTGTCATCGAACATTGTGATGATATGTGCATGTAGCATTGTGATGACAGGAGTCATGGAACATTGTGATGACAGGGGTGAGGGAGTATTGTGAGGAATAGTGATATAACATTGTGATATCAGTGGTGAGAGAGCATTTTGATGATAAAAGCATGGAGCATTGTGATCACAAGATTTATGGAGCATTGTGAGGACAAGATTGTGGACCACTCTGATGACAAGAGCATGGCGCTTTGTGATGACATATGTCATGAAGCACTGTGCTGACAAGCGCATGGAGCACTGTGATGACAAGGGTCATGGAGCATTGTGCTGAGAAAGGCATAGAGCATTGTGATGACAATGGTCAAAGAGCATTTTGATGAAAAGTTCATGGAGCATTGTGGTTAAAATGGTCACAGTGGCTGTTGATGAGGGGGCATGGACCATTGTTATGACAGGGGTCATGAAGAATTGTGATGACTGGAGTCTCAGAACATTATGATGACAGGGGTCATGAAGCATTGTGATAACAAGGGCATGGGGCATTGTGATGACAAGGGTCAGGGAGCATTTTGCTGACAAGTGCATGGAGAATTGTGATGACAAGAGTGATAGAGCATTGTGATGACATGCTTGTGGAGTATTTTGATGACAATAGCATGGAGCATTGTGATGAAAATGAAATGGGGCATTGTGATGAAAATGGCATGGACCCTTTTCGTGACAGGGTTCAAGGAGCATTCTGACGACAAGTGTCAGGGAGCATTGTGATGACAAGTGTATTGAGAATTGTGATGACAAAGGTCATGGAGCATTGTGATGAAAAGGGCATGGAGTATTGTGATGACAGGCATCATGGAGCGTTGTGATGACAACTGTTATGGAACATTGTGATCACAAGGGTTTGGAGCATTGTGATGACAGAGGTCTTGGATCATTTTGATTTCAAGGAGCATGGAACATTGTGATGACAAGGGTATGAAGCAATGTGATCCCAATGTTCATGGAGGATTGTGATGACAATGGTAATGGAGTATTGTGATGACAAACGCATAGAGCATTGTAATGACAAGGTCATGTAGCATTTTGCTGACAATGGCATGGAGCATTGTGTTGACATGTGTCATGGAGCACTGTGATGACAAGCGTCATGGAGCATTGTGAATACACGGGTCATGGAGCATTGGGATGACAAGGGCATGGATCATTGTGATGACAAGTGTCATGGAGCATTGGGCTGAAAATGTTCATGGAGTACTGTGATGACAGGGGTCATGGAGCATTGTGATGACAGAGGTCATGGAACATTTTGATTTCATTTTGATGACAATAGCCTGAAGCATTATGATGATAGGCATGGTGCATTGTGATGACAGGGTTCATGGAGCATTGAGATGAAAAGGGGCGTGGAGCAATGTGATTACAGGTGTCTTGGAGCATTGTGAAGACAAGTGCATGGAGTATTGTGATGACAATAGCATATATCATTGTGATGAGAAGTGCCATGGAGCATTGTAATGACAAGGACGTGGAAAATTGTGAGGACAAAGGACATTGAGCTTTGGGATGACCAGTGCATGGAGCATTGTGATGGCAAAACCGTGGAACATTGTCATGAGAAGACCTTGGGTATTTGTGATGACGAGCATCATGGAGCACTGTAATGACAAAGGTCATGAAGCATTGTGATGACAGGTGTCAGGGAGCACTGTGATGACAGGATTCATTGAGCATTGTGATGACAAGGGCAGGGAGTACTGTGATGACAAGGGCATGGAGCATTGTGATGACAAGGGCCATTGAGAATTTTGATGACAAGGTCGTGAAGCATTGTGATGACAAACAATTGCAGCTTGCTCTGACAGGGGTCATGGAGAATTGCAATGGCAAGTGCATGGAGAATTGTGATGACAAGAGCATGTAACATTGTGATGAGAAGTGTCATGTAACATTGTGATGACAAGGACTTGGAGAATTGTGATGACAAGGGACATGGAGCATTGTGATAACCAGGACATGGATAATTGTGATGACAGTGGTTATGGAGCATTATTATGACAAGGGCCATGGTGCATTCTGACATAAGATATCACTTATGAAGGACATGCAAACATGGCTACATATGAACTGAATTCAGAAAGAGAACTGAGTCTCAGATTTAGAAAACACTCTTATGCTTGCTTAAGGGCAAAGAGACGTGGGGAGGTGCACAAAACCAGAGTTTGATATTAGCACAGGTACCGTTCCATAATCCAAATACAGAAGAGACAAGCCCTACTCCTTCCTCAGTGAACAGAACTCAACACCCTATTCCCTGCAGAGAAATATATCTGACTAGTAAGGATTTTAAAACCTATGTATTGATATGTCTCCATAAGGGAACCTAGTGTGTCTAGAATGACATAAACACGGCAGGGAGAATCAGCTGAAACCCACTATAAAAATGAATTTCAAAACAAAACAAAATAACAGTGAAATTCTTACACAATACCTTCAGGGGTTCTGATGAAACCTGGGATGACCCTATCTACAACGACAGCTGGATGTGGCTTAAGGCTGGTCACTTGGGTTTAAGAGGATTGGTGAGATTGGGTGAGAAAATGCAGACCCTTTAAAGCAATAATGCCTGACACCCATTCCATGGTTCCCAACTCTCCAGGTAGAAGGGAATATCACTACAGTTATAAAATGTAATGGAAACCTAGAGAATGGACACCCTCTGATGGTGAAAGGTTTCTAAAACTCTACTAATTTTTTCTCTCCTTGTGCTCCAGTTTGACATTCCAACTGATTTACTATCAATCTCCCAAGTTGGAGAGTCAGCCCATATAACCTCCTGGTTCGCACAGTTGGCAAATTGTTCAGAGGATATAAGGGAAAAGGGAGAACCAATGAGAGAGTAGCTGTAGGCATTTGCACGGCCACATTTCACTCTAATTTCCCGTCACGAAGAATAATTAACAAAACTCTCAGCATGTGCCGCACCCCCGGAACCAGTATAGGTCCTGAACCAAAATTTTGGGCTTCTGGTCAGCTCACAAAAAACGAGTTGAAAAATGGAGCTCTAGGGCACAACAATTCACAAAGTTGCAGAGTTATAAAGGACTACTCTCTTCCAAAAATCTGTTGAGGAAAAGCCATGAGGAGGACTTGAAAATGAGGCAGAATTGCACCAAACAGATTTCAAGAAGTACATTGGAATCTCCTTTAAACACAGGAAAAGCATCACAACTTCAACAATTATGGAATTGACCATAAAGGGCGTATGAATTTTCACCTGAATATACTCAGGAGAAAACGCATACACCATTTTTGGCCAACCAAGCAACCGCACAATGCAATTGTGCACTACAAAGAAGTATCACTTCCCACCAGTCAAAAGGGACATCCACAACTGTGTAAAAACCAGAAAGACAAGACAGGCCCTGGAGAAGAGGGAGCTTTGTTATGCTGATGTGCGGGATGTAAATTGACAACTGCCTCTCTGAAGGAGTGCATTGTGTTCCCTAAAACAAGTAAACAACAGAGATACACAGCCAAGGGCACTTCCAGCCTAGGGAATATACCTTCGGACAACTGAAAATCAATAAGACAGAGCCACCCCAAAATTTAGGGCTGCACTGCTTACAAGAACCTCAACTTGGGTACACTTTAAATATCCCAGGAAAGACAAATATGGTTCAATAAATTGTGGTACTTATGTATGATGGAATATCCCTCAGCCATGAAATCAATGTCATAAGGCCAGTAGCAGCAAAATGAGTGGATTTAGGTAGGAAGATTCTAAGTGAAATAAGTCACAGAGAAAAAGAAACTTATCATAAGATATCACTTATGAAGATCCTGTAAACATGGCTACACATGTACTGAGTTAGGAAAGAGAAGAGAGTCTCACATTTAGAAAACACTCTTATGCCGGCTTAAGGGGGAAGGAGAGGTGGGGTGATGCATAAAACCAGAGTTTGATATTAGTACAGGTACCATTCCAAAAAACAAATACGGTATAGACAAGACCTACACCTTCCTCAGTGAAAGGGACTCAAAACACCATATTTCACGCAGAGGAATATATCTGACTACTAAGAATCTTAAAACCTATGTATTGATATGTCTTTGTAAGGGAATCAAGTGTGTCTAGACTGGCATAAACATGGCAGTGAGAATCAGATCAAAACCACTCAAAAAAGGAATTTCAAAAACAAAACAAAAAAAACAGGGAAATTCTTTACAATTCCTTCAGGGGCTCTTATGAAACCTGGAATGACCCTATCTGCAAAACAGCTGGATGAGACATAAGGCTGGACACTTGGGACTGAGAGGACTGGTGAGATTGGGAGAGAAAATGCAGACCCTTTAAAGTAGTAATGCATGCCACCATTCCATGGGTCCCAAATGTCAAGGTAGAAGGGAATATCACTACAGTTGTAACATGTATGGGAAACCTAGAGAATGGACACCCTGTGATGATGAAATGTTTCTAAGAGTCTCCTAATTTTTCCTATCCTTGTGCTCCAGTTTGGCATTCCAACTGCTTTACTATCAATCTCCCAAGTTAGGAGAGTCAGAACCTATAACCTCCTAGTTCGCACAGTTTGCTAACTGTGCAGAGGATGAAAGGGAAGAGGGAGAACCAATCAGAGAGTAGATGTAGGCATTTGGATGGGCACATGTCACTCTAAATTCCCGTCAGGAAGAAGAATTAACTGAAACCTCAGCCACGCTCAGGGAACCAGTATAGTCAGCCCTGGAACCAGTATAGGTCCTGAAGCATATTGTGGATTTGTGGTCAGCTCCCAAAAATGGGATTTGAAAATTGGAGCTCAGGGGCACAGCAATTCACAAACCAGCAGAGTTATAAAGGACTACTCTCTTCCAAAAATCTGTTGAGGGAAGGCAACGAAGCGGACTTGAAAATGATGCAGAATTGCACAAAACATATTTGAAGAGGTAAATTGGAATCGACTTTAAAGCACAGGAAAAGCATCACAACTTCGACAGTGATGCACTTGGCCAAAAACGGCGTATGCATTTTCTCCTGAATATATTCAGGAGAAAACACATACGCACTTTTTGGCCAATCAAGCAAGTGCACAATGCAAATCCACACTACAATGAATTGTCACTTCCCACTGGTCAAAAGGGTCATCGAAAATCTGTAAAATCCAGAAAGGCAAGAGAGAGATGTCAAGGGCATAAAGCAATGAGTTCCCAAGGGTCATGGTGGATTGTGTTCACAAGCGCATGGAGCACTGTGATGACAAGGTTCATTGAGCACTGTGATGACAAGCGTCACAGAGCATTGGGATTACAGGGGTCATGGTGCATTGGGATGACAAGGGCATGGAGCATTTTGATGACAAGTGTCCCGGATCATTGTGTTGTCAGGGTTCATGGAGCATTGTGATGACAGTGGTCATGGAGCATTGTGATGACAGGGGTCATGGAGCATTGTGATTGGAAGGTCATGGAGCATTGGGTTGAAATTATCATGGAGTATTGTGATGACAGGGGTCATGTAGCATTGTGATGACAAAGTACTGTAGCATTATGATGAGAAGACCATGGAACCTTGTAATGACAAGTCTCATGGAGCATTCTGATGAAAAGGGGCATGGAGCATTGTGATTACAGGGGTGTTGGAGCATTGCGATGACAAGGGCAAGGAGCATTGGGATAAGAAGGCCATGGAGCATTGTGATGACATGCATAATGGGGCTTTGTGATGACAAGGGCATGGAGCATTGTGATTACAGTGGTCTTGGAGCACTGTGAGGAAAAGGGCGTATTACATTTTGATGAAAAAGGCATTGAGCCTTGTCATGACAGGGTTCAAGGAGCATACTGACGACAAGTGTCAGGGAGCATTGTGATGACAAGGGTATTGAGCATTGTGATGACAAAGGGCATGGAGTATTGTGATGACAGGCATTATGGAGCGTTGTGATGACAAGTGTTATGGAACATTATGATCTCAAGGTTTTGGAGCATTGTGATGACAGAGGTCATGGATCATTTTGATTTCAAGGAACATGGAGCATTGTGATCACAGGGGCATGATTCAATGTGATCCCAAGTTTCATGGAGGACTGTGATGACAATGAAATGGAGTATTGTGATGACAAGCTCACAGAACATTGTAATGAAAAGGTCATGTAGCATTTTGCTGACAAAGGCATGGAGCATTGTGATGACATGTGTCATGGAGCACTGTGATGACAAGCGTCAGAGAGCATTGTGAATACAGGGGTCATGGAGCATTGGGATGACAAGGGCATGGATCATTGTGATGACAAGGTTCATGGAGCACTGGGCTGAAAATGTTCATGGAGTGTTGTGATGACGGGGTTCATGGAGCATTGTGATGACTAGGGAATGGAGCATTCTGGTGACAAAAGTTCCGGATCATTGTGTTGTCAGGTTTCAAGGACTGTTTTGATGACAGTGGTCATGGAGCATTGCGATGATACTGGCCATGGAGCATTGTGATGAGAAGGTCGTGGAACATTGGGCTGAAAATGTTCATGGATTATTGTGATGACAGGGGTCATGGAGCATTGTGATGACAAGGGTCACGGAGCATTGTGATGAAAAGTTCATGGAGCATTGTGGTTACAAAGGTAAGAGAGCCTTTTGATGACGCGGGCATCGACCCTTGTGATAAAATATGTTATGAAGAATTGTGATGAGTGGAGTCACTGAGCATTGTGATGAAAGGGGTCATGGAGCAGTGTGATGAAAAGGGCATGGATCATTGTGCTGTGAAAGGCATAGAGCATTGTGATGACAAGGGTCAAAGAGCATTTTCATGAAATGTTCATGGAGCATTGTGCTTAAAAAGGTCACAGAAACTGTTGATAATGAGGGCATGGACCATTGTGATGACAAAGTTCATGGAGCATTGTGATGACTGGAGTCACGGAACTTTGTGATGACAGGGGTCATGGAACACTGTGATAAAAAGGGCATGGAGCATTGTGATGACAAGGGCATGGAGCATTGGTCTAATAAGTTTCATTGAATATTGCGATGACAGCTGGAATGGCGCATTGTGATGACAAGGGCATGGAGCATTGTGATGACCAGGTCTTGCAGTATTGTGAACAGAGGTGTCAGGGAGCACTGTGATGACATATGTAATGGCCCATTGTGATGCCAATTTTCATGGAGGATTCTGATGACAAAGGTAATGGAGCATTTTGATGACAATGGCTTGGAGCATTGTGATGCCAAAGGTCAGGGAGCATTGTAATGAGAAGACCATGAATAATTGTGATGATGAGCATCATAGGGTGTTGTGATGATAAGTGTTATGGAACATTGTGATCACAAGGGTTTGGAGCATTATGATGACAGTGGTCATGGATAATTTGGATTTCATTGTGATGACAATAGCCTGAAGCATTATGATGATGCGCATGGTGCATTTTGATGACAGGCTTCATGGAGAATTGAGATGAAAAGGAGCATGGAACATTGTGATTACAGGGGTCTTGGAGCATTGTCATGACAAGGGCATGGAGCATTGTGATGAGAAGTAAATGGAACATTCTGATGGCATGCATCATGGAGCTTTGTGATGACAATGGCAAGGAGCATTGTGATTACAGGGGTCTTGGAGCATTGTGATGACAAGGGTCATGGAGCCTTGTGATGACAAGGCCGTGGAATATTGTGATGGCAGTGGTCATGGAGCATTGTTATGACAGAGGTAATGGAGCATTGTGATGAGAAGGGCATTGAGCATTTGTCTGAAATGTTTCATGGATTATTGTGATGAGAGTGGGCATGAAGCATTGTGATGACTAGGGCACGGTACACTGTGATACATGGGTCATGGGGGATTGTAATGACAAGGGCATGGAGCATTGTTATGAGACGGGCATCGAGCATTGTGATGACAAGTGTCATGGAGTTGTGTGATGACAAGGGCATGGAGCAATGTGATGAGAGTTTTCATGGAGCATTGTGATGACAATGGCATGGAGCATTGTGATGCCATGGGTCATGGAGCTTTGTGATGACAAAGGTCATGGAGCATTTTGATGACAAGTGTGTGGTGCATTGTGATGAGAAGGGCAGGGAACATTTTGATGACTGGTTCATGCAGCAATTTGATGAAAAGTGTAATGGAACATTTTGTTGACAGGGGTTATAGAACATTGTGATGCCAGGGGCCATGGAGCTTTGGGATGAAATGGGTCATGGAGCATTTTGATGACAGGGGTTATGGAACATTGTGATGTCAGGGGTCATGGAACATTGTGCTGATAAGGGGATGTAGCATTGTGATGACAGGGGTCATGGAACATTGTGATAACGGCGGTGAGGGAGGATTGTGATGACTAGTGATGGAACATTGTGATATCTCATGTGAGAGAGCATTTGGATGAGAAGTGCATGGAACATTGTGATTACAAGGTATATGGAGCATAGCGATGACAAGTTTGTGGATCATTGTGATGAAAAGCACATGGCACATTGTGATGACTAGTGTCATGGAGCATTGTTCTGACAAAGACATGGAGCATTGTGATGACAAGTGTCACAGAGCATTGGGATGAAAAGTTCATGGAGCATTGGGGTTACAAAGGTCACAGAGCCTTGTGATGAGGCGTGCATGGACCGTTGTGATGACAAACGTTATGAAGCATTGTGATGAGAGGAGTCAGGGAGCATTGTGTTGGCAGGGGTCATGGAGCATTTTGATGACAAGGGGCATGGAACATTTTGATGACAGGGGCATGGAGCATTGGTCTGACAAGTTTCATAGATTAATGTGATAACAGTGGACATGGTGCATTGTGATGACAAGGGCATGGAGCATTGTGATTAGAAGGGCATGGAGTATTGTGAAGACAGTTGTCAGGGAGCATTTTGATGAAATATGTCATAGTCCATTGTGTTGACAATGGCAGGGATCATTGTGATGCCAAATATAATGGAGGATTGTGATGACAAATATAATGGAGCATTGTGATGACTAGGGCTTGGACCATTATGATGACAAGGGCCATTGAGAATGTTCATGACAAGGTCGTGAAGCATTGTGATGACAATGTCCTGGAGCATTGTGATGAGAAAACCATGGAGCCTTGTGATGACAAGTCTCATGGAGCATACTGATGAAAAGGGGCATGGAGCTTTCTGATTACAGGAGTCTTGGAACATTGTGATAATAAGGGCATGGAGCTTTGTGATGACAAGGGCATGGAGCATTGGTCTAATAACTTTCATGGATTATTGTGATGACAGTTGAAATGGCGCATTGTGATGACAAGGGCATGGAGAATTGTGATGCCAAGTGTCATGGGGGATTCTGATGACAAAGGTAATGGAGCATTGTGATGCCAATGGCTTGGAGCACTGTGATGACAAGGGTCAGGTAGCATTGTGCTGAGAAGTGCATGGATAATTGTGATGACAAGGTTCATGGAGCATTCTGATGACAAGCTTGTGGAGTATTTTGATGACAGTGGCATGGAGCATTGTGATGAAAATGGCATGCGGCTTTGTGTTGAAAAAGGCATGGAGCCTTTTCGTGACAGGGTTCAAGGAGCATTCTGATGACAAATGTCAGGGAGCATTGTGATGACAAGTGTATTGAGAATTGTGATGACAAAGGTCATGGAGCATTGTGATGAAAAGGGCATGGAGTATTGTGATGACAGGCATCATGGAGCGTTGTGATGACAAGTGTTATGGAACATTGTAATCACAAGGGTTTGGAGCACTGTGATGAGAGAGGTCATGGATCATTTTGATTTCAAGAAGCATGGAGCACTGTGATGACAAGGGCATGAAGCAATGTGATCCCAAGGTTCATGGAGGATTGTGATGAAAATGGTAATGGAGTATTGTGATGACAAGGGCATGAAGCAATGTGATCCCAAGGTTCATGGAGGATTGTGATGACAATGGTAATGGAGTATTGTGATGACAAGCACATAGAGCATTGTAATGACAAGGTCATGTAGCATTTTGCTGACAAAGGCATGGAGCATTGTGATGACATGTGTCATGGAGCACTGGGATGACAAGCGTCACGGAGCATTGTGAATACATAGTTCATGGAGCATTGGGATGACAAGGGCTTGGATCATTTTGATGACAAGTGTCATGGAGCACTTGACTGAAAATGTTCATGGAGTGTTGTGATGACAGGGGTCATGGAGCATTGTAATGAGAAGGCCATTGATAATTGTGATGACGAGCGTCATGGGGCATTGTGATGACAAGTGTTATGGAATATTGTGATCACAAGGGTTTGGAGCATTGTTATGATAGAGGACATGGAGCATTTTGATTTCATTGTGATGACAATAGCATTAAGCATTATGATGATGGGCATGGTGCATTGTGATGACAGGGTACATGGATCATTGAGATGGAAAGGATCATAGAGCATTGTGATTACAGGGTTCTTGGAGCATTGTGATGAGAAGGGTCATGGAGCTTTGTGTTGACAAGTCCATGGAACATCGTGATGGCAGGGGTCATGGATCATTGTTATGACTGTGGTAATGGTGCATTGTGATGGCAAGGGCATGGAGCATTGTGATGAGAAGGCCATGGAGCATTCTGATGACATGTGTCATGGAGCTTTGTGAAGACAAGGACATGGAGCAATGTGATGAGTCCGTTCATGGAGCATTGTGATGACAATGACATGGAGCATTTTGATGCCAAGTGTCACGGATCTTTGTGATGACAAAGGTCAAGAGCATTTTGATGGCAAGGGCATTGTGCATTGTGAGGAGAAGGGCAGGGAGCATTCTGATGACAGGGTCATGGAGCAATTTAATGAAAAGTGTCATGGAACATTTTGATGACAGGTGTTATGAAACATTGTGATGTCAGGGGTCATCGAACATTGTGATGATAAGTGCATGTAGCATTGTGATGACAGGAGTCATGGAACATTGTGATGACAGGGGTGAGGGAGTATTGTGACAAATAGTGATGTAGCATTGTGATATCAGTGGTGAGAGAGCATTTTGATGAGAAGTGCATGGAGCATTGTGATGACAAATTTTTTGGAGCATTGTGATGACAAGATTCTGGAGCACTGTGATGACAAGCGCATGGTGCATTGTGATGACATGTGTCATGGAGCATTGTGCTGAGATTCACATGGAGCTTTGTAATGAAAAGGGTCATGGAGCATTGTGCTGAGAAAAGCATAGAGCATTGTGATGACAAGGGTCAAAGAGCATTGTGATGAAAAGTTCATGGAGCATTGTGGTTAAATGGGTCACAGAGACTATTGATGACGAGGGCATGGACCATTGTGATGACAAAGGTCATGAAGCATTGTGATGACTGGAGTCACGGAGCATTGTGATGACAGGGGTCATGGAGCATTGTGATAACAAGGGCATGGATCATTGTGATGACAAGGGCATGGAACATTGTTCTAATAAGTTTCATGGATTATTGCGATGACATTTGGAATGGCACATAGTGATGACAAGGGCATGGAGCACTGTGATGACCAGGTCATGCAGTATTGTGAAGAGAGGTGTCAGGGAGCATTGTGATGACATATGTATTGGCCCTTTGTGATGACAACGGCATGGAGCATTGTGATGCCAAGTGTCATGGAGGATTCTGATGACAAAGGTAATGGAGCATTGTGATGTCAATGGCTTGGAGCATTGTGATGACAAGGGTCATGGAGCATTGTGCTGACAAGTGCATGGAGAATTGTGATGACAAGGGTCATGGAGCATTCTAATGACAAGCTTGTGGAGTATTTTGATGACAATGGCATGGAACATTGTGATGAAAATAGCGTGGGGCATTGTGATGAAAAAGGCATGGAGCCTTTTCGTGACAGGGTTCAAGGAGCATTCTGATGACAAGTGTCAGGGAGCATTGTGATTACAAGTGTATTAAGAATTGTGATGACAAAGGTCATGGAGCATTGTGATGAAAAGGGCATGGAGTATTGTGATGACAGGCATCATGGAGCGTTGTGATGACAAGTGTTATGGAACACTGTGATCACAAGGGTTTGGAGCATTGTGATGACAGAGGTCATGGATCATTTTGATTTCAAGGAACATGGAGCATTGTGATGAGAAGGGCATGAAGCAATCTGATTCCAAGATTCTTGGAGGATTGTGATGACAATGGAAATGGAGTGTTGTGATGACAAGCGCATAGAGCTTTGTAATGACAAGGTCATGTAGCATTTTGCTGACAAAGCCATGGAGCATTGTGATGAAATGTGTCATGGAGCACTGTGATGACAAGGGTCACGGAGCATTGTGAATACAGGGGTCATGGAGCATTGGGATGACAAGTGCAAGGATCATTTTGATGACAATGGTCATGGAGCACTGGGCTGAAAATGTTCATGGAGTGTTGTGATGACAAGGGTCATGGAGAATTGTGATGACTATGGAATGGAGCAATGTGATGACAAGAGTCCCGGATCATTGTGTTTTCAGGTGTCATGGAGTGTTGTGATGACAGTGGTCATGGAGCATTGTGATGATATTGGCCATGGAGCATTGTGATGTGTAGGTCGTGGAGCATTGGGCTGAAAATGCTCATGGATTATTGTGATGACAGGGGTCATGGAGCATTGTGATGACAAGGGAATGCAGCGTGGTGATGACATGGTCCTGGATCATTGTGATGAGATGACCCTGGAGACTTTTGATGAGAAGTCTCATGGAGCATTCTGTTAAAAAGGGGCATGGATCATTGTGATTACAGGGGTCGAGGAGCATTGTGATGCCAAGGGCATGGATCATGGTGATGAGAACGCCATGGAGCATTCTGATGACATGCGTCATTGAGCTTTGTGAAGACAAGGGCATGGAGCATTGTGATTACAGGGGTCTTGGAGCATTGTTATGAAAAGGGCGTGGTACATTGTGATCAAAAAGGCATGCAGACTTGTCATGACAGGGTTCAGGAGCACACTGACGACAAGTGTCAGGGATCACTGTGATCACAAGTGTATTGAGCATTGTGATGACAAATTTCATGGAGCATTGTGATGAGAAGACCATGGATAATTGTGATGACGAGCGTCATGGGGCATTGTGATGACAAGTGTTATGAGGCCTTATGATGACAAGGCCGAGTAACATTGTGATGGCATGGGTCATGGAGCATTGTTATGACAAGGGTAATGGAGCATTTTGATGAGAAGGGCATGGAGCATTGGTCTGAAATATTTCATGGATTATTGTGATGAGAGTGGCATGGTGCATTGTGATGACAAGGGCACGGAACACTGTGATACATGGGTCATGGGTCAGTGAGCTTTGTGATGACAGGTCATGGAGCATTGTGATGACAAGGGCATGGAGCATTGTGATGACAGGGACATGGAGCATTGTTATGACAGGGGCATGGAGCATTGGTCTGACAATTTTCATAGATTATTGTGATGACAGTGGACATAGTGCATTGTGATGACAATGGCATGGAGCATTGTGAATAGAAGGTCATGGAGCATTGTGATGACATATGTCATGGTCCATTGCGATGACAATGGCAGGGAGTATTGTGATGCCAAATATAATGGAGGATTGTGATGACAAATATAATGGAGCATTGTGATGACTAGGGTTTGGAGGATTATGATGACAAGGGCCATTGAGAGTTTTCATGGCAAGGTCATGAAGCACAGTGATGAAAAGATCCTGGAGCACTGTGATGAGAAAACCATGGAGCTTTGTGATGACAAATCTCATGGAGCATACTGAAGAAAAGGGGCATGGAGAATTCTGATTACAGGGGTCTTGCCACATTGTGATGACAAGGGAATGGAGCATTGTGAGGAGAAGGCCAAGGAGCATTCTGATGACATGTGTCATTGAGCTTTGTGATGAGAAGTGCATGGAGCTTTGTGATTACAGGGGTCTTGAAGCACTGTGATGAAAAGGACATGGATCATTGTGATGAAAAAGGCATGGAGCCTTGTCATGACATGTTTCAAGGAGCATACAGAAAACAAGTGTCAGGGAGCATTTTGATGACAAGTGTATTGAGCATTGTGATGCCAAAGTCATGGAGCATTGTGATGAGAAGACCATGGATAATTGTGATGACGAGCGTCATGGGTCATTTTGATGACAAGTGTTATGGAATATTGTGATCACAAGGGATTGGAGGATTGTTATGACAGAGGTCATGGAGCATTTTGATTTCATTGTGAAGACAATAGCATGAAGCATTATGATGATGGGCATGGTGCACTGTGATGACAGGGTTCATGGATCATTGAAATGAAAAGGGGCATAGAGCATTGTGATTACAGTGTTCTTGGAGCATTGCGATGAGAAGGGTGATGGAGCCTTGTGATGAAAAGGCCATGGAATATCGTGATGGCAGGGGTCCTGGAGCATTGTTATGACAGGGGTAATGGAGCTTTGTGATGGCAAGGGCATGGAGCATTGTGATGAGAAGGACATGGAGCATTCTGATGAAATGAGTCATGGAGCTTTGTAAAGATAAGTGCATGGAGCAATGTGATGAGAGCGTTAATGGAGCACTGTGATGACAATGACATGGAGCATTGTGATGAGAAGGCCATGAAGCATTGTGATGACATGCGTCATGGAGCTTTTTGATGATAAGGGCATGGAGCATTGTGATTACAGGGATCTTAGAGCATTGTGATGAAAAGGGCATGTATTATTTTGATGAAAAACGCATGGAGCCTTGTCATGACTTGTGTCAAGGAGCATTTTGACGACAATTGTCAGGGAGCATTGTGATGACAAGTGCATTGAGCATTGTGATGACAAAGATCATGGAGCTTTGTGATGAGAAGGCCATGGATAATTGTGATGATGAGCGTCATGGGGTGTTGTGATGATATGTGTTATGGAACATTGTGATCACAAGGTTTTAGAGCAGTATGATGACAGAGGTCATGGAGAATATTGATTTCATTGTGATGACAATAGCCTGAAGCATTATGATGATGGGCATGGTGCATTGTGATGACAGGGTTCATGGAGCATTGAGATGAAAAGGGGCATGGAGCATTGTGTTTACAGGGGTATTGGAGCATTGTGATGACAAGGCCATGGAACATTCTGATGACATGCGTCATGGAGCTTTGTGATGACAAGGCATGGAGCATTGTGATATAATGGGCCTTCAGCATTGTGATGACAAGTGTCATGGAGCCTTGTAATAACTAGGACATGGAACATTGTGATGGCAGGGGTCATGGTGCATTGTTATGACAGAGGTAATGGAGCATTGTGATGAGAAGGGCATGGGACATTGGTCTGAAATGTTTCATGGATTATGGTGATGAGAGTGGGCATGGAGCATTGGAATGACAAGGGTACGGAACACTATGATACATGGGTCATGGAGGATTGTAATGACAAGGGCATGGAGCATTGTGATGAGAAGGGAATCGAGCATTGTGATGACAAGTGTCATGGAGCTTTGTGATGACAAGGGCATTGAGCAATGTTATGAGAGGGTTCATGAAGCATTGTGATGACAATGACATGGAGCATTGTGATGCCAAGGGTCATGGAGCTTTGTGATGACAAGTCATGTAGCATTTTGATGACAAGGGCATGGTGCATTGTGATGAGAAGGGCAGGGAGCATTTTGATGACCGGGTCATGCAGCAATTTAATGAAAAGTGTAATAGAATATTTTGATGACAGGGGTTATAGAACATTGTGATGTCAGGGGTCTTGGCGCTTTGGGATGAAAAGGGTCATGGAGCATTTTGATGACAGTGATTATGAAACATTGTGATGTCAGGGGTCATGGAACATTGTGATGATAAGTGGATGTAGCAGTGTGATGACAGGGTCATGGAGCATTGTGATTACAGGGGTGAGGGAGTATTGTGATGAGTAGTGATGGAACACTGTGATATCTCTGGTGAGAGAGCATTTTGATGAGAAGTTCATGGAGCATTGCGATTAAAATGTTTATGGAGCTTTGCAATGACAAGGTTGTGGACCATTGTGATGAAATGCGCGTGTCACATTGTGATGACAATTGTCATGGAGCATTGTTCTGACAAAGACATGGAGCATTGTGATGACAAGGGTCACAGAGAATTGTGATGAAAAGTTCATGGAGCATTGTGGTTACAAAGGTCACAGAGCCTTGTGATGACGCGGGCATGGACCATTGGGATGACAAACGTTATGAAGCATTGTGATGACTTGGGTCATGGAGCAATGTGATGACAGGGGAAATGGACCATTGTGAGGAAAAGGGCATGGAGCATTGTGATGACAGTGGCATGGAGCATTGGTCTGACAAGTTTCATTGATTATTGTGATGACAGTCGGCATGGTGCATTGTGATGACAAGGGCATGGAGCATTGTGATGAGAAGATCATGGGGTATTGTGAAGACAGGTGTCAGGGAGCATTGTGATGACATATGTCACGGTCCATTGCGATGACAGTGGAATGGAACATTGTGATGCCAAATGTAATGGAGAATTGTGATGACAAATATAATGGATCATTGTGATGACTAGGGCTTGGAGCATTATGATGACAATTGCCATTGAAAATTTTCATGACAAGCTCGTGAAGCATTGTGATGACAAGGTCCTGGAGCCTTGTGATGACAAAACCATGGAGCATACTGATGAAAAGTGGCATGGAGCATTGAGATTACAGCGGTCTTGGAACATTGTGATGACAAGGGCATGGAACATTGTGAGGAGAAGACCAAGGAGCATTCTGATGGCATGCGTCATTCAGCTTAGTGATGACAAGGGCATGGAGCATTGTGATTATATTGGTCTTGGAGCATTGTGATGAAAAGGGCATGGATCATTGTGATGAAAAAGGCATGGAGCCTTGTCATGACAGGTTTCAAGGAGCATACAGACAACAAGTGTCAGGGAGCATCTTGATGACAAGTGTATTTGAGAATTGTGATGACAAAGATCATGGAGCATTGTGATGAGAAAACCATGGATAATTGTGATGACGAGCGTCATGGGGCATTGTGATGACAAGTGTTATGGAATATTGTATTCACAAGGGCTTGGAGCATTGTGATGACAGATGACATGCATCATTTTGATTTAAAGGAGCATGGAGCATTGTGATGACAAGGGCATGAAGCAATGTGATCCCAAGGTTCATGGAGGGTTGTGATGAAAATGGAAATGGAGTATTGTGATGACAAGCACATAGAGCATTTTAATGACAAGGTCATGTAGCATTTTGCTGACAAAGGCATGGAGCATTTTGATGACAGGTGTCATGGAGCACTGTGATGACAAGTGTCATGGAGGAGTCTGATGACAAAGGTAATGGAGCATTGTGATGACAATGGCTTGGAGCATTGTGATTACTAGGGTCAGGGTGCATTGTGCTGGCAAGTGCATGGAGAATTGTGTTGACAAGGGTCATGGAGCATTTTGATGACAGGGTTTATGGAACATTGTGATGTCAGGGGTCATGGAACATTGTGATGATAAGGGGATGTAGCATTGTGATGACAGGGTCATGGAACATTGTGATTCCAGGGGTGAGGGAGTATTGTGATGACTAGTGATGAAACACTGTGATATCTCTGGTGAGAGAGCATTTTGATGAGAGGTGCATGGAGCATTGCGATTAAAAAGTTTATGGAGCATTGCAATGATAAGGTTGTGGACCGTTTTGATGAAATGCACGTGGCACATTGTGATGACAATGGTTATGGAGCATTGTTCTGACAAAGACATGGAGCACTGTGATGACAAGGGTCACAGAGAATTGTGATGAAATGTTCATGGAGCATTGTGGTTACAAAGGTCACAGAGCCTTGTGATGATGCTGGCATGGACCATTGTGATGACAAACGTTATGAAGCATTGTGATGACTCGAGTTACGGAGAATTGTGATGACAGGGGTCTTGGAGCATTGTAATGACAAGGGCACGGAGCATTGTTATGACAGGAGAATGGAGCATTGGTCTAACAAATTTCATAGATTATTGTGATGACATTGGGCATGGTGCATTGTGATGACAAGGGCATGGAGCATTGTGATGAGAAGGTCATGGAGTATTGTGAAGACAGGTGTCAGGGAGCATTGTGATGACATATGTCATGGTCCATTGCGATGACAATGGCATGGAGCATTGTGATGCCGAATGTAATGGAGGATTGTGATGACAAATAAAATGGAGCATTGTTATGATTAGCGCTTGGAGCATTATGATGACAACGGCCATTGATAATTTTCATGACAAGGTCGTGAAGCATTGTGATGACATGGTCCTGGAATATTGTGATGACAAAACTATGGAGCCATGTGATGACAAGTTTCATGGAGCATACTGATGAAAAGGGGCATGGAGCATTGTGATTACAGGGGTCTTGGAACATTGTGATGAAAAGGGCATGGGACCTTGTTATGACAGGGTTCAAGGAGAGGACAGACAACAAGTGTCAGGGAGCATTTTGATGACAAGGGTATTGAGCATTGTGATGACAAAAGTCATGGAGCATTGTGATGTGAAGACCATAGAAAACTGTGATGACGAGCGTCATGGGGCATTGTGATGACAAGTGTTATGGAATATTGTGATCACAAGGGTTTGGAGCATTGTTATGACAGAGGTCATTGAGCATTTTGATTTCATTGTGATGACAATAGCATGAAGCATTAGTATGATGGACATGGTGCATTGTGATGACAGGGTTCATGGATCATTGAGATGAAAAGGGGCATGGAGCATTGTGATTACAGGGGTCTTGGAGCATTGTGATGAGAAGTGTCATGGAGCTTTGTGATGACATTGCCCTGGAACATCGTGATGGCAGGGATCATGGAGCATTGTTATGTAGGGGTAATGCAGCATTGTGATGGCAAGGGCAAGGAGCATTGTGATGAGAAAGCCATGGAGCTTTCTGATGACATGTATCATGGAGCATTGTGATGACAAGGGTCACGGAGCATTGAGATGAAAAGTTCATTGAGAATTGTGGTTATAAAGGTAACAGAGACTTGCGATGACGCGGGCATGGACCATTGTGATGACAAACGTTATGAAGCATTGTGATGACAGGTGTCACGGAGCATTGTGATGACAGGGGTCATGGAGCATTGTGATGACTAGGGAATGGAGCATAGTGATGACAAGAGTCCCGGATCATTGTGTTGTCAGGTGTCATGGAGTGTTGTGATGACAGTTGTCATGGTGCATTGTGATGATACTTGTCATGGAGCATTGTGATGAGAAGGTCATGGAGCATTTTGCTGATAATATTCATGGAGTATTGTGATGACAGTTGTCATGGTGCATTGTGATGATATTGCTCATGGAGCATTGTGATGAGAAGGTCATGGAGAATTGTGCTGATAATATTCATGGAGTATTGTGATGACAAATGTCATGGAGCATAGTGATGACAAGGTCCTGTAGCATTGTGATGAGAAGACCATGGAGGCTTGTGATGACAAGTTTCATGTAGCATTCTGATGAAAACTGGCATGGATCATTGTGATTACTGTGGTCTTGGAGCATTGTGATGACAAGGGCATGGAGCATTGTCATGAGACGGCCATGCAGCATTCTGATGACATGCGTCATGGAGCTTTGTGACGACAAGGGCATGGAGCATTGTGATTACAGGGGTCTTGGAGCACTGTGATGAAAAGGGCATGGATCATTGTGATGAAAAAGGCATGGAGCCTTGTCATAACAGGGTTCAATGAGCATACTGAAGACAAGAGTCTGGGAGCATTGTGATGACAAGTGTATTGAGCATTGTGAAGACAAAGGTCATGGAGCATTGTGATGAGAAGACAATGGATAACTGTGATGATGAGCGTCATGGTGTGTTGTGATGATAAGTGTTATGGAACATTGTTATCAAAAGGGTTTGGAGCATTATGATGACAGAGGTCATGGAGAATTTTGATTTCATTGTGATGACAATAGCCTGAAGCATTATGATGATGGGCATGGTGCATTGTGATGACAGGGTTCATGGAGCATTGAGATGTAAAGCATCATGGAGCACTGTGATTACAGGGGTTTTGGACCATGGTGATGACTAGGGCATTGAGCATTTTTATGAGAATGCCATGGAACATTCTGATGACATGCGTCATGGAGCTTTGTGATGACAAGGGCATGGAGCATTGTGATTACAGGGGTCTTGGGGCATTGTGATGAAAAGGGTCATGGAGCCTTGTGATGACAAGGCCGTGGATCACTGTGATGGCAGGGTTCATGGAGCATTGTTATGACAGAGGTAATGGAGCATTGTGATGAGAAGGGCATTGAGCACTGGTCTGAAATGTTTCATGAATTATTCTGATGAGAGTGGGCATGGAGCATTGTGATGACAAGGGCACGGAACACTGTGATACATGTGTCTTGGATGATTGTAATGACAATGGCATGGAGCATTGTGATGAGAAGGGCATCGAGCATTGTGATGACAAGTGTCATGGAGCTTTGTGATGACAAGGGCATGGAGCACTGTGATGACAAGGTCATGGATTATTGTGAAGAAAGGTGTCAGGGAGCATTGTGATGAAATATGTCATGTTCCAGTTTGATGACAATATCATGGAGAACTGTGATGCCAAGTGTCATGGAGGATTGCTGTGACAAATTAATGAGCATTGTGAAGACAAGGGCATGGAGCTTTGTGATATCAAGGGCCATTGATAATTTTAATGTCCAGGTCATGAAACATTGTGATGAACAGCACATGGAGCTTCCTATGACAGGGGTCAAGGAGCATTGTGATGACAAGTGCATGGAGTATTGTGATGACAAAAGCATATAACATTTTGATGTGAAGTGCCATGGAGCATTGTAATGACAAGGACGTGGAGAATTGTGAGGACAGGGGACATTGAGCTTTGTGATGACAAGGCATGGAGCATGGTGATGGCAAAACCGTGGAGCATTGTGATGAGAAGACCTTGGGTAACTGTGGTGTCGAGCATCATGGAGCACTGTAATGACAAAGGGCATGAAGCATTGTGATGACAGGTGTCAGGGAGAATTGTGATGACAGGTGTCATGGAGCAATGTGATGACAAGGGCATGGAGCATTTTGATGACAAGTACATGGAGCATTGTGATGACAAGTGCATGGAGCATTGCAATTTCAAGTGCATGGAGAATTGTGATGAAAAGAGCATGTAATATTTTGATGAGAAGTGTCATATAGCATTGTGATGACAAGGACGTGGAGAATTGTGATGACAAGGGACATGGAGCATTGTGATAACCAGGGCATGGAGCATTGTGATGACAGGGGTCATGGAGCATGATTATGACAAGGCCATGGTGCATTCTGACATAAGATATCACTTATGAAGGGAATGTAAACATGGCTACATATGAACTGAATTTGGGAAGAGAACAGAGTCTCAGATTTAGAAAACACTCTAACGCTTGCTTAAGGGGAAAGACAGGTGGGGAGATGCACAAAACAAAAGTTTGATATTAGCACAGGTACCGTTCCATAATCCAAAAAGAGAAGAGACAAGCCCTACTCCTTCCTCAGTGAACGGAACTCAACATCCTTTTTCCCCGCAGAGAAATATATCTGACTAGTAAGAATTTTAAAACCTATGTATTGATATGTCTCCGTAAGGGAATTAAGTGTGTCTAGAACGACATAAACATGGCAGTGAGAATCAGCTCAAACCCAATATAAAAATGAATTTCAAAACAAAACATAAAAACAGTAAAATTCTTACACAATACCTTCAGGGGTTCTGATGAAACCTGGAATGACCCTATCTACAATGACAGCTGGATGTGGCATAACGCTGGTCACTTGGGACTGAGAGGATTGGTGAGATTGGATGAAAAAATGCAGACCCTTTAAAGCAATTATGCCTGCCACCCATTCCATGCTTCCCAACTCTCCAAGTAGAAGGGAATATCACTACAGTTATAACATGTATGGGAACCTAGAGAATGGAAACCATCTGATGGTGAAAGGTTTCTAAAACTCTACTACTTTTTTTCTCTCCTTGTGCTCCAGTTTGACATTCTAACTGCTTTACTATCAATCTCCCAACTTGGAGAGTCAGCCCCTATAACCTCCTGGTTCACACAGTTGGCAAATTGTGCAGAGGATATAAGGTAAGAGAGAGAACCAATGAGAGAGTAGCTGTAGGCATTTGGACGGGCACATTTCACTCTAATTTCCCGTCACGAAGAGGAAATAACCAAAGACTCAGCCTGCCCCCCCCCCCAGAACCAGTATAGTTCCAGAAGCAAAAGTGTGGATTTGCGGTCAGCTCACAAAAACGCGAGTTGAAAAATGGAGCTCAGGGCCACAGCAATTCACTAACCTGCAGAGTTATAAAGGACTACTCTCTTCCAAAAATCTGTTGAGGGAAAGCCACGAGGAGGAAGTGAAAATGAGGCAGAATGGCATGAAACATATTTCAAGAGGTACATTGGAATCGCCTTTAAACACAGGAAAAGCATCACAACTTTGAAAATAATGGAAATGGCCATAACGGGCATATGGGTTTTCACGTGAATATATTTAGGAGAAAACGCATATGCCCTTTTCAGCCAAGCAAGCAAGCGGGAAATTCAAATCTGCACTACAAAGAAGTATCACTTCCCACCAGCCAAAAGGGACATCCGCAAAATGTGTAAAAATCAGACAGGCAAGACAGGCCCTGGGGAACAGGGAGCCTTGTTATGCTGATGGGCGGGATGTAAATTGCCAACTGCCTCTCTGGAGGAGTGCATTGTGTTCCCTAAAACAAGTAAACAACAGAGCTACAGAGCCAAGGGCACTTCCAGTCTAGGGAATATAGCTTGGGAAAACTGAAAATTAATAAGACAGATCCACACGAAAATTCAGGGCTGCACTGCTTACAAAAACCTCAACTTGGGTACACCTTAAATATCCCAGGAAATACAAAAATGGTTCAAGAAATTGTGGTACTTATGTATGACGGAATATCCCTCAGCCATGAAATCAATGTCATAAGGCCAGTAGCAGCAAAATGAGTGGATTCAGGTACGATAATTCTAAGTGAAATAATTCACACAGAAAAAGAAAATTATCATAAGATATCAATTATGAAGATCCTGTAAACTTGGCTACACATGAACTGAGATAGGAAAGAGAAGGGAGTCTCACATTTAAAAAACACCCTTACGCCTTCTTAAGGGGGAAGGAGAGGTGGGGTGATGCATAAAACCAGAGTTTGATATTAGTACAGGTACAGTTCCAAAAACCAAATACGGAATAGAAAACACCTACACCTTCCTCAGTGAAAGGGACTCAACACCCCATATTCACCGCAGAGTAATATATCTTACTAGTAAGAATCTTAAAACCGATGTATTGATATGTCTCCGTAAGGGAATCAAGTGTGTCTAGACTGGCATAAACATGGCAGTGAGAATCAGCTTAACCCACTATAAAAACGAATTTCAAAAACAAAACAAAAAAACATGGAAATTCCTTACAATTCCTTCAGGGTCTCTGATGAAACCTGGAATGACCCTATCTACAATGACAGCTGGATGTGGAATAAGGCTGGACACTTTGGAATGAGAGGATTCTTGAGATTGGGTGAGCAAATGCAGACCCTTTAAAGCAATAATGAGTGGCTCCCATTCCATGGGTCCCAACTCTCCAGGTTGAAGTGAATATTACAACAGCTATAACATGTATGGGAAACCTAGAGAATGGACACACTGTGAATACGAAAGGTTTCTAAATCTCAACTAATAGTCCCTCTCCTGGTGCTCCGGTTTGACTTTCCAACTGCTTTACTATCAATCTCCCAACTTAGAGAGACAGCCCCTTTAACCTCCTGGTTCTCACAGGTTGCCAATTTGGCAGAGGATGAAAGGGAAGACGGAGAACCAATGAGAGAGTAGCCGTTAAGCATTTCAACCGGCAAATGTCACTCTAATTTTCCGGCCGGAAGAAGAATTAAACAAAGTCTCAGCCACCCAACGGACACCAGTATAAGTCCTGAACCAAAATTTGGACTTGCATTCAGCTCACAAAAAAAGAGTTGAAAAATGGAGCTCAGTGGCACAGCAATTCACCAAATTGAAGAGTAGTAAAGACAACTCTCGTCCAAAACTCTGTTGAGGGAAGGTTAAGAGGCAGACGTGAAAGCGAGGCAGAATATTAGGAAACAGATTTCAAGAGGTATGCTGGAATCGCCTTGAAAGCAGAGGAAGAGGGGCTCAACTTCGACAATGATGCACTTGGCTAAAAAGGGGCGTATGCGTTTTCTCCTGAATATATTCAGCAGAAAACGCATACGCCCTTTTTGACCAAACAAGCAAGCGGGCAATGCAAATCTGCACTACAAAGAAGTATCACTTCCCACCGGTCAAAAGGGACATCCACAAAATGGGTAAAAACCAGAAAGGCAAGACAGGCCCTGGAGAACAGGGAGCCTTGTTATGCTGATGGGCGGGAAGTAAATTGCCAACTGCCTCTCTGGAGGAGTGCATTGTGTTCCCTAAAACAAGTAAACAACAGAGCTACAGAGCCAAGGGCACTTCCAGTCTAGGGAATATACCTTGGGAAAACGGAAAATCAATAAGACACAGCCACCCCAAAATTTAGGGCTGGACTGCTTACAAGAACCTCAACTTGTATACACCTTAAATATCCCAGGACATATAAAAATGGTTCAAAGAATTGTGGTACTATTGTACGATGGAATATCCCTCAGCCATGAAATCCATGTCATAAGACTAGTAGCAGCAAAATGAGTGGATTCAGGTACGATGATTATAAGTTAAATAAGTCACAAAGAAAAAGAAGCTTATCATAAGATATCACTTATGAAGATCCTGTAAACATGGCTACACATGAACTGAGTTAGGAAAGAGAACGGAGTCTCACATTTAGAAAACACACTCATGCCTCCTTAAGGGGGAAGGAGAGGTGGGGTGATGCATAAAAACAGAGTTTGATATAAGCACAGGTACCTTTCCCAAAACCAAATATGGAATACAAAAGACCTACCTATACCTTCCTCAGTGAAAGGGACTCAAAACCCCATATTTCCCGCAGAGGAATATATCTGACTAGTAAGTATCTTAAAACCTATGTATTGATATGTCTCTGTAAGTGAATCAAGTGTGTCGAGACTGGCATAAAAATGGCAGTGAGAATCAGCTCAAACCCACTATAAAAAGGAATTTCAAAAACAAAACAAAAAAAAACAGGGAAATTCTTTTCAATTCCTTCAGGGTCTCTGATGAAACCTTGAATGACCCTATCTACAACGACAGCTGGAGGTGGCATAAGGCTGGACACATGGGACTGAGAGGATTGGTGAGATTGGGTGAGCAAATACAGACCCTTTAAAGCAATAATGCATGGCACCCATTCCATGGGTCCCAACTCCCCAGGGTGAAGGGAATATTATTACAGCTATAACATGTACGGGAAACCTAGAGAATGGACACACTGTGAATACGAAAGGTCTCTAAAACTCAAAAAATAGTCCCTCTCCTGGTGATCTGGTTTGACTTTCCAACTGCTTTACTATCAATCTCCCAACTTGGAGAGACAGCCCCTTTAACCTCCGGTTTCACACAGGTTGCCAATTTGGCAGAGGATGATACGGAAGAGGGAGAACCAACGAGAGAATAGCTGTTAGGCATTTGGACGGGCACATGTCACTCTTGTTTCCCGGGAGGAAGAAGAATTAACCAAAGTCTCAGCCACCCACCGGGTACCAGTATAGGTCCTGAACCAAAATATTGGACTTGCATTCAGCTCACAAAAGACGAGTTAAATAATGGAGCTCTGGGTCACAGCAATTCACAAACAGGCAGAGTAATAAAGGACAACTATCGTCCAAAAATCTGTTGAGGGAAGGCAACGAGGCGGACTTGAAAGTGAGGCAGAATAGCAGGAAACAGATTTCAAGAGGTACGTTGGAATCACCTTTAAAGCACAGAAAGAGGGGCAAAACTTCGACAATGATGCATTGGCAAAAAAGGGCGTATGAGTTTTCTCCTGAATATATGCAGGAGAAAACGCATATGCCCTTTTTGGCCAAGCAAGCAAGCAGGCAATGCAAATCTGCACTACAAAGAAGTATCACTTCCCACCGGTCAAAAGGGACATCCACAAAATGGGTAAAAACCAGAAAGGCAAGACAGGGCCTGGAGAACCGGGAGCCTTGTTATGCTGATGGGCGGGATGTAAATTGCCAACTGCCTCACTGGAGGAGTGCATTGTGTTCCCTAAAACAAGTAAACAAGAAAGCTACAGATCCAAGGGCATTTCCAGTCTAGGGAATATACCTTGGGAAAACTGAAAATCAATAAGACAGAGCCACCCCCAAATTTAGGGCTGCACTGCTTACAACAACCTCAATATGGGTACACCTTAAATATCCCAGGAAGTATAAAAATGGTTCAAAAAATTGTGGTACTTACGTACGATGGAATATCCCTCAGCCATGAAATCAATGTCATAAGACCAATAGCAGCAAAATGAGTGGATTCAGGTACGATGATTCTAAGTGAAATAAGTGACACAGAAAAAGAAGCTTATCATAAGATATCACTTATGAAGATCCTGTAAACATGGCTACACATGAACTGAGTTAGGAAAGAGAACAGAGTGTCACATTTAGAAAATACTCTCATGCCTCCTTAAGGGGCAAGCAGAGGATGGGTGAGGCATAAAACCAGAGTTTGTTATAAGCACAGGTACCGTTCCCAAACCAACTATGGAATAGACAAGACCTACCTATACCTTCCTCAGTGAAAGGGACTCAAAACCCCATATTTCCCACAGAGGAATATATCTGACTAGTAAGAATCTTAAAACTTATGTATTGATATGTCTCTGTAAGGGAATCAAGTGTGTCTAGACTGGCATAAACATGGCAGTTAAAATCAGCTCAAACCCACTATAAAAAGGAATTTCAAAAACAGAATAAAAAAACAGGGAAATTCTTTACAATTCCTTCAGGGTCTCTGATGAAAAGTGGAATGACACTGTCTACAATGACAGCTGGATGTGGCATAAGGCTGGACACTTGGGACTGAGAGGATTGGTGAGATTGGGTGAGCAAATGCAGACCCCTTAAAACAATAATGCATGGCATCCATTCCATGGGGCACAACTCTCCAGGATGAAGGGAATATTACTATAGACCTAACATGTATGGGAAACCTAGAGAATGGACACACTGTGAATATGAAAGGTTTCTAAAACTCAACGAATAGTCCCACTCCTGGTGCGCCGGTTTAACTTTCCAACTGCTTTGCTATCAATCTCGCAACTTGGAGAGACTGCCCCTTTATCCTCCCGGTTCGCACAGGTTGCCAATTTGGCAGAGGATGAAAGGGACGAGGGAGAACCAATGAGAGAGTAGATGTTAGCCATTTGGAAGGGCACATATCACTCTTATTGTCCGGCAGGAAGAAGAATTAACCAAAGTCTCAGCCACTCACTGGGAAACAGTATAGGTCCTGAACCAACACTTTGGAGTTGCATTCAGCTCACAAAAAACGAGTTGAAAAATGGAGCTCAGGGGCAGAGCAATTCACAAACAGGCAGAGTAATAAAGGACAAATATCGTCCAGTAATCTGTTGAGGGAAGGCAATGAAGCGGACTTTAAAGTCAGGCCGAATAGCAGGAAACAGATTTCAAGAGGTACGTTGGAATCCTCTGTAAAGCACAGGAAGAGGGGCACAACTTCGACAATGATGCACTTGGCCAAAAAGTGCGTATGCATTTTCTCCTGAATATATGCAGGAGAAAACGCATACGCCCTTTTTGGCCAAGCAAGCAAGCAGGCAATGCAAATCTGCACTACAAAGAAGTATCACTTCCCACCTGTCAAATGGGATATCCGCAAAATGGGTAAAAACCAGAAAGGCAAGACAGGCCTTGGAGAACAGGGAGCCTTGTTATGCTGATGGGCAGGATGTAAGTTGTCAACTGCCTCTCTGAAGGAGTGCATTGTGTTCCCTAAAACAAGTAAACAACAGAGCTACAGAGCCAAGAGCACTTCCAGTCTATGGAATATACCTTGGGCAAACTGAAAATAAATAAGAGAGAGCCAGCCAAAAATTTAGGGCTGCACGGCTTACAAGAACCTCAACTTGTCTACACCTTAAATATCCCTGGAAACATAAAAATGGTTCAAAAAATTGTGGTACTATTGTACGAAAGAATATCCCTCAGCCATGAAATCAATGTCATAAGACCACTAGCAGCAAAATGAGTGGATTCAGGTACGATGATTCTAAGTGAAATAAGTCACACAGAAAAAGAAACTTATCATAAGATATCACTTATGAAGGTCCTATAAACATGGCTAGACATGAACTGAATTAGGAAAGAGAAGAGAGATTGACATTTAGAAAACATTCTTATGCCTGCTTAAGGGGGAAGGAGAGGTGGGGTGATGCATTAAACCAGATTTTGATATTAGTTCAGGTACCGTTCCAAAAACCACATACGGAATGGACAAGAACTACACCTTCCTCAGTGAAAGGGACTCAACTCCCCATATTCCATGCAGTGGGATATATCTTACTAGTAAGAATCTTAAAACCTATGTATTGATATGTCCCCGTAATGGAATCAAGTGTGTCTAGACTGGCATAAACATGGCAGTGAGAATCAGCTCAAACCCACTATAAAATGGAATTTCAAAAACAAAACAAAAAAACAGGAAAATTCTTTTCAATTCCTTCAGGGTCTCTGATGAAACCTGGAATGACCCTATGTACAATGACAGCTGGATGTGGCATAAGGCTGGACACATGGGACTGAGAGGATAGGTGAGATTGGGTGAGCAAATGCAGACCCTTTAAAGCAATAATACATGGCACCTATTCCAAGGGTCCAACTCCCCAGGGTGAAGGGAATATTACTACAGCAATAACTTGTACGGGAAACCTAGATAATGGACACACTGTGAATACGAAAGGTCTCTAAAACTCAACAAATAGTCCCTCTCCTGGTGATCTGGTTTGACTTTCCAACTGCTTTACTATCAATCTCCCAACTTGGAGAGACAGCCCCTTTAACGTCCTGTTTCACACAGGTTGCCAATTTGGCAGAGGATGAAACGGAACAGTGAGAACCAATGAAAGAGTAGCTGTTAGGCATTTGGACGGGCACATGTCACTCTTGTTTCCCGGGAGGAAGAAGAATTAACCAAAGTCTCAGCCACCCACCGGGTACCAGTATAGGTCCTGAACCAAAATATTGGACTTGCATTCAGCTCAAAAAAGACGAGTTAAATAATGGAGCTCTGGGTCACAGCAATTCACAAACAGGCAGAGTAATAAAGGACAACTATCGTCCAAATATCTGTTGAGGGAAGGCAACGAGGCGGACTTGAAAGCGAGGCAGAATAGCAGGAAACAGATTTCAAGAGGTACGTTGGAATCGCCTTTAAAGCACAGGAAGAGGGGCACAACTTCGACAATGATGCACTTGGCCAAGAATGGTGTATGCGTTTTCTCCTGAATATATGCAGGAGAAAACGCATACGCCCTTTTTGGCCAAGCAAGCAAGCGGGCAATGCAAATCTTCACTACAAAGAAGTATCACTTCCCACCGGTCAAAAGGGACATCCACAAAATGGGTAAAAACCAGAAAGGCAAAACAGGCCTTGGAGAAAAGGGAGCCTTGTTATGCTGATGGGCGGCATGTAAGTTGTCAACTGCTTCTCTGGAGGAGTGCATTGTGTTCCCTAAAACAAGTAAACAACAGAGCTACAGAGCCAAGAGAACTTCCGGTCTAGGTAATATACCTTGGGCAAACTGAAAATCAATAAGACAGAGCCAGCCCACAAATTAGGGCTGCACTGCTTACAAGAACCTCAAAGTGTCTACACCTTAAATATCCCTGGAAATATAAAAATGGTTCAAAACACTGTGGTACTTACGTACGATGGAATATCCCTCAGCCATGAAATCCATGTCATAAGACCAGTAGCAGCAAAATGAGTGGATTCAGGTACGATGATTCTAAGTGAAATAAGTCACACAGAAAAAGAAACTTATCATAAGATATCACTTATGAAGGTCCTGTAAACATGGCTAGACATGAACTGAGTTAGGAAAGAGAAGAGAGTTTGACATTTAGAAAACATTCTTATGCCTGCTTAAGGGGGAAGGAGAGGTGGGGTGATGCATTAAACCAGATTTAGATATTAGTTCAGGTACCGTTCCAAAAACCACATACGGAATAGACAAGAACTACACCTTCCTCAGTGAAAGGGACTCAACTCCCCATATTCCATTCAGAGGGATATATCTTACTAGTATGAATCTTAAAACCTATGTATTGATATATCCCCATAATGGAATCAAGTGTGTCTAGACAGGCATAAACATGGCAGTGAGAATCAGCTCAAACCCACTATAAAATGGAATTTCAAAAACAAAACAAAAAAACAGGAAAATTCTTTTCAATTTCTTCAGGGTCCCTGATGAAACCTGGAATGGCCCTAGGTACAACGACAGCTGGATGTGGCATAAGGCTGGACACATGGGACTGAGAGGATTGGTGACATTCGGTGAGAAAATGCAGACCCTTTAAATGAATAATGCATGGCACGCATTCCTTGGGTCCCAACTCCGCAGGGTGAAGGGAATATTACTACAGCAATAACATGTACGGGAAACCTAGATAATGGACACAGTGTGAATATGAAAGGTTTCTAAAACTCAACAAATAGTCCCTCTCCTGGTGCTCTGGTTTGACTTTCCAACTGCTTTACTATCAATCTCCCAACTTGGAGAGACAGCCCCTTTAACCTCCTGTTTCACACAGGTTGCCAATTTGGCAGAGGATGAAACGGAACAGGGAGAACCAATGAGAGAGTAGCTGTTAGGCATTTGGACGGGCTTATGTGCCTCTTGTTTCCCGGGAGGAAGAAGAATTAACCAAAGTCTCAGCCACCCCCGGGTACCAGTGTAGGTCCTGACCTAAAATATTGGACTTGCGTAGAGCTCACAAAAAACGAGTTACATAATGGAGCTCTGGGGCACAGCAATTCACAAACAGGCAGAGTAATAAAGGAAAACTATCATCCAAAAATCTGTTGAGGGAACGCAACGAGGCGGACTTGAAAGTGAGGCAGAATATCAGGAAACAGATTTCAAGAGGTACGTTGGAATCGCCTTTAAAGCACAGAAAGAGGGGCACAACTTCGACAATGATGTACTTGGCCAAAAAGGGCGTATGCGTTTTCTCCTGAATATATTCAGCAGAAAACGCATATGCCCTTTTTGACCAAAAAAGCAAGCCGGCAATGCAAATCTGCACTACAAAGAAGTATCACTTCCCACCGGTCAAAAGGGACATCCACAAAATGGGTAAATACCAGAAAGGCAAGGTAGGCCCTGGAGAACAGGGAGCCTTGTTATGCTGATGAGCGGGATGTAGATTGCCAACTGCCTCTCTGGAGGAGTGCATTGTGTTCCCTAAAACAAGTAAACAACAGAGCTACAGAGCCAAGTGGACTTCCAGTCTAGGGAATATACCTTGGGAAAACGGAAAATCAATAAGACAGAGCCACCCCAAAATTTAGGGCTGCACTGCTTACAAGAACCTCAACTTGGGTACACCTTAAATATGCCAGGACATATAAAAATGGTTCAAAAAATTGTGGTACTTACGTATGATAGAACATCCCTCAGCCAAGAAATCAATGTCATAAGACCAGTAGAAGCTAAATGAGTGGATTCAGGTACGATGATTCTAAGTGAAATAAGTGACACAGAAAAAGAAGCTTATCATAAGATATCACTTATGAAGATCCTGTAAACATGGCTACACATGAACTGAGTTAGGAAAGAGAACAGAGTGTCACATTTAGAAAATACTCTCATGCCTCCTTAAGGGGGAAGCAGAGGAAATGTGTCTACACTGGCATAAACTTGACAGTGAGAATCAGCTCAAACCCACTATAAAATGGAATTTCAAAAACAAAACAAAAAAACAGGGAAATTCTTTTCAATTCCTTCAGGGTCTCTGATGAAACCTGGAATGACCCTATCTACAACGACAGCTGGATGTGGCATAAGGCTGGACACATGGGACTGAGAGGATAGGTGAGATTGGGTGAGCAAATGCAGACCCTTTAAAGCAATAATGCATGGCACCCATTCCATGGGTCCCAACTCTCCAGGGTGAAGGGAATATTACTACAGCTATAACATGTTCAGGAAACCTAGAGAATGGACACACTGTGAATACGAAAGGTTTCTAAAACTCAACGAATAGTCCCTCTCCTGGTGCTCCAGTTTGACTTTCCAACTGCTTTACTATCAATCTCCCAACTTGGAGAGAGAGCCCTTTTAACCTCCTGGTTCTCACAGGTTGCCAATTTGGCAGAGGATGAAAGGGAAGAGGGAGAACCAATGAGAGAGTAGCTGTTAGGCATTTGGATGGGCATATGTCACTCTAATTTCCCAGCAGGAAGAAGAATTAACCAATGTCGCAGCCACCCACCAGGATCCAATAGAGGTCCTGTACCAAAATTTTGGATATGCGTTCAGCTCACAAAAAACAAGTTGAAAAATGGAGTTCAAGGGCACTGCAATTCACAAACTGGCATAGTAATAAAGGACAACTATCATTCAAAAATCTGTTGAGGGAAGGCAGTGAGGTGGAATTGAAAGCGAGGCAGAATAGCAGGAAACAGATTTCAAGAGGGACGTTGGAATCGCCTGTAAAGCACAGGAAGAGGGGCATAACTTCGACAATGATGCACTTGGCCAAGAATGGCGTATGCATTTTCTCCTGAATATATGCAGAAGAAAACGCATACGCCCTTTTTGGCCAAGCAAGCTAGCAGGCAATGCAAATCTGCACTACAAAGAAGTATCACTTCCCACCGGTCAAAAGGGACATCCACAAAATGGGTAAAAACCAGAAAGGCAAGACAGGCCCTGAAGAACAGGGAGCCTTGTTATGCTGATGGGTGGGATGTAAGTTGTCAACTGCCTCTCTGGAGAAGTGCATTGTTTTCCCTAAAACAAGTAAACAACAGAGCTACAGAGCCAAGAGCACTTCCAGTCTAGGGAATATACCTTGGGCAAACTGAAAATCAATAAGACAGAGCCAGCCCACAATTTAGGGCTGCACTGCTTACAAGAACCTCAACTTGTCTACACCTTAAATATCCCTGGAAATATAAAAATGGTTCAAAACATTGTGGTACTTATGTACGATGGAATATCCCTCAACCATGAAATCAATATCATAAGACCAGTATCAGCAAAATGAGTAGATTCAGGTACGATGATTCTAAGTGAAATAAGTCACACAGAAAAAGAAACTTATCATAAGATATCACTTATGAAGGTCCTGTAAACATGGCTACACATGAACTGAGTTAGGAAAGAGAGGAGAGTTTGACATTTAGAAAACATTTTTATGCCTGCTTAAGGGGAAAGGAGATGTGGGGTGATATATTAAACCAGATTTTGATATTAGTTCAGGTACCGTTCCAAAAACCATATACGGAATATACAAGAACTACACCTTCCTCAGTGAAAGGGACTCAACTCCCCATATTCCATGCAGAGGTATATATCTTATTAGTAAGAATCTTAAAACCTATGTATTGATATGTCCCCATAATGGAATCAAGTTTGTCTAGACTGGCATTAACATGGCAGTGAGAATCAGCTCAAAGCCACTATAAAATGGAATATCAAAAACAAAACAAAAAAACAGGGAAATTCTTTTCAATTCCTTCAGGGTCTCTGATGAAACGTGGAATGACCCTGTCTACAATGACAGCTGGATGTGGCATAAGGCTGGACACTTGGGACTGAGAGGATAGGTGAGATTGGGTGAGCAAATGCAGACCCTTTAAAGCAATAATGCATGGCACCCATTCCATGGGTCCCAACTCTCCAGGTTGAAGGGAATATTACTACAGCTATAACATGTTCGGGAAACCTAATGAATGGACACACTGTGAATACGAAAGGTTTCTAAAACTCAACGAATAGTCCCTCTCCTGGTGCTCCAGTTTGACATTCCAACTGCTTTATTATCAATCTCCCAACTTGGAGAGACAGCCCCTTTAACCTCCTGGTTCTCACAGGTTGCCAATTTGGCAGAGGATGAAAGGGAAGAGGGAGAACCAATGAGAGAGTAGCTGTTAGGCATTTGGACGGGCATATGTCACTCTAATTTCCCGGCAGGAAAAAGAATTAACCAAAGCCTCAGCCACCTGCATGGAACAGTATAGCCACCCCTGGAACAAGTATAGGTCCTTATGCAAAATTGTGGATTTGCGGTCAGCTCCCAAAAATGGGATTTGAAAATTGGAGCTCAGGGGCACAGCAATTCACAAACCTACAGTCATAAAGGACTACTGTCTTCCAAAAATCTGTTGAGGGAGGGCAACGAAGCTGACTTGAAATTGAGGCAGAATTGCACAAAACATATTTCAAGTGGTAAGTTGGAATTGCCTTTAAAGCATAGGAAAAGCATCACAATTTCGACAATGATGCACTTGCCCAAAAAGGGCGTATGCTTTTTCTCCTGAATATATTCAGGAGAAAACGCACACGACCTTTTTGGAAAATCAAGCAAGCGCGCAATGCAAATCCACACTACAAAGAATTGTCACTTCCCACGGGTCAAAAGGGACACCCGAAAATGTGTAAAAACCAGAAAGGCAAGAGGGAGATGACAAGGGCATGAAGCAATATGATCCAAAATGTCATGAAGGATTGTGATGGCAAGCGCATGGAGCATTGTGATGACAAGATTATGTAGCATATTGCTGACAAAGGCATGGAGCATTGTGATGACAAGGTCCATGGAGCACTGTGATGACAAGCGTCACGGAGCATTGTGATTACAGGTGTCATGGAGCATTGGGATGACAAGGGCATAGAGCATTTTGATGACAAGTGTCCCGGATCATTGTGTTGTCAGGGTTCATGGATCACTGTGATGACAGGAGTCATGGAGCATTGTGATGACAGGGGTCATGGAGCATTGTGATGGGAAGGTCAAGGAGCACTGGGCTGAAAACGTTCATGGAGTATTGTGATGACAGGGGCCATGGAGGCTTGTGATGACAAGGTACTGGAGCATTGTGATGAGAAGACCATGGAGACTTGTGATGACAAGTCTCATGGAATATTCTGATGAAAAGGGGCATGGAGCATTGTGATTACAGGGGTCTTGGGGCATTGTGATGACAAGGGCATGGAGCATTGGGATGAGATGGCCATGGAATGTTCTGATGGCATGCATCATGGAGCTTAGTGATGACAAGGACATGGAACATTATGATGAAAAAGGCATGAGGCCTTGTCATGACAGGGTTCAAGGAGCATACTGAGGACAAGTGTCAGGGAGCATTGTGATGACAAGTGTATTGAGCATTGTGATGAAAAAGTTCATGGAGCATTGTGATGAGAAGACCATGGATAATTGTGATGACGAGCGTCATGGGGCGTTGTGATGATAAGAGTTATGGAACATTTTGATCACAAGGATTTGGAGCATTGTGATGACAGAGATCATGGAGCATGTTGATTTCATTGTGATGACAATAGCATGAAGCATTTTGATGATGGGCATGGTGCATTGTGATGACCGGGTTCATGGTTCATTGAGATGAAAAGGGGCATGGAGCATTGTGATTACAGAAGTCTTGGAGCATTGTGATTAGAAGGGTCATGGAGCCTTGTGATGGCAAGGGCATGGAACATTGTGATGAGAAGGCCATGGAGCATTCTGATGACATGCATCATGGAGCTTTGTGATGACATGATCATGGAGCAATGTGATGAGAGCGTTCATGGAGCACTGTGATGACAATGACATTGAGCATTTTGATGAAAAGTACATGGAGCATTGTGGAGACAAATTTCACAGAGCCTTGTGATGATGAGGGCATTTACCTTTGTGGTGACACAGGTCATGGACTCTTGTGATGACGGGACACAGGGAGCATTGTGATGACTGGGGTCATGTAGCATTGTGATGACTGGGGCATGGAGCATTGGTCTGACAAGTTTCATGGATAATTGTGTTGACAGTGGGCATGGCACATTGTGATGACAAGGGCATGGAGCATTGTGATGACAAGGTCATGGAGTATTGTGAAGACAGGTGTCAGGGAGCATTGTGATGGCATATTTCATGTTCCATTGTGATGACAATGGCATGGAGCATTGTGATGCCGAGTGTTATGGAGGATTGTGATGATAAAGGTAATGGAGCATTGTGATGACAAGGGCTTGGAGCATTGTTATGACAAGGGTCATGGAGCATTGTGATGACAAGGGCATGGAGAATTGTGATGACAACGGCCATTGAGAATTTTGATGAAAATGTCATGACGCATTGTGATGACAAAGGCATGGAGCTTGCTATGACAGGGGTCATGGGGCATTGCGATGACAAGTGCATGGAGAATTGTGATGACAACAGCATGTAACATGGGGATGAGAACTGTCATGGAGTATTGTGATGACAAGGACGTGGAGAATTGTGATGACAAGGGACATGGAGCATTGTGATGACCAGGGCATGGAGCATTGTTATGGCAAGACCGTGGAACACTGTGATGAGAAGACCATGGATAATTCTGGTGACGAGCATAATGGAGCACTGTAATGACAAGGGGCATGGAGCATTGTGATGATACATCTCATGGAGCATTGTGATGACAGGGGTCATGGATCCTTGTAATGACAAGGGTCCTGGAGTATTCTGATGAAAGCTTGGGCAGTATTGTGATGACAAAGCATTTAACACTGTGATGGGAAGTGTCATGGAACATAGTGATGCCAAGAACGTGGAGAATTGTGATGACAGGGAACATAGAGCACTGTGATGACCAGGGCATGGAGCATTGTGATGGCAAGACCATGGAGCACTGTGATGAGAAGACCATGGATAATTGTGATGACGAGCGTCATGGAGTGCTATAATGACAAGCGGCATGGAGCACTGTGATTAGAGGGGTATTGGAGCATTGTGATGACAAGTGCATGGAGCATTGTGAAGACAAGGCCATGGAGCATTCTGATGAATGCGTCATGGAGCACTGTGATGACAAGTGCATGGAGCATTGTGATTATAGGTGTCTTTGAGCATTGTGATGAAAAGGGCATGGATCATTGTGATGAAAAAGGCATGGAGCCTTGTCATGACAGTGTTCAAGGAGCATACTGACGACAAGTGTCAGGGAGCACTGTGATGACAAGTGTATTGAGCATTGTGATGACAAAGGTTATGGAGCATAGTGATGAGAAGACCATGGATAATTGTGATTATGAGCATCATGGGGTGTTGTGATGAGAAGTGTTATGGAACATTGTGATCCCAACGGTTTGGAGCATTGTGATGACAGAGGTCATGGAGCATTTTGATTTCATTGTGAGGAAAATAGCCTGAAACCTTATGATAATGGGCATGGTGCATTGTGATGATAGGATTCATGGAGGTTTGAGATGAAAAGGGGCATGGAGCATTGTGATAAAAAGTGTCTTGGAGCATTGTGATGAGATGTCCATGGAACATTCTAATGACATGCGTCATGGAGCTTTGTGATGACAAGGGCATGGAGCATTGTGATTACAGGCGTCTTGGAACATTGTGATGACATGTGTCATGGAGCCTTGTGAATGACAAGGCAGTGGAACTTTGTGATGGCAGGGGTCATGGAACATTGTTATGACAGTTGTAATGGAGCATTGTGATGAGAAGGACAGGAAGCATTGGTGTGAAATGTTTCATGGATTATTGTGATGAGAGTGGGCATGGAGCATTGTGATGACAAGAGCACGGAACACTGTGATACAATGGTCATAGAGGATTGTAATGACAAGGGCAAGGAGCATAGTGATGAGAATGGCATCGATCATTGTGATGACATGTGTCATGGAGCTTTGTGATGACAAGGGCATGGAGCAATGTGATGAGAGGGTTCATGGAGCATTGTGATGACAATGACATGGAGCATTGTGATGTCAAGGGTCATGGAGATTTGTGATGACAAATGTCACGGAGCATTTTGATGACAAGGGTGTGGTGCATTGTGTTGAGAAGGTCAGGGAGCATTTTGATGACAGGGTCATGCAGCAATTTGATGAAAATTGTAATGGAATATTTTGATGACAGGGGTTATAGAACATTGTGATGCAAGGGGTCATGGAGCTTTGGGATGAAAAGGGTCATGGAGCATTTTGATGACAGGGGTTGTGGAACACTGTGATGTCAGGGGTCATGGAACATTGTGATGATAAGGGGATGTAGCATTGTGATGACAGGGGTCATGGAACATTGTGATTACAGGGGGCTTGGAGCATTGTGATGAGAAGGGTCATGGAGCCTTGTGATGACAAGGCCATGGAACATCGTGATGGCAGTTGTCATGAAGCATTGTTATGACAGAGGTAATGGAACATTTTGATGGCAATGGCATGGAGGATTGTGATGAGAAGGCCATGGAGCATTCTGATGTCAGTTGTCATGGAGCTTTGTGATGACAAGGGCTAGGAGCATTTTGATTACAGGGGTCTTGGAACATTGTGATGAAAAGGGCATGGATCATTGTGATGAAAAAGGCATGGAGCCTTGTCATGACAGGGTTCAAGGAGCATACTGACAAGTGTCAGGGAGCATTGTGATGACAAGTGTATTGAGCATTGTGATGAAAAAATCATGGAGCATTGTGATGAGAAGACCATGGATAAATGTGATGATGAGCGTCATGCGGTGTTGTGATGATAAGTGTTATGGAACATTGTGATCACAATGGTTTGGAGCATTATGATGACAGAGGTCATGGAGAATTTTGATTTCATTGTAATGACAATAGCCTGAAGCATTATGATGATGGGCATGGTGCATTGTGATGACAGGGTTCTTGGATCACTGAGATGAAAAATGGCATGAAGCATTGTGATTACAGGGGTCTTGGAGCATTGTGAAGAAAAGCGCATAGAGCATTGTAAAGACAAGGTCATGTAGAATTTTGCTGATGAAGGCATGAAGCATTGTGATGACAGGTGTCATGGAGCACTGTGATGACAGGTGTCACGGAGCATTGTGAATACAGGGGTCATGGAGCATTGGGATGACAAGGGCATGGATCATTGTGATAACAAGGGTCATGGAGCATTCTCATGACAAGCTTGTGGAGTATTTTGATGACACTGGCGTGGAGCATTGTGATGAAAACGGCATGGGGCATTGTGTTGAAAAAGGCATGGAGCCTTTTCGTGACAGGGTTCAACTAGCATTCTGACGACAAGTGTCGGGGAGCATTGTGATGACAAGTGTATTGAGAATTGTGATGACAAAAGTCGTGGAGCATTGTGATGAAAAGGGCATGGATTATTTGATGACAGGCATCATGGAGCGTTGTGATGACATGTGTTATGGAACATTTTGATCACAAGTGTTTGGAGCATTGTGATGACAGTGGTCATGGATCATTTTGATTTCAAGGAGCATGGTGCATTGTGATGACAAGGGCATGAAGGAATGTGATCCCAAGGTTCATGGAGGATTGTGATGACAATGGTAATGGAGTATTTTGATGACAAGCGCATAGAGCATTGTAATGACAAGGTCATGTAGCATATTGCTGACAAAGTCTTGAAGCATTGTGATGACAGGTGTCATGGAGCACTGTGATGACAAGCATCAAGGAGCATTGTGAATACAGGGGTCATGGAGCATTGGGATGTCAAGGACATGGATCATTGTGATGACAAGGGTCATGGAGCTTTGGGCTGAAAATGTTCATGTAGTATTGTGATGACTGGTGTCATGGAGCATTGTGATGACAGAGGTCATGGAGAATTTTGATTTCATTGTGCTGACAATAGCCGGAAGCATTATGATTATGAGCATGATGCATTGTGATGACAGGCCTCATGGAGCATTGAGATGAAAAGGGGCATGGAGCACTGTGATTACAGGGGTCTTGGAGCAATATAATGACAAGGGCATGGAGCATTTTGATGAGAAGGCTATCGAACATTCTGATGACATGTGTCATGGAGCTTTGTGATGACAAAGGCATGGAGCATTGTGATTAGAGGGGTCTTGGAGCATTGTGATGACAAGTGTCATGGAGCCTTTTGATGACAAGGCCGTGGAACATTGTGATTGCAGGGGTTTGGAGCATTGTTATGACAGCGGTAATGGAACATTGTGATGAGAAGGGCATTGAGCATTGTGATTACAATGTTTATGGAGCATTGCAATGACAAATTTGTGGACCGTTGCGATGAAAAGCGTATGGCACATTTTGATGACAAGTGTCATGGAGTATTTTTCTGACAAAGGCATTGAGCATTGTGATGACAAGGATCACGGAGCATTGTGATGAAAAGTTCATGGAGCATTGTGGTTACAAAAGTAACAGAGCCTTGTGATGACGCGGGCATGGACCATTGTGATGACAAATGATAAAAAGCATTGTGATGACTGGAGTCACAGAGCATTGTGATGACTGGGGTCATGGAGCACTGTGATGACAAGGGCAAGGAGCACTGTGTTGAGAAAGGCATAGAGCACTGTGATGACAAGGGTCAAATAGCATTGTGATAAAATGTTAATGGGGCATGGTGTTTAAAAATGTCACAGAGACAGTTGATGATGAGGGCATGGACCATTGTGATGACAAAGTTCATGAAGAATTGTGATGACTGGAGTCATGGAGCATTGTGATAACAATGCATGGAGCATTGTGATGACAAGGGCATGGAGCATTGGTCTAATAAGTTTCATGGATTATTGCGATGACAGTTGGAATGGCGCATTGTGATGACAAGGGCATGGAGCATTGTGATGACCAGGTCATGCAGTATTGTGAAGACAGGTGTCAGTGCGCATTGTGATGACATATGTAATGGCCCATTGTGATGACAATGGCATGGAGCATTGTGATGCCAAGTGTTATGGAGGATTCTGATGACAAAGTTAATGGAGCAATGTGATGACAATGGCTTGGAGCATTGTGATGACAAGGGTCAGGGAGCATTGTGCTGACAAGTGCATGGAGAATTGTGATGAAAAGGGTCATGGAGCATTCGGCTGACAAGCTTGTGGAGTATTTTGATGACAATGGCATGGAGCATTGTGATGAAAATGGCATGGGGCATTGTGATGAGAATACCATGGAGCATTGTGATGACAAGCCTCATGGAGCATACTGATGAAAAAGGGCATGGACCATTGTGATTACAGGGGTCTTTGAACATTGTGATGACATGGGCTTGGAGCATTGTGAGGAGAAGGCCAAGGAGCATTCTAAAGACATGCATCATTGAGCTTTGTGATGACAAGGGCATGGAGCTTTGTGATTACAGGGGTCTTGGAGCACTGTGATGAAAAGTGCATGGATCATTGTGATGAAAAAGGCATGGAGCCTTGTCATGACAGGGTTCAAGGAGCATACAGACAACAAGTGACAGGGAGCATTTTGATGACAAGGGTATTGAGCATTGTGATGACAAAGGTCATGGAGCATTGTGATGAGAAGACCAAGGATAATTGTGATGACGAGTGTCATGGGTCATTGTGATGACAAGTGTTATGGAATATTGTGATCACAAGGGTTTGGAGCATTGTTATGACAGAGGTCATGGAACATTTTGATTTCATTGTGATGACAATAGAATGAAGTATTATGATGATGGGCATGGTGCATTGTGATGACAGGGTTCATGGAGCATTGAGATGAAAAGGGGCATGGAACATTTTGATTATTGTGTTCTTGGAGTGTTGTGATGAGAAGGGTCATGGAGCCTTGTGATGACAAGGCCATGGAACATCGTAATGTCAGGGGTCATGGAGCAATTTTATGACAGGAGTAATGAAGCATTGTGATGGCAAGGGCATGGAGCATTGTGATGAGAAGGCCATGCAGCATTCTGATGATATGTGTCATGGAGCTTTGTGAACACAAGGGCAAGGAGCAATGTGATGAGAGCGTTCATGGAGCATTGTGATGACAATGACATAGAGCATTGTGATGCCAAGGGTCATGTATCTTTGTGATGACAAAGGTCATGGAGCAGTTTGATGGCAAGGGTATTGTGCATTGTGATGAGTAGGGCAGGGAGAATTGTGATGAAATGGTCATGGAGCAATTTGATGAAAATTGTCATGTAACATTTTGATGAAAGGTGTTATGGAACACTGTGATGCCAGTGGTCATCAAAAATTGTGATGATAATTACATGTAGCATTGTGATGACAGGAGTCATGGAACATTGTGATGACAGGGGTGAGGGTGTATTGTGACAAATAGTGATGGCGCATTGTGATATCAGTGGTGAGAGAGCTTTTTGGTGAGAAGTGCAAGGAGCATTGTGATGACAATGTTTATGGAGCATTGTGATGACAAGATTGTAGAGCACTGTGATGACAAGCGCATGATGCATTGTGATGATATGTGTCATGGAGCATTGTGCTGACAAGCGCATGGAGCATTGTGAAGACAAGGGTCATGGAGCATTGTGCTGAGAAAGGCATAGAGCATTGTGAAGACAAGGGTCAAAGAGCATTGAGATGAAAAGTTCATGGAGCATTGTGGTTAAAATGGTCACAGAGACTGTTGATGACGAGGGAATGGACCATTGTGATGACAAAGGTCATGAAGCATTGTGATGAATGGAGTCACGGAGCATTGTGATGACAGGGGTCAGGAAGCATTGTGATAACAAGGGCATGGAGCACTGTGATGACAAGGGCATGGAACATTAGTCTAATAAGTTTCATGGATTGTTGCGATGACAGTTGGAATGGCGCATTGTGATGACAAGGGCATGGAGCACTGTGATGACCAGGTCATGCAGTATTGTGAAGAGAGGTATCAGGGAGCATTGTGATGACATAAGTAATGGCCCATTGTGATAACAAAGGCATGGAGCATTGTGATGCCAAGTGTCATGGAGGATTCTGATGACAAATGTAATGGAGCATTGTGATGACAATGGCTTGGAGCATTGTGTTGAAAAGCATCAGGGAGCATTGTACTGACAAGTGCATGGAGAATTGTGATGACAATGGTCATGGAGCATTCTGATGACAAGCTTGTGGAGTATTTTGATGACAATTGCATGGAGCATTGTGATGAAAGCGGCATGGGGCATTGTGATATAAAATGCATGGAGCCTTTTCGTGACAAGGTTCAAGGAACATTCTGATGACAAGTGTCAGGGAGCATTGTGATGACAAGTGTATTGAGAATTGTGATGACAAAGGTCATGGAGCATTGTGATGAAAAGGGCATGGAGTATTGTGATGACAGGCATCATGGAGCATTGTGATGACAAGTGTTATGGAACATTGTGATCACAAGAGTTTGGAGCATTGTGATGACAGAGGTCATGTATCATTTTGATTTCAAGGAGCATGGAGCATTGTGATGACAAGGGCATGAAGCAATGTGATCCCAATGTTCATGGAGGATTGTGATGACAATGGAAATGGAGAATTGTGATGACATGTTCATAGAGCATTGTAATGACAAGGTCATGTAGAATTTTGCTGACAAAGGCATGGAGCATTGTGGTGACAGGTGTCATGGAGCATTGGGATGACAAGGGCATAGATCATTGTGATGACAAGGGCCATGGAGCATTGGGCTGAAAAAGTTCATGGAGTAATGTGATGACAGGGGCCATGGAGCATTGTGATAATAAGGGCATGGAGCATTGTGATGAAAAGGGCATGGAGCATCGGTCTAATAAGATTCATGGATTATTGCGATGACAGTTGGAATGAAGCATTGTGATGACAAGGACATGAAGCATTGTGATGACAAGAGTCCCGGATCATTGTGTTGTCAGGTGTCATGGAGTGTTTTGATGACATTGGTCATGGAGCATTGTGATGATACTGGTCAGGGAACATTGTGATGAGAAGGTCATGGAGCATTGGGCTGAAAATATTCATGGAGTATTGTGATGACAGGGGTCATGGAGCATTGTGATGAAAAGGGCATGGATCATTGTGATGAAAAAGGCATGGAGCCTTGTCATGACAGGGTTCAAGAGCATACTGACGACAAGTGTCAGGGAGCATTATGATGATAAGTGTATTGAGCATTGTGATGACAAAGATCATGGAGCATTGTGATGACAAGACCATGGATAATTGTGATGATGATCGTCATGGGGTGTTGTGATGACAAGTGTTATGGAACATTGTGATCACAAGGGTTTGGAGCATTATGATGACAGAGGTCATGGAGAATTTTGATTTCATTGTAATGACAATAGCCTGAAGAATTATGATGATGGGCATGGTGCATTGTGATGACAGTGTTAATGGAGCATTGAGATGAAAAAGGGCATGGAGCATTATGATTACAGGCGTCTTGGAGCATTCTGATGACAAGGGCATGGGGCACTGTGATGAGAAGGCCATGGAACCTTCTGATGATATGCATCATGGAGCTTTGTGATGACAAGGGCATGGAGCATTGTGATTACAGGTGTCTTGGAGCATTGTGAATACAAGGGTCATGGAGCCTTGTGATGACAAGGCCGTGGAACATTGTGACGACAGTGTTCATGGAGCATTGTTATGACAGAGGTAATGGAGCATTGTAATGAGAAGGGCATTGAGCACTGGTCTGAAATATTTCATGGATTATTGTGATGAGAGTGGGCATGAACCATTGTGATGACAAGGGCATGGAACACTGTGATACATGGGTCATGGAGTATTGTAATGAAAAGGGCATGGAGCAAAGTGATGAGAGGGTTCATTGAGCATTGTGATGACAATGACATGGAGCATTGTGAGGAGAAGGCCATGGAGCATTCCGATTACATGCATCATGTAGCTTTGTGATGACAAGGGCTAGGAGCATTTTGATTACAGGTGTCTTGGAACATTGTGATGAAAAGGGCATGGATCATTGTGATGAAAAAGGCATGAAGCCTTGTCATGACAGAGTTCAAGGAGCATACTGACAAGTGTCAGGGAGCATTGTGATGACAAGTGTATTGAGCATTGTGATGACAATGATCATGGAGCATTGTGATGAGAAGACCATGGATAATTGTGGTGATGATCATCATGGGGTGTTGTGATGATAAGTGTTATGGAACATTGTGATCACAACGGTTTGGAGCATTATGATGACAGAGGTCATGGAGAATTTTGATTTCATTGTAATGACAATTGCCTGAAGCATTATGATGATGGGCATGGTGCACTGTGATGACACGGTTCATGGATCATTGAGATGAAAAAGGGCAAGGAGCATTGTGATTACAGGGGTCTTGCAGCATTGTGATGACAAGCGCATAGAGCATTGTAATGACAAGGTCATGTAGAATTTTGCTGACGGAGGCAAGGAGCATTGTGATGACAGTTGACATGGAGCACAGTGATGACAAGTTTCACGGAGCATTGTGAATACAGGGGTCATGGAGCATTGGGATGACAAGGGCATGGATCATTGTGATGACAAGGGTCATCGTGCATTGGGCTGAAAATGTTCATGGAGTATTGTGATGAGAGGAGTCATGGAGCATTGTGATGACAGAGGTCATGGAGGGGTTTGATTTCATTGCACTGACAATAGCCGTAAACATTATGGTGTTGGGCATGATGCATTGTGATGACAGTGTTCATGGAGCATTGAGATGAAAAGGGGCATGGAGCACTATGATTACAGGGGTCTTGGAGCATTGTGATGACAAGGGCATGGCTCATTTTGATGAGAAGGCCATGGAACATTCTGATGACATGTGTCATGGAGCTTTGTGATGACAAGGGCATGGAGCATTGTGATTATATGGGTCTTGGAGCATTGTGATGACAATTGTCATGGAGCCTTGTGATGACAAGGCCGTGGAACATTGTGATGGCAGGGGTCATGGATCATTGTTATGACTGGGGATATGGAGCATTGTGATGAGAAGGGCATGGAGCATTGTGATTACAAGGTTTATGGAGCATTGCGATGACAAATTTGTGGACCGTTGTGATGAAAAGCGCCTGGCACATTTTGATGAAAAGGGTCATGGAACATTGTGATGGCAGGGGTCATGGATCATTGTTATGACTGGGGATATGGAGCATTGTGATGAGTAGGGCATGGAGCATTGTGATTACAAGGTTTATGGAGCATTGCGATGACATATTTGTGGACCGTTGTGATGAAAAGCGCCTGGCACATTTTGATGACAAGGGTCATGGAGTATTTTTCTGACAAAGGCATTGAGCATTGTGATGACAAGGGTCACGGAGCATTGTGATGAAAAGTTCATGGAGCATTGTGGTAACAAAGGTAACAGAGCCTTGTGATGACGAGGGCATGGAACATTGTGATGAGAAATGTTATGAAGCATTGTGTTGACTGGAGTCACAGAGCATTGTGATGACAGGGATCATGGAGAACTGTGATGACAAGGGCAAGGAGCATGGTGCTGAGAAAGGCATAGAGCATTGTGATGACAAGGGTCAAAGAGCATTGTGATAAAAAGTTAATGGAGCATGGTGGTTAAAAAGGTCCCAGTGACTGTTGATGATGAAGGCATGGACCATTGTGATGACAAAGTTAATGAAGCATTTTGATGACTGGAGTCATGGAGCATTGTGATAACAAGGGCATGGAGCATTGTGATGACAAGGGTCACGGGGCATTGGTCTAATAAGTTTCATGGATTATTGCAATGACAGTTGGAATGAAGCATTGTGATGACAAGGACATTGAGCATTGTGATGACAAGAGTCCCGGATCATTGTGTTGTCAGGAGTCATGGAGTGTTGTGATGACAGAGGTCATGGAGCATTGTGATGACAAGGGAATGGAGAATGGTGATGACAAGGTCCTGGAGCATTGTGATGAGATGACCATGGAGACTTGTCATGACAAGTCTCACGGAGCATTCTGATGAAAAGGGGCATGGAGCATTGTGATGACTAGGGCATGGAGCATTGTGATGAGAAGGCAATGGAACATTCTGATGACATGCTTCATGGAGTTTTGTGATGACAAGGACATGGAGCATTGTGATTACAGTGATCTTGGAGCATTGTGATGAAAAGGGCAGGGATCATTGTGATGAAAAAGGCATGGAGCCTTGTCATGACAGGTTTCAAGGAGCATACTGACTACAAGTGTCAGGGAGCATTGTGATGACAAGTGTATTGAGCATTGTGATGACAAAGGTCATGGAGCACTGTGATGAGAACACCATGGATAATTGTGATGATGAGCATCATGGGGATTTGTGATGATAAGTGTTATGGAACATTGTGATCACAAGGGTTTGGAGCATTATGATGACAGAGGTCATGGAGAATTTTGATTTCATTGTGATGACAATAGCCTGAAGCATTATGATGATGGGCATGGTGCATTGTGATGACAGGGTTCATGGAGCATTGAGATGCAAAGGGGCATGGAGCATTGTGATTACAGGGATTTTGGAGCATTGTGATGACAAGGGCATGGAGCATTGTGATGAGAAGGCCAAGGAACATTCTGATGACATGTGTCATGTACTTTTGTGATGAAAAGGGCATGGAGCATTGTGATTACAGGTGTCTTGGAGCATTGTGATGACAAGGGTCATGGAGCCTTGTGATGACAAGGCCGTGGATCATTGTGATGGCATGGGTCATGGAGCACTGTTATGACAGAGGTAATGGAGCATTCTGATGAGAAGGGCATTGAGCATTGGCCTGAAAGTTTTCATGGATTACTGTGATGAGAGTGGGCATGGAGCATTGTGATAACATGGGCACGGAACACAGTGATACATGGGACATGGAGGATTGTGATGAAAAGGGCATGGAGCATTTTGATGAGAAGGGCATCGAGCATTGTGATGACAAGTGTCATGGAGCTTTTTGATGACAAGGGCCTAGAGCAATGGGATGAGAGGGTTCATGGAACATTTTGATCACAATGACATGGAGCATTGTGATGCCAAGGGTCATGGAGCTTTGTGATGACAAAATTCATGGAGCATTTTGATGACAAGCGTGTGGTGCATTGTGATGAGAAGGAGAGGGAGCATTTTGATGACAGGGTCATGCAGCAGTTTGATGATAAGTGTAATGTAACATTTTGATGACAGGGGTTACAGAACATTGTGATGCCATGGGTCATGGAGCTTTGGGATGAAAAGTGTCATGGAGCATTTTGATGACAGTGGTTATGGAATATTGTGATGTCAGGGGTCATGGAACATTTTGATTACAGGTTTGAGGGAGGATTGTGATGACAAGTGATGGAACATTGTGATATCTCAGGTGAGAGAGCAATTGGAAGAGAAGTGCATGGATCATTGTGAATACAAGGTTTATGGAGCACAGCGATGACAAGGTTGTGGATCACTGTGATGAAAAACACGTGGCACATTGTGATGACAAGGGTCATGGAACATTGTTCTGACAAAGGCATGGAGCATTGTGATGACAAGCCTCACGGAGCATTGTGATGACAAGTTCATGGAGCATTGTGGTTACAAAGGTCACAGAGCCTTGTGATGACGCGGGCATGGACCGTTGTGATGACAAACGTCATGAAGCATTGTGATGACTGGAGTCACGGAGCATTGTGATGACAGGGGTCATGGAGCATTGTGATGACAGGGACATGGAGCGTTGTGGTGACAAGTTTCAGAGATTATTGTGATGACAGTGGACATGGTGCATTGTGATGACAAGGGCATGGAGCATTGTGATGAGAAGTTCATGGATTATTGGAAAGAGAGTTGTCAGAGAGCATTGTGATGACATATGTCATGGTCCATTGCAATGACAATGGCAGGGAGCATTGGGATGCCAAATGTAATGGAGGATTGTGATGACAAATCTAATGGAGCATTGTGATGACTAGGGCTTGGAGCATTATGATGACAAGGGCCATTGAGAATTTTCATGACAAGGTCGTGAAGCATTGTGATGACAAGGTCCTGGAGCATTGTGATGAGAAAACCATGGAGCCTTGTGATGACAAGTCTCATGGAGCATACTGATGAAAAGAGGAAATGAGAATTCTGATTACAGGGTTCTTGGAACCTTGTGATAAAAAGGGCATCGAGCATTGTGATGACAAGGGCAAGGAACATTGGTCTAAAAAGTTTCATGGATTAATGAGATGACAGTTGGAATGGCACATTGTGATGACAAGGGCATGGAGCATTGTGATGACCAGGTCATGCAGTATTGTGAAGAGAGGTGTCAGGGAGCATTGTGATGACATATGTAATGGCCCATTGTGATGACAATGGAATGGAGCATTGTGATGCCAAGTGTCATGGAGGATTCTGATGACAAAGGTAATGGAGCATTGTGATGACAATGGCTTGGAGCATTGTGATGACAAGGGTCAGGGAGCATTGTGCTGACAAGTGCATGGTGAATTGCGATGACAAGTGTCATGGAGCATTCTGATGACGAGCTTGTGGAGTATTTTGATGACAATGGCATGGAGCATTGTGATGAAAACGGCATGGGGCATTGTGATGAAAAAGGCATGGAGCGTTTTTGTGACAGGGATCAAGGGGCATTCTGACGACAAGTGTCAGGAAGCATTGTGATGACAATTGTATTGAGAATTGTGATGACAAAGATCATGGAGCATTTTGATGACAAGGGCATGGAGTATTGTGATGACAGGCATCATGGAGCATTGTGATGACAAGTGTTATGGAAGATTGTGATCACAAGGGTTTGGAGCATTGTGATGACAGAGGTCATGGATCATTTTGATTTCAAGGAGCAGGGAGCATTGTGATGACAAGGGCATGAAGCAATGTGATCCCAAGGTTCATGGAGGATTGTGATGACAATGGAAATGGTGTATTTTGATGACAAGCGCATAGAGCATTGTAATGACAAGGTCATGTAGCGTTTTGCTGACAAAGGCATGGAGCATTGTGATGACATGTGTCATGGAGCTCTATGATAAGCGTCATGCAGCATTGTGAATACAGGGGTCATGGAGCATTGGGATGACAAGGACATGGATCATTGTGATGACAAGGGTAATGGAGCATTGGGCTGAAAATGTTCATGGAGTGTAGTGATGACAGGGTTCATGGAGCATTGAGATGAAAAGGGGCATGCAGCATTGTGATTACAGTGGTCTTGGAGCATTGTGATGAGAAGGGTCATGGAGCCTTGTGATGACGAGTCCACGGAACATCGTGATTGCAGGGGTCATGGAGCATTGTTATGAGAGGGGTAATGGAGCATTGTGATGGCAAGCGCAAGGAGCATTGTGCTGAGAAGGCCATGGATCATTCTGATGACATGAGTCATGGAGCTTTGTGATGAAAAGATTATGGAGCAATGTGTTGAGAGTGTTCATGGAGGATTGTGATGACAATGACATGGAGCATTGTGATGCAAAGGGTCATAGATCTTTGTGATGACAAAATCATGGAGCATTATGATGACAAGTGCGTTGTGCACTGTGATGAGAAGGGCAGGGAGCATTGTGATGACAGAGTCATGGAGCAATTTGATGAAAAGGGTCATGGAATATTTTGATGACAGGTGTTATGGAACATTGTGATGTCAGGGGTCATGGAGCATTTTGATGAAAAGGGTCATGGAGCATTTTGAGAACAGGCGTTATGGAGCATTGTGATGTCAGGGGTCATCGAACATTGTGATGATAAGTGCATGTAGCATTGTGGTGACAAGAGTCATGGAATATTGTGATAACAGGGGTGAGGGAGTATTGTGACGAATAGTGATGTAACATTGTGATATCTGTGGTGAGAGAGCATTTTGATGAGAAGTGCATGGAGCATTGTGATGACAAGTTTTATGGAGCATTGTGATGACAAGATTGTGGAGCACTGTGATGACAAGCGCATGCTGCATTGTGATGATATGTGTCATGGAGCATCGTGCTGACAAGCGCATGGAGCATTTTGATGACAAGGGTCATGGAGCATTGTGCTGAGAAAGGCATAGTGAATTGTGATGACAAGTATCAAAGAGCATCGTGATGAAAAGTTCATGGAGCATTGTGATGACAAGGGTCATGGAGCATTGTGATGACAAGGGCATGGAGCATTGGTCTAATAAATTTCATGGATTATTGCAATGAGAGTTGGAATGGTGCATTGTGGTGACAAAGGCATGGAGCATTGTGATGACCAGGTCATGCAGTATTGTGAAGACGGGTGTCAGGGAGCATTGTCTTGACATATGTAATGGCCCATTGTGTTGACAATGGCATGGAGCATTGTGATGCCAAGTGTGATGTAGGATTCTGATGACAAAAGTAATGGTGCATTGTGATGACAATGGCTTGGAGCATTGAGATGACAAGGGTCAGGGAGCATTGTGCTGACAAGTGCATGGAGAATTGTGATGACAAGGGTCATGGAGCATTCTCATGACAAGTTGTGGAGTATTTTGATGACAGTAACGTGGATCATTTTGATGAAAGTGGCATGGGGCATTGTGTTGAAAAAGGCATGGAGCCTTTTCGTGACAGGGTTCAAGGAGCATTCTGACGACAAGTGTCAGGGAGCATTGTGATGACAAGTGTATTGAGAATTGTGATGACAAAGGTCATGGAGCATTGTGATGAAAAGTGCATGGAGTATTGTGACGAAAGGCATCATGGAGCGTTGTGATGACAAGTGTTATGGAACATTGTGATCACAAGGGTTTGGAGCATTGTGATGACAGACGTCATGGATCATTTTGATTTCAAGGAGCAGGGAGCATTGTGATAACAAGGGAATGAAGCAGTGTGATCCCAAGTTTCATGGAGGATTGTGATGACAATGTTAATGGAGTATTGTGATGACAAGCACATAGAGCATTGTAATGACAAGGTCATGTAGCATTTTGCTGACAAAGCATGGAGCATTGTGATGACAGGTGTCATGGAGCACTGTGATGAAAAGCGTCACGGAGCATTGTGAATACAGGGGTCATGGAACATTGGGATGACAAGGGCATGGAACATTGTGATGACAGGTGTCATGGAGCACTGTGATGACAAGCGTCATGGAGCATTGTGAATACAGGGGTCATGGCGCATTGGGATGACAGAGGTCATGCAGAATTTTGATTTCATTGTGCTGACAATAGCCGGAAGCATTATGATGAAGGGTATGATGCATTGTGATGACAGGGTTCATGGAGCATTGAGATGAAAAGGGGCATGGAGCATTGTGATTACAGGGGTCTTGGAGGACTGTAATGACAAGGGCATGGAGCATTTTGATGAGAAGGCCATCGAACATTCTGATGACATGTGTCATGGAGCTTTGTGATGACAAGGGCATGGAGCATTTTGATTACAGGTGTCTTGGAGCATTGTGATGACAAGTGTCATGGAGCCTTGTGATCACAAGGCCGTAGAACATTGTGATGGCATGGGTCATGGAGCATTGTTATGACAGGGGTAATGGACCATTGTGATGAGAAGGGCATGGAGCATTGTGATTACAATGTTTATGGAGCATTGCTATGACAAATTTGTGGACCTTTGTGATGAAATGTACGTGGCCCATTGTGATGACAAAGGTCATGGAGCATTTTTCTGACAAAGACATGGAGCATTGTGATGACAAGGATCATGGAGCATTGTGATGAAAAGTTCATGCAGCATTGTGGTTACAAAGGTCACAGAGCCTTGTGATGACGCGGGCATGGACAATTGTGATGACAAATGTTATGAAGCATTGTGGTGACTGGAGTCACGGAGCATTGTGATGACAGGGGTCATGGAGCACTGTGATGAAAAGCGTCATGGAGCATTGTGAATACAGGGTTCATGGAGCATTGGGATGACAAGGGCATGGAGCATTGTGATGACAGGTGTCATGGAGAACTGTGATGACAATTGTCACGGAGCATTGTGAATACAGGGGTCATGGAGCATTGGGATGACAAAGGCATGGATCATTGTGATGACAAGGGTCATGGAGCGTTGGGCTGAAAATGTTCATGGAGTATTGTGATGACAGGGGTCATGGAGCACTGTAATGACAAGGGCATGGAGCATTTTGATGAGAAGGCCATGGGACATTCTGATGACATGTGTCATGGAGCTTTGTGATGACAAGGGCATGGAGCATTGTGATTAAAGGGGTCTTGGAGCACTGTGATGACAAGTGCCATGGAGCCTTGTGATGACTAGGCCGTGGAACATTTTGATGACAGGGGTCATGGAGCATTGTTATGACAGGGTAATGGAGCATTGTGATGAGAAGGGCATGGAGCATTGTGATTACAAGGTTCATGGAGCATTGCTATAACAAATTTGTGGACCGTTTTGATGAAAAGCGCGTAGCACATTCTGATGACAAGGGTCATGGAACATTTTTCTGACAAAGGCATGGAGCACTGTGATGACAAGGATCACGGAGCATTGTGATGAAAAGGTTATGGAGCATTGTGGTCACAAAGGTCACAGAGCCTTGTGATGATGCGGGCATGGACAATTGTGATGACAAATGTTATGAAGCATTGTGATGACTGGAGTCACGGAGCATTGTGATGACAGGGGTCATTGAGTACTGTGATGACAAGGGCATGTATCATTGTGATGACAAATGTCATGGAGCATTGGGCTGAAAATATTCATGGAGTATTGTGATGACTGGGGACATGGAGCCTTTTGATGACAAGGCAGTGGAACATTGTAATGGCAGTGGTCATGGAGCATTGTTATGACAGGTGTAATGGAGCATTGTGATGAGAAGGGCATGGAATATTGGTCTGAAATGTTTCATTGATTATTGTGATGAGAGTGGGCATGGAGCATTGTGATGACAAGGGCACGGAACACTGTGATACATGGGTCATGCAGGATTTTAATGACTAGGGCATGGAGCATTGTTATGAGAATGGCATCGAGAATTGTGATGACAAGTGTCATGGATCTTTGTGATGACAAGGGCATGGAGCCATGTGATGAGAGGGTTCATGGAGCATTGTGATGACAATGACATGGAGCACTGTGATGCCAAGTGTCATGGAGCTTTGTGATGACAAGTCATGGAGGATTTTGATGACAAGGGCATGGTTCATTGTGATGAGAAGGGCAGGGAGCATTTTGATGACCGGGTCATGCAGCAATTTGATAAAAATTGTAATGGAACATTTTGCTGGCAGGGGTTATAGAACATTGTGATGTCAGCGTTCTTGGAGCTTTGGGATGAAAAGGATCATGGAGCATTTTGATGACAGGGGTTATGTAACATTATTATGTCAGGGGTCATGGAACATTGTGATGATAAGGGGATGTAGCACTGTGATGACAAGGTCATGGAACATTGTGATTACAGGGGTGACGGAGTATTGTGATGACTAGTGATGAAGCATTGTGATATCCCTTGTGAGAGAGCATTTTGTTGAGAAGTGCATGGACCATTGCGATTACAACGCTTATGGAGCATTGCACTGATAAGGTTGTGGACAGTTGTGATGAAATGTGCGTGGCACATTGCGAAGACAATGATCATGTAGCATTGTTCTGACAAAGACATGGAGCAGTGTGATGACAAGGGTCACAGAGAATGGTGATGAAATGTTCAAGGAGCATTGTGGTTACAAATGTCACAGAGCCTTGTGATTACAAGGGCATGGACCATTGTGATGACAAACGTTATGAAGCATTGTGATGACTGGCGTCACGGAGCATTGTGATGACAGGGGTCATGGAGCTTTGTGATGACAACGGCATGGAGCATTGTGATGACAGGGGAATGGAGCATTGATCTGACAAATTTCATAGATTATTGTGATGACAGAGGGCATGGTGCATTGTGATGACAAGGGCATGGAGCATTGTGATGAGAAGTTCATGGAATATTGTGAAGACAAGTGTCAGGGAGGACTGTGATGACATATGTCATGGTCCATTGCGATGACAATGGCATGGAGCATTGTGATGCCAAATGTAATGGAGGATTGTGATGACAAATATAATGGAGCATTGTGATGATTAGGGCTTGGAGCATTATGCTCACAAGGGCCATTGAGAATTCTCATGACAAGGTTGTGAAGGATTGTGATGACAAGGTCCTGGAGCATTGTGATGACAAAACTATGGAGCCCTGTGATGACAAGTCTCATGGAGCATACTGATGAAAAGCGGCATCGAGCATTGTGATTACAGGGGTCATGGAACATTGTGAGGACATGGGCATGGAACATTGTGAGGAGAAGACCAAGGAGCATTCTGATGGCATGTATCATTGAGCTTTGTGATGACAAGGGCATGGAGCATTGTGATTACATTTGTCTTGGAGCATTGTGATGAAAATGGCATGGATCATTGTGATGAAAAAGGCATGGAGCCTTGTCATGACAGGGTTCATGGAGCATACAGACAACAAGGGTCAGGGAGCATTCTGATGACAAGTGTATTGAGCATTGTGATGACAAAGGTCATGGACCATTGTGATGAGAAGACCATGGATAATTGTGATGACGAGCGTCATGGGGCATTGTGATGACAAGTGATATGGAATATTGTGATCACAAGGGTTTGGAGCATTATTATGACAGAGGTCATGGAGCATTTTGATTTCATTGTGATGACAATAGCATGAAGCATTATGATGATGGGCATGGTGCATTGTGATGACAGGGTTCATGGATCATTGAGATGAAAAGAGGCTGGAGCATTGTGATTACAGGTTTCTTGGATTGTTGTGATGAGAATGGTCATGGAGCCTTGTGATGACAAGGCCATGGAGCATTCTGATGACGTGTCATGGAGCTTTGTGAAGACAAGGGCATGGAGCAATGTGAGGAGAGCGTTCATGGAGCATTGTGATGACAATGATATGGAGCATTGTGATGCAAAGGGTCATGGATCTCTGTGATGACAAAGGTCATGGAGCATTTTGATGGCAAGGGCATTGTGCACTGTGATGAGAAGGTCAGGGAGAATTGTGATGACAGGGCCATGGAGCAATTTGATGAAAATTGTCATGGAACATTTTGATGACAGATGTTATGGAACATTGTGATGTCAGCGGTCATCGAACATTGTGATGATAAGTGCATATAGCAATGTAATGACAGGAGTCATGGGACATTGTGATGCCAGGGGTGAAGGAGTATTGTGACAAATAGTGATGGAGCATTGTGATATCAGTGTTGAGAGAGCATTTTGATGAGAAGTGGATGCAACATTGTGATGCAAAGTGTCATGGAGGATTGTGATGACAAAGGTAATGGAATATTGTGATGACAATGGCTTGGAGCATTGTGATGACATGGGTCAGGGAGCATTGTGCTGACAAGTGCATGGAGAATTGTGATGACAAAGGTCATGGAGCATTGTGATGAAAAGGGCATGGAGTATTGTGATGACAGGCATCATGGAGCGTTGTGATGAAAAGTGTTATGGAACAATGTGACCACAATGGTTTGGAGCATTGTGATGACAGAGGTCATGGATCATTTTGATTTCAAGGAGCATGGAGCATTGTGATGACAAGGGCATGAATCAATGTGATTCCAAGGTTCATGGAGGATTGTGATGACAATGGAAATGGAGTATTGTGATGACAAGTGCATAGAGCATTGTAATGACAAGGGTCATGGATCACTGGGCTGAAAATGTTCATGGAGTGTTGTGATGACAGGGGTCATGGAGCATTGTGATGACTAGGGAATGGAGCACTGTGATGACAAGAGTCCTGGATCATTGTGTTGTCAGGTGTCATGGAGTGTTGTGATGACAGTGGTCATGGAGCATTGTGATGATATTGGCCATGGAGCATTGTGATGTGTAGGTGGTGGAGCGTTGGGCTGAATATGTTAATGGATTATTGTGATGACACTGGTCATGGAGCATTGTGATGACAAGGGAATGGAGAATGGTGATGACAAGGTCCTGGAGCATTGTGATGAGATGACCATGGAGACTTGTGATGACAAGTCTCACGGAGCATTCTGATGAAAAGTGTCATGGAGCATTGTGATTACAGGGGTCTTGGAGCATTGTGATGACTAGGGCAAGGAGCATTGTGATGAGAAGGTCATGGAGCATTCTGATGACATGCTTCATGGAGTTTTGTGATGACAAGTACATGGAGAATTGTGATTACAGTGACCTTGGAGCATTGTGATGAAAAGGGCAAGGATCATTGTGATGAAAAAGGCATGGAGCCTTGTCACGACAGGGTTCAAGGAGCATACTGACGACAAGTGTCAGGGAGAATTGTGATGACAAGTGTATTGAGCATTGTGATGACAAAGGTCATGAAGCATTGTGATGAGAAGACCATGAATAATTGTGATGATGAGCGTCATGGGATGTTGTGATCATAAGTGTTATGGAACATTGTGATCACAAGGGTTTGGAGCATTATGATGACAGAGGTCATGGAGAATTTTGATTTCATTGTGATGACAATAGCCTGAAGCATTATGATGATGGGCATGGTGCATTGTGATGACAGGGTTCATGGAGCATTGAGATGCAAAGGGGCATGGAGCATTGTGATTACAGGGTTCTGGGAGCATTGTGATGACAAGGGTCATGGATCCTTGTGATGACAAGGCCGTGGAATATTGTGATGGCAGGAGTCATGGAGCATTTTTATGACAGAGGTAATGGAGGATTGTGATGAGAAGGGCATTGAGCATTCGCCTGAAATGTTTCATGGATTATTGTGATGAGAGTGGGCATGGAGCATTCTGATGACAAGGGCATGGAACACTGTGATACATGGGTCATGGGGGATTGTGATGAAAAGGGCATGGAGCATTTTGATGAGAAGGGCATCGAGCATTGTGATGACAAGTGTCATGGAGCTTTGTGATGACAAGGACATGGAGCAATGGGATGAGAGGGTTCATGGAGCACTGTGATGACAATGACATGGAGCATTGTGATGCCAAGGGTCATGGAGGTTTGTGATGACAAAGTTCATGGAGCATTTTAATGACAAGCATGTGGTGCATTGTGATGAGAAGGAGAGGGAGCATTTTGATGACAGGGTCATGTAGCAATTTGATGAAAAGTGTAATGGAACATTTTGATGACAGGGGTTACAGAACATTGTGATGCCATGGTTCATGGAGCTTTGGGATGAAATGTGTCATGGAGCATTTTGATGACAGTGGTTATGGAATATTGTGATGTCAGGGGTCATGGAACATTGTGATTACAGGGTTGAGGGAGGATTGTGATGACTAGTGATGGAACATTGTGATATCACAGGTGAGAGAGCATTTGGATGAGAAGTGCATGGAGCATTGTGATTACAAGTTTTATGGAGCATAGTGATGACAAGTTTGTGGATCATTGTGATGAAAAGCGCGTGGCACATTGTGATGACAAGGGTCATGGAACATTGTTCTGACAAAGGCATGGAGCATTGTGATGACAAGGGTCACGGAGCATTGTGATGAAAAATCCATAGAGCATTGTGGTTACAAAGGTCACAGAGCCTTGTGATGACGCGGGCATGGACCGTTGTGATGACAAACCTTATGAAGCATTGTGATGACTGGATTCACGGAGCATTGTGATGACAGGGGTCATGGAGCATTGTGATGACAAGGGCATGGAGCATTGTGATGACAGGGACATGCAGCATTGTGATGACAAGTTTCATAGATTATTGTGATGACAGTGGAGATGGTGCATTGTGATGACAAGGGCATGGAGCATTGTGATGACAAGGGCATGGAATATTGTGAAGAGAGTTGTCAGAGATCGTTGTGATGACATATGTCATGGTCCATTGCGATGACAATGGCAGGGAGCATTGTGATGCCAAATGTAATGGAGGATTGTGATGACAAATATAATGGAGCATTGTGATGACTATGGCTTGGAGCATTATGATGACAAGGGAAAATGAGAATTTTCATGACAAGGTCGTGAAGCATTGTGATGACAAGGTCCTGGAGCATTGTGATTAGAAAACCACGGAGCCTTTTGATGACAAGCCTCATGGAGCATACTGTTGAAAAGGGGCAAGGAGCATTCTGATTACAGAGTTCTTGTAACATTGTGATAACAAGGGCATGGATCATTGTGATGACAAGGGCATGGAATATTGGTCTAATAAGTTTCAAGGATTATTGCCATGAGTGTTGGAATGGCGCATTGTGATGACAAGTGCATGGAGCATTGTGATGGACAGGTCATGCAGTATTGTGAAAAGAGGTGTCAGGGAGCATTGTGATGACATATGTAATGGCCCATTGTGATGACAATGGCATGGAACATTGTGATGCCAAGTGTCCTGGAGCATTCTGATGACAACGGTAATGGAGCATTGTGATGACAATGTCTTGGAGCATTGTGATGACAAAGGTCAGGGAGCATTGTGCTGACAAGTGCATGGAGAATTGTGATGACAAGGGTCATGGAGCATTCTGATGACAAGCTTGTGGACTATTTTGATGACAATGGCATGGAGCCTTGTGATGAAAATGGCATGGGGCTATGTGATGAAAATGCATGGAGCCTTTTTGTGACAGGGTTCAAGGAGCATTCTGACGACAAGTGTCAGGGAGCATTGTGATGAAAATTGTATTGAGTATTGTGATGACAAAGGTCATGGAGCATTGTAATGAAAAGGGCATGGAGTATTGTGATGACAGGCATCATGGAGCGTTGTGATGACAAGAGTTATGGAACATTCTGATCACGAGGGTTTGCAGCATTGTGATGACAGAGGTCATGGATCATTTTGATTTTAAGGAGCATGAAGCATTGTGATGACAAGGGCATGAAGCAATGTGATCCTAAGATTCATGGAGGATTGTGATGACAATGGTAATGGAGTATTGTGATGACAAGCGCATAGAGCATTGTAATGACAAGTTCATGTAGCATTTTGCTGACAAAGGAATGGAGCATTGTGGTGACAGGTGTCATGGAGCATTGGGATGACAAGGACATAGATCATTGTGATGACAATGGTCATGGAGAATTGGGCTGAAAATGTTCATGGAGTATTGTGATGACAGGGGTCATGGAGCATTGTGATAACAAGAGCATGGAGCATTGTGATGACAAGGGCATGGAGCATTGGTCTAATAAGATTCATGGATTATTGCGATGACAGTTGGAGTGAAGCATTGTGGTGACAAGGGCATGGAGCATTGTGACGAACAGGTCATGCAGTATTGTGATGACAGGTGTCAGGGAGCATTGTGATGACATATGTTATGTTCCATTGTGATGACAATGGCATGGAGCATTGTGATGCCAACAGTCATGGAGGATTCTGATGACAAAGGTAATGGAGCATTGTGATGACAATGGTCAGGGAGCATTGTGCTGACACGTGCATGGAGAATTGTGATGACAAGGATCATGGAGCATTCTGATGACAAGCTTGTGGAATATTTTGATGACAACGGCATGGAGCATTGTGATGAAAACGGCATGGGGCATTGTGATGAAAAAGGCATGGAGCCTTTTCGTGACAGGGTTCAAGGAGCATTCTGATGACAAGTGTCAGGGAGCATTGTGATGACAAGTGAACTGAGCATAGTGATGACAAAGTCATGGAGCTTTGTGATGAAAAGAGTATGGAATATTGTGATGACAGGCATCATGGAGCGTTGTGATGACAAGTGTTATGGGACATTGTGATCACAAGGGTTTGGAGCATTGTGATGACAGAGGTCATGGATCATTTTGATTTCAAGGAGCATGGAGCATTGTGATGACAAGGGCATGAAGCATTGTGATTACAGGGATCTTGGAGCATTGTGATGAAAACGGCACGGATCATTGTTACGAAAATGGCATGGAGCCTTGTCATGACAGTGTTCAAGAAGCATACTGACGACATGTGTCAGGGAGCATTTTGATGACAAGTGTATTGAGCATTGTGATGACAAGTCATGGAGCATTGTGATAAGAAGACCATGGTTTATTGTGATGATGAGCGTCATGGGGTGTTGTGATGATAAGTGTTATGGAACATTGTGATCACAAGGGTTTGGAGCATTATGATGACAGAGGTCATGGAGAATATTGATTTCATTGTGATGACAATAGCCTGAAGCATTATGATGATGGGCATGGTGCATTGTGATGACAGGGTTCATGGAGCATTGAGATGAAAAGGGTCATGGAGCATTGTTCTGACAAAGGCATGGAGCATTGTGATGACAAGTGTCACAGAGCATTGTGATGAAAAGTTCATGGAGCATTTGGGTTACAAAGTTCACAGAGCCTTGTGATGATGCGGGCATGGACCGTTGTGATGACAAACGTTATGAAGCTTTGTGAAGAGTGGAGTCAGGGAGCATTGTGATGACAGGGGTCATAGAGCATTTTGATTACAAGGGCATGGAGCATTGTGATGACAGAGGTCATGGAGAATATTGATTTCATTGTGATGACAATAGCCTGAAGCATTATGATGATGGGCATGGTGCATTGTGATGACAGGGTTCATGGATCATTGAGATGAAAAGGGACATGGAGCATTGTGTTTACAGGGGTGTCGGAGCATTGTGATGACAAGGGCATGGAGCATTGTGATGAGAAGGCCATGGAACATTCTGATGACATGCGTCATGGAGCTTTGTGATGACAAGGGCACGGAGCATTGTGATTACAGGGGTCTTCAGCATTGTGATAAGAAGTGTCATGGAACCTTGTGATGACTAGGCCGTTGAACATTGTGATGGCAGGGGTCATGGTGCATTGTTATGACAGAGGTAATGGAACATTGTGATGAGAAGGGCATGGAACATTGGTCTAAAATGTTTCATGGATTATTGTGATGAGAGTGGGCATAGAGCATTTTGATGAAAAGGGTACGGAACACTATGAGGCATGAGTCATGCAGGATTGTAATGACAAGGTCATGGAGCATTGTGGTGACAATGGTCATGAAGTATTGTGATGACTGGAGTCACGGAGCATTGTGATGACAGGTGTCATGGAGCATTGTGATGACAAGGGCATGGAGCATTGTGATGAGAATGTCATGGATTATTGTGAAGACAGGTGTCAGGGAGCATTGTGATGAAGTATGTCATGGTCCATTGCGATGACAATGACATGGAGCATTGTGATGCCAAATGTAATGGAGGATTGTGATGACAAATATAATGGAGCATTGTGATGACTAGGGCTTGGAGCATTATGATGACAAGGGCCATTGTGAATTTTCATGACAAGGTCGTGAAGCATTGTGATGACAATGTCCTGGAGAATTGTGATGAGAAAACCATGGAGCCTTGTGATGACAAATTTCATGGAGCATACTGATGAAAAGGGTCATGGACCATTGTGATTACAGGGGTCTTGGAACATTGTGATGAAAAGGGCATGGAACCTTGTCATGACAGGGTTCAAGGAGAGTACAGACAACAAGTGTCAGGGAGCATTTTGATGATAAGTGTATTGAGCATTGTGATGACAAAGGACATGGAGCATTGTGATGAGAAGACCATGGATAATGGTGATGACGAGCGTCATGAGGCATTGTGATGACAAGTGATATGGAATATTGTGATCACAAGGGTTTGGAGCATTGTTATGACAGAGGTCATGGAGCATTTTGATTTCATTGTGATGACAATAGCATGAAGCATTATGATGATGGGCATGGTGCATTGTGATGAAAGGGTTCATGGAGCATTGAGATGAAAAGGGGCTGGAGAATTGTGATTACAGGTTTCTTGGATTGTTGTGATGAGAATGGTCATGGAGCCTTGTGATGACAAGGCCATGGAACATCGTGAGGGCAGGGGTCATGGAGCATTGTTATGACAGAGGTAATGGAGCATTGTGATGGCAAGGGCATGGAGCATTGTGATGAGAAGTCCATGGAGCATTTTGATGACATGTGTCATGGAGCTTTGTGAAGACAATGGCATTGAGCAATGTGATGAGATCGTTCATGGAGCATTGTGATGACAATGATATGGAGCCTTGTGATGCAAAGGGTCATGGATCTTTGTGATGACAAGGGTCATGGAGCATTGTTCTGACAAAGGCATGGAGCATTTTGATGACAAGTGTCACAGAGCATTGTGATGAAAAGTTCATGGAGCATTTGGGTTACAAAGTTCACAGAGCCTTGTGATGATGCGGGCATGGACCGTTGTGATGACAAACGTTATGAAGCATTGTGAAGAGTGGAGTCAGGGAGCATTGTGATGACAGGGGTCATAGAGCATTTTGATTACAAGGGCATGGAGCATTGTGATGACAGGGGCATGGAGCATTGTTCTGACAAGTTTCCTAGATTATTGTGATGACAGTGGACATGGTGCATTGTGATGACAAGGGCATGGAGCATTGTGATGAGAAGGTCATGCAGTATTGTGAAGACAGGTGTCAGGGAGCATTGTGATGACATATGTCAGAGTCCATTGCGATGACAATACCAGGGAGCATTGTGATGCCAAATGTAATGGAGGATTGTGATGACAAATATAATGGAGCATTGTGATGACTAGGGCTTGGAGCATTATGATGACAAGGGCCATTGTGAATTTTCATGACAATGTCGTGAAGCATTATGATGACAAGTTCCTGGAGCACTGTGATGAGAAAACCATGGAGCCTTGTGATGACAAGTCTCATGGGGCATACTGATGAAAAGGGGCATAGAGCATTCTGATTACAGGGGTCTTGGAACATTGTGATAACAAGGGCGTGGAGTTTTGTGATGACAAGGGAATGGAGCATTGGTCTAAGAAGTTTCATGGATTATTGTGATGACAGTTGGAATGGCGCATTGTGATGACAAGGGCATGGAGAATTGTGAGGACCAGGTCATGCAATATTGTGAAGAGAGTTGTCAGGGAGCATTGTGATGACATATGTAATGGCCCAATGTGATGACAATGGCATGGAGCATTGTGATGCCAAGTGTCATGGAGGATTCTGATGACAAAGGTAATGGAGCATTGTGATGACAATGACATGGAGCATTGTGATGCAAAGGGTCATAGATCTTTGTGATGACAAAATCATGGAGCATTATGATGACAAGTGCGTTGTGCACTGTGATGAGAAGGGCAGGGAGCATTGTGATGACAGAGTCATGGAGCAATTTGATGAAAAGGGTCATGGAATATTTTGATGACAGGTGTTATGGAACATTGTGATGTCAGGGGTCATGGAGCATTTTGATGAAAAGGGTCATGGAGCATTTTGAGAACAGGCGTTATGGAGCATTGTGATGTCAGGGGTCATCGAACATTGTGATGATAAGTGCATGTAGCATTGTGGTGACAAGAGTCATGGAATATTGTGATAACAGGGGTGAGGGAGTATTGTGACGAATAGTGATGTAACATTGTGATATCTGTGGTGAGAGAGCATTTTGATGAGAAGTGCATGGAGCATTGTGATGACAAGTTTTATGGAGCATTGTGATGACAAGATTGTGGAGCACTGTGATGACAAGCGCATGCTGCATTGTGATGATATGTGTCATGGAGCATCGTGCTGACAAGCGCATGGAGCATTTTGATGACAAGGGTCATGGAGCATTGTGCTGAGAAAGGCATAGTGAATTGTGATGACAAGTATCAAAGAGCATCGTGATGAAAAGTTCATGGAGCATTGTGATGACAAGGGTCATGGAGCATTGTGATGACAAGGGCATGGAGCATTGGTCTAATAAATTTCATGGATTATTGCAATGAGAGTTGGAATGGTGCATTGTGGTGACAAAGGCATGGAGCATTGTGATGACCAGGTCATGCAGTATTGTGAAGACGGGTGTCAGGGAGCATTGTCTTGACATATGTAATGGCCCATTGTGTTGACAATGGCATGGAGCATTGTGATGCCAAGTGTGATGTAGGATTCTGATGACAAAAGTAATGGTGCATTGTGATGACAATGGCTTGGAGCATTGAGATGACAAGGGTCAGGGAGCATTGTGCTGACAAGTGCATGGAGAATTGTGATGACAAGGGTCATGGAGCATTCTCATGACAAGTTGTGGAGTATTTTGATGACAGTAACGTGGATCATTTTGATGAAAGTGGCATGGGGCATTGTGTTGAAAAAGGCATGGAGCCTTTTCGTGACAGGGTTCAAGGAGCATTCTGACGACAAGTGTCAGGGAGCATTGTGATGACAAGTGTATTGAGAATTGTGATGACAAAGGTCATGGAGCATTGTGATGAAAAGTGCATGGAGTATTGTGACGAAAGGCATCATGGAGCGTTGTGATGACAAGTGTTATGGAACATTGTGATCACAAGGGTTTGGAGCATTGTGATGACAGAGGTCATGGATCATTTTGATTTCAAGGAGCAGGGAGCATTGTGATAACAAGGGAATGAAGCAGTGTGATCCCAAGTTTCATGGAGGATTGTGATGACAATGTTAATGGAGTATTGTGATGACAAGCACATAGAGCATTGTAATGACAAGGTCATGTAGCATTTTGCTGACAAAGCATGGAGCATTGTGATGACAGGTGTCATGGAGCACTGTGATGAAAAGCGTCACGGAGCATTGTGAATACAGGGGTCATGGAACATTGGGATGACAAGGGCATGGAACATTGTGATGACAGGTGTCATGGAGCACTGTGATGACAAGCGTCACGGAGCATTGTGAATACAGGGGTCATGGCGCATTGGGATGACAGAGGTCATGCAGAATTTTGATTTCATTGTGCTGACAATAGCCGGAAGCATTATGATGAAGGGTATGATGCATTGTGATGACAGGGTTCATGGAGCATTGAGATGAAAAGGGGCATGGAGCATTGTGATTACAGGGGTCTTGGAGGACTGTAATGACAAGGGCATGGAGCATTTTGATGAGAAGGCCATCGAACATTCTGATGACATGTGTCATGGAGCTTTGTGATGACAAGGGCATGGAGCATTTTGATTACAGGTGTCTTGGAGCATTGTGATGACAAGTGTCATGGAGCCTTGTGATCACAAGGCCGTAGAACATTGTGATGGCATGGGTCATGGAGCATTGTTATGACAGGGGTAATGGACCATTGTGATGAGAAGGGCATGGAGCATTGTGATTACAATGTTTATGGAGCATTGCTATGACAAATTTGTGGACCTTTGTGATGAAATGTACGTGGCCCATTGTGATGACAAAGGTCATGGAGCATTTTTCTGACAAAGACATGGAGCATTGTGATGACAAGGATCATGGAGCATTGTGATGAAAAGTTCATGCAGCATTGTGGTTACAAAGGTCACAGAGCCTTGTGATGACGCGGGCATGGACAATTGTGATGACAAATGTTATGAAGCATTGTGGTGACTGGAGTCACGGAGCATTGTGATGACAGGGGTCATGGAGCACTGTGATGAAAAGCGTCATGGAGCATTGTGAATACAGGGTTCATGGAGCATTGGGATGACAAGGGCATGGAGCATTGTGATGACAGGTGTCATGGAGAACTGTGATGACAATTGTCACGGAGCATTGTGAATACAGGGGTCATGGAGCATTGGGATGACAAAGGCATGGATCATTGTGATGACAAGGGTCATGGAGCGTTGGGCTGAAAATGTTCATGGAGTATTGTGATGACAGGGGTCATGGAGCACTGTAATGACAAGGGCATGGAGCATTTTGATGAGAAGGCCATGGGACATTCTGATGACATGTGTCATGGAGCTTTGTGATGACAAGGGCATGGAGCATTGTGATTAAAGGGGTCTTGGAGCACTGTGATGACAAGTGCCATGGAGCCTTGTGATGACTAGGCCGTGGAACATTTTGATGACAGGGGTCATGGAGCATTGTTATGACAGGGTAATGGAGCATTGTGATGAGAAGGGCATGGAGCATTGTGATTACAAGGTTCATGGAGCATTGCTATAACAAATTTGTGGACCGTTTTGATGAAAAGCGCGTAGCACATTCTGATGACAAGGGTCATGGAACATTTTTCTGACAAAGGCATGGAGCACTGTGATGACAAGGATCACGGAGCATTGTGATGAAAAGGTTATGGAGCATTGTGGTCACAAAGGTCACAGAGCCTTGTGATGATGCGGGCATGGACAATTGTGATGACAAATGTTATGAAGCATTGTGATGACTGGAGTCACGGAGCATTGTGATGACAGGGGTCATTGAGTACTGTGATGACAAGGGCATGTATCATTGTGATGACAAATGTCATGGAGCATTGGGCTGAAAATATTCATGGAGTATTGTGATGACTGGGGACATGGAGCCTTTTGATGACAAGGCCGTGGAACATTGTAATGGCAGTGGTCATGGAGCATTGTTATGACAGGTGTAATGGAGCATTGTGATGAGAAGGGCATGGAATATTGGTCTGAAATGTTTCATTGATTATTGTGATGAGAGTGGGCATGGAGCATTGTGATGACAAGGGCACGGAACACTGTGATACATGGGTCATGCAGGATTTTAATGACTAGGGCATGGAGCATTGTTATGAGAATGGCATCGAGAATTGTGATGACAAGTGTCATGGATCTTTGTGATGACAAGGGCATGGAGCCATGTGATGAGAGGGTTCATGGAGCATTGTGATGACAATGACATGGAGCACTGTGATGCCAAGTGTCATGGAGCTTTGTGATGACAAGTCATGGAGGATTTTGATGACAAGGGCATGGTTCATTGTGATGAGAAGGGCAGGGAGCATTTTGATGACCGGGTCATGCAGCAATTTGATAAAAATTGTAATGGAACATTTTGCTGGCAGGGGTTATAGAACATTGTGATGTCAGCGTTCTTGGAGCTTTGGGATGAAAAGGATCATGGAGCATTTTGATGACAGGGGTTATGTAACATTATTATGTCAGGGGTCATGGAACATTGTGATGATAAGGGGATGTAGCACTGTGATGACAAGGTCATGGAACATTGTGATTACAGGGGTGACGGAGTATTGTGATGACTAGTGATGAAGCATTGTGATATCCCTTGTGAGAGAGCATTTTGTTGAGAAGTGCATGGACCATTGCGATTACAACGCTTATGGAGCATTGCACTGATAAGGTTGTGGACAGTTGTGATGAAATGTGCGTGGCACATTGCGAAGACAATGATCATGTAGCATTGTTCTGACAAAGACATGGAGCAGTGTGATGACAAGGGTCACAGAGAATGGTGATGAAATGTTCAAGGAGCATTGTGGTTACAAATGTCACAGAGCCTTGTGATTACAAGGGCATGGACCATTGTGATGACAAACGTTATGAAGCATTGTGATGACTGGCGTCACGGAGCATTGTGATGACAGGGGTCATGGAGCTTTGTGATGACAACGGCATGGAGCATTGTGATGACAGGGGAATGGAGCATTGATCTGACAAATTTCATAGATTATTGTGATGACAGAGGGCATGGTGCATTGTGATGACAAGGGCATGGAGCATTGTGATGAGAAGTTCATGGAATATTGTGAAGACAAGTGTCAGGGAGGACTGTGATGACATATGTCATGGTCCATTGCGATGACAATGGCATGGAGCATTGTGATGCCAAATGTAATGGAGGATTGTGATGACAAATATAATGGAGCATTGTGATGATTAGGGCTTGGAGCATTATGCTCACAAGGGCCATTGAGAATTCTCATGACAAGGTTGTGAAGGATTGTGATGACAAGGTCCTGGAGCATTGTGATGACAAAACTATGGAGCCCTGTGATGACAAGTCTCATGGAGCATACTGATGAAAAGCGGCATCGAGCATTGTGATTACAGGGGTCATGGAACATTGTGAGGACATGGGCATGGAACATTGTGAGGAGAAGACCAAGGAGCATTCTGATGGCATGTATCATTGAGCTTTGTGATGACAAGGGCATGGAGCATTGTGATTACATTTGTCTTGGAGCATTGTGATGAAAATGGCATGGATCATTGTGATGAAAAAGGCATGGAGCCTTGTCATGACAGGGTTCATGGAGCATACAGACAACAAGGGTCAGGGAGCATTCTGATGACAAGTGTATTGAGCATTGTGATGACAAAGGTCATGGACCATTGTGATGAGAAGACCATGGATAATTGTGATGACGAGCGTCATGGGGCATTGTGATGACAAGTGATATGGAATATTGTGATCACAAGGGTTTGGAGCATTATTATGACAGAGGTCATGGAGCATTTTGATTTCATTGTGATGACAATAGCATGAAGCATTATGATGATGGGCATGGTGCATTGTGATGACAGGGTTCATGGATCATTGAGATGAAAAGAGGCTGGAGCATTGTGATTACAGGTTTCTTGGATTGTTGTGATGAGAATGGTCATGGAGCCTTGTGATGACAAGGCCATGGAGCATTCTGATGACGTGTCATGGAGCTTTGTGAAGACAAGGGCATGGAGCAATGTGAGGAGAGCGTTCATGGAGCATTGTGATGACAATGATATGGAGCATTGTGATGCAAAGGGTCATGGATCTCTGTGATGACAAAGGTCATGGAGCATTTTGATGGCAAGGGCATTGTGCACTGTGATGAGAAGGTCAGGGAGAATTGTGATGACAGGGCCATGGAGCAATTTGATGAAAATTGTCATGGAACATTTTGATGACAGATGTTATGGAACATTGTGATGTCAGCGGTCATCGAACATTGTGATGATAAGTGCATATAGCAATGTAATGACAGGAGTCATGGGACATTGTGATGCCAGGGGTGAAGGAGTATTGTGACAAATAGTGATGGAGCATTGTGATATCAGTGTTGAGAGAGCATTTTGATGAGAAGTGGATGCAACATTGTGATGCAAAGTGTCATGGAGGATTGTGATGACAAAGGTAATGGAATATTGTGATGACAATGGCTTGGAGCATTGTGATGACATGGGTCAGGGAGCATTGTGCTGACAAGTGCATGGAGAATTGTGATGACAAAGGTCATGGAGCATTGTGATGAAAAGGGCATGGAGTATTGTGATGACAGGCATCATGGAGCGTTGTGATGAAAAGTGTTATGGAACAATGTGACCACAATGGTTTGGAGCATTGTGATGACAGAGGTCATGGATCATTTTGATTTCAAGGAGCATGGAGCATTGTGATGACAAGGGCATGAATCAATGTGATTCCAAGGTTCATGGAGGATTGTGATGACAATGGAAATGGAGTATTGTGATGACAAGTGCATAGAGCATTGTAATGACAAGGGTCATGGATCACTGGGCTGAAAATGTTCATGGAGTGTTGTGATGACAGGGGTCATGGAGCATTGTGATGACTAGGGAATGGAGCATTGTGATGACAAGAGTCCTGGATCATTGTGTTGTCAGGTGTCATGGAGTGTTGTGATGACAGTGGTCATGGAGCATTGTGATGATATTGGCCATGGAGCATTGTGATGTGTAGGTGGTGGAGCGTTGGGCTGAATATGTTAATGGATTATTGTGATGACACTGGTCATGGAGCATTGTGATGACAAGGGAATGGAGAATGGTGATGACAAGGTCCTGGAGCATTGTGATGAGATGACCATGGAGACTTGTGATGACAAGTCTCACGGAGCATTCTGATGAAAAGTGTCATGGAGCATTGTGATTACAGGGGTCTTGGAGCATTGTGATGACTAGGGCAAGGAGCATTGTGATGAGAAGGTCATGGAGCATTCTGATGACATGCTTCATGGAGTTTTGTGATGACAAGTACATGGAGAATTGTGATTACAGTGACCTTGGAGCATTGTGATGAAAAGGGCAAGGATCATTGTGATGAAAAAGGCATGGAGCCTTGTCACGACAGGGTTCAAGGAGCATACTGACGACAAGTGTCAGGGAGAATTGTGATGACAAGTGTATTGAGCATTGTGATGACAAAGGTCATGAAGCATTGTGATGAGAAGACCATGAATAATTGTGATGATGAGCGTCATGGGATGTTGTGATCATAAGTGTTATGGAACATTGTGATCACAAGGGTTTGGAGCATTATGATGACAGAGGTCATGGAGAATTTTGATTTCATTGTGATGACAATAGCCTGAAGCATTATGATGATGGGCATGGTGCATTGTGATGACAGGGTTCATGGAGCATTGAGATGCAAAGGGGCATGGAGCATTGTGATTACAGGGTTCTGGGAGCATTGTGATGACAAGGGTCATGGATCCTTGTGATGACAAGGCCGTGGAATATTGTGATGGCAGGAGTCATGGAGCATTTTTATGACAGAGGTAATGGAGGATTGTGATGAGAAGGGCATTGAGCATTCGCCTGAAATGTTTCATGGATTATTGTGATGAGAGTGGGCATGGAGCATTCTGATGACAAGGGCATGGAACACTGTGATACATGGGTCATGGGGGATTGTGATGAAAAGGGCATGGAGCATTTTGATGAGAAGGGCATCGAGCATTGTGATGACAAGTGTCATGGAGCTTTGTGATGACAAGGACATGGAGCAATGGGATGAGAGGGTTCATGGAGCACTGTGATGACAATGACATGGAGCATTGTGATGCCAAGGGTCATGGAGGTTTGTGATGACAAAGTTCATGGAGCATTTTAATGACAAGCATGTGGTGCATTGTGATGAGAAGGAGAGGGAGCATTTTGATGACAGGGTCATGTAGCAATTTGATGAAAAGTGTAATGGAACATTTTGATGACAGGGGTTACAGAACATTGTGATGCCATGGTTCATGGAGCTTTGGGATGAAATGTGTCATGGAGCATTTTGATGACAGTGGTTATGGAATATTGTGATGTCAGGGGTCATGGAACATTGTGATTACAGGGTTGAGGGAGGATTGTGATGACTAGTGATGGAACATTGTGATATCACAGGTGAGAGAGCATTTGGATGAGAAGTGCATGGAGCATTGTGATTACAAGTTTTATGGAGCATAGTGATGACAAGTTTGTGGATCATTGTGATGAAAAGCGCGTGGCACATTGTGATGACAAGGGTCATGGAACATTGTTCTGACAAAGGCATGGAGCATTGTGATGACAAGGGTCACGGAGCATTGTGATGAAAAATCCATAGAGCATTGTGGTTACAAAGGTCACAGAGCCTTGTGATGACGCGGGCATGGACCGTTGTGATGACAAACCTTATGAAGCATTGTGATGACTGGATTCACGGAGCATTGTGATGACAGGGGTCATGGAGCATTGTGATGACAAGGGCATGGAGCATTGTGATGACAGGGACATGCAGCATTGTGATGACAAGTTTCATAGATTATTGTGATGACAGTGGAGATGGTGCATTGTGATGACAAGGGCATGGAGCATTGTGATGACAAGGGCATGGAATATTGTGAAGAGAGTTGTCAGAGATCGTTGTGATGACATATGTCATGGTCCATTGCGATGACAATGGCAGGGAGCATTGTGATGCCAAATGTAATGGAGGATTGTGATGACAAATATAATGGAGCATTGTGATGACTATGGCTTGGAGCATTATGATGACAAGGGAAAATGAGAATTTTCATGACAAGGTCGTGAAGCATTGTGATGACAAGGTCCTGGAGCATTGTGATTAGAAAACAACGGAGGCTTTTGATGACAAGCCTCATGGAGCATACTGTTGAAAAGGGGCAAGGAGCATTCTGATTACAGAGTTCTTGTAACATTGTGATAACAAGGGCATGGAGCATTGTGATGACAAGGGCATGGAATATTGGTCTAATAAGTTTCAAGGATTATTGCCATGAGTGTTGGAATGGCGCATTGTGATGACAAGTGCATGGAGCATTGTGATGGACAGGTCATGCAGTATTGTGAAAAGAGGTGTCAGGGAGCATTGTGATGACATATGTAATGGCCCATTGTGATGACAATGGCATGGAACATTGTGATGCCAAGTGTCCTGGAGCATTCTGATGACAACGGTAATGGAGCATTGTGATGACAATGTCTTGGAGCATTGTGATGACAAAGGTCAGGGAGCATTGTGCTGACAAGTGCATGGAGAATTGTGATGACAAGGGTCATGGAGCATTCTGATGACAAGCTTGTGGACTATTTTGATGACAATGGCATGGAGCCTTGTGATGAAAATGGCATGGGGCTATGTGATGAAAATGCATGGAGCCTTTTTGTGACAGGGTTCAAGGAGCATTCTGACGACAAGTGTCAGGGAGCATTGTGATGAAAATTGTATTGAGTATTGTGATGACAAAGGTCATGGAGCATTGTAATGAAAAGGGCATGGAGTATTGTGATGACAGGCATCATGGAGCGTTGTGATGACAAGAGTTATGGAACATTCTGATCACGAGGGTTTGCAGCATTGTGATGACAGAGGTCATGGATCATTTTGATTTTAAGGAGCATGAAGCATTGTGATGACAAGGGCATGAAGCAATGTGATCCTAAGATTCATGGAGGATTGTGATGACAATGGTAATGGAGTATTGTGATGACAAGCGCATAGAGCATTGTAATGACAAGTTCATGTAGCATTTTGCTGACAAAGGAATGGAGCATTGTGGTGACAGGTGTCATGGAGCATTGGGATGACAAGGACATAGATCATTGTGATGACAATGGTCATGGAGAATTGGGCTGAAAATGTTCATGGAGTATTGTGATGACAGGGGTCATGGAGCATTGTGATAACAAGAGCATGGAGCATTGTGATGACAAGGGCATGGAGCATTGGTCTAATAAGATTCATGGATTATTGCGATGACAGTTGGAGTGAAGCATTGTGGTGACAAGGGCATGGAGCATTGTGACGAACAGGTCATGCAGTATTGTGATGACAGGTGTCAGGGAGCATTGTGATGACATATGTTATGTTCCATTGTGATGACAATGGCATGGAGCATTGTGATGCCAACAGTCATGGAGGATTCTGATGACAAAGGTAATGGAGCATTGTGATGACAATGGTCAGGGAGCATTGTGCTGACACGTGCATGGAGAATTGTGATGACAAGGATCATGGAGCATTCTGATGACAAGCTTGTGGAATATTTTGATGACAACGGCATGGAGCATTGTGATGAAAACGGCATGGGGCATTGTGATGAAAAAGGCATGGAGCCTTTTCGTGACAGGGTTCAAGGAGCATTCTGATGACAAGTGTCAGGGAGCATTGTGATGACAAGTGAACTGAGCATAGTGATGACAAAGTCATGGAGCTTTGTGATGAAAAGAGTATGGAATATTGTGATGACAGGCATCATGGAGCGTTGTGATGACAAGTGTTATGGGACATTGTGATCACAAGGGTTTGGAGCATTGTGATGACAGAGGTCATGGATCATTTTGATTTCAAGGAGCATGGAGCATTGTGATGACAAGGGCATGAAGCATTGTGATTACAGGGATCTTGGAGCATTGTGATGAAAACGGCACGGATCATTGTTACGAAAATGGCATGGAGCCTTGTCATGACAGTGTTCAAGAAGCATACTGACGACATGTGTCAGGGAGCATTTTGATGACAAGTGTATTGAGCATTGTGATGACAAGTCATGGAGCATTGTGATAAGAAGACCATGGTTTATTGTGATGATGAGCGTCATGGGGTGTTGTGATGATAAGTGTTATGGAACATTGTGATCACAAGGGTTTGGAGCATTATGATGACAGAGGTCATGGAGAATATTGATTTCATTGTGATGACAATAGCCTGAAGCATTATGATGATGGGCATGGTGCATTGTGATGACAGGGTTCATGGAGCATTGAGATGAAAAGGGTCATGGAGCATTGTTCTGACAAAGGCATGGAGCATTGTGATGACAAGTGTCACAGAGCATTGTGATGAAAAGTTCATGGAGCATTTGGGTTACAAAGTTCACAGAGCCTTGTGATGATGCGGGCATGGACCGTTGTGATGACAAACGTTATGAAGCTTTGTGAAGAGTGGAGTCAGGGAGCATTGTGATGACAGGGGTCATAGAGCATTTTGATTACAAGGGCATGGAGCATTGTGATGACAGAGGTCATGGAGAATATTGATTTCATTGTGATGACAATAGCCTGAAGCATTATGAAGATGGGCATGGTGCATTGTGATGACAGGGTTCATGGATCATTGAGATGAAAAGGGACATGGAGCATTGTGTTTACAGGGGTGTCGGAGCATTGTGATGACAAGGGCATGGAGCATTGTGATGAGAAGGCCATGGAACATTCTGATGACATGCGTCATGGAGCTTTGTGATGACAAGGGCACGGAGCATTGTGATTACAGGGGTCTTCAGCATTGTGATAAGAAGTGTCATGGAACCTTGTGATGACTAGGCCGTTGAACATTGTGATGGCAGGGGTCATGGTGCATTGTTATGACAGAGGTAATGGAACATTGTGATGAGAAGGGCATGGAACATTGGTCTAAAATGTTTCATGGATTATTGTGATGAGAGTGGGCATAGAGCATTTTGATGAAAAGGGTACGGAACACTATGAGGCATGAGTCATGCAGGATTGTAATGACAAGGTCATGGAGCATTGTGGTGACAATGGTCATGAAGTATTGTGATGACTGGAGTCACGGAGCATTGTGATGACAGGTGTCATGGAGCATTGTGATGACAAGGGCATGGAGCATTGTGATGAGAATGTCATGGATTATTGTGAAGACAGGTGTCAGGGAGCATTGTGATGAAGTATGTCATGGTCCATTGCGATGACAATGACATGGAGCATTGTGATGCCAAATGTAATGGAGGATTGTGATGACAAATATAATGGAGCATTGTGATGACTAGGGCTTGGAGCATTATGATGACAAGGGCCATTGTGAATTTTCATGACAAGGTCGTGAAGCATTGTGATGACAATGTCCTGGAGAATTGTGATGAGAAAACCATGGAGCCTTGTGATGACAAATTTCATGGAGCATACTGATGAAAAGGGTCATGGACCATTGTGATTACAGGGGTCTTGGAACATTGTGATGAAAAGGGCATGGAACCTTGTCATGACAGGGTTCAAGGAGAGTACAGACAACAAGTGTCAGGGAGCATTTTGATGATAAGTGTATTGAGCATTGTGATGACAAAGGACATGGAGCATTGTGATGAGAAGACCATGGATAATGGTGATGACGAGCGTCATGAGGCATTGTGATGACAAGTGATATGGAATATTGTGATCACAAGGGTTTGGAGCATTGTTATGACAGAGGTCATGGAGCATTTTGATTTCATTGTGATGACAATAGCATGAAGCATTATGATGATGGGCATGGTGCATTGTGATGAAAGGGTTCATGGAGCATTGAGATGAAAAGGGGCTGGAGAATTGTGATTACAGGTTTCTTGGATTGTTGTGATGAGAATGGTCATGGAGCCTTGTGATGACAAGGCCATGGAACATCGTGAGGGCAGGGGTCATGGAGCATTGTTATGACAGAGGTAATGGAGCATTGTGATGGCAAGGGCATGGAGCATTGTGATGAGAAGTCCATGGAGCATTTTGATGACATGTGTCATGGAGCTTTGTGAAGACAATGGCATTGAGCAATGTGATGAGATCGTTCATGGAGCATTGTGATGACAATGATATGGAGCCTTGTGATGCAAAGGGTCATGGATCTTTGTGATGACAAGGGTCATGGAGCATTGTTCTGACAAAGGCATGGAGCATTTTGATGACAAGTGTCACAGAGCATTGTGATGAAAAGTTCATGGAGCATTTGGGTTACAAAGTTCACAGAGCCTTGTGATGATGCGGGCATGGACCGTTGTGATGACAAACGTTATGAAGCATTGTGAAGAGTGGAGTCAGGGAGCATTGTGATGACAGGGGTCATAGAGCATTTTGATTACAAGGGCATGGAGCATTGTGATGACAGGGGCATGGAGCATTGTTCTGACAAGTTTCCTAGATTATTGTGATGACAGTGGACATGGTGCATTGTGATGACAAGGGCATGGAGCATTGTGATGAGAAGGTCATGCAGTATTGTGAAGACAGGTGTCAGGGAGCATTGTGATGACATATGTCAGAGTCCATTGCGATGACAATACCAGGGAGCATTGTGATGCCAAATGTAATGGAGGATTGTGATGACAAATATAATGGAGCATTGTGATGACTAGGGCTTGGAGCATTATGATGACAAGGGCCATTGTGAATTTTCATGACAATGTCGTGAAGCATTATGATGACAAGTTCCTGGAGCACTGTGATGAGAAAACCATGGAGCCTTGTGATGACAAGTCTCATGGGGCATACTGATGAAAAGGGGCATAGAGCATTCTGATTACAGGGGTCTTGGAACATTGTGATAACAAGGGCGTGGAGTTTTGTGATGACAAGGGAATGGAGCATTGGTCTAAGAAGTTTCATGGATTATTGTGATGACAGTTGGAATGGCGCATTGTGATGACAAGGGCATGGAGAATTGTGAGGACCAGGTCATGCAATATTGTGAAGAGAGTTGTCAGGGAGCATTGTGATGACATATGTAATGGCCCAATGTGATGACAATGGCATGGAGCATTGTGATGCCAAGTGTCATGGAGGATTCTGATGACAAAGGTAATGGAGCATTGTGATGACAATGACATGGAGCATTGTGATGCAAAGGGTCATAGATCTTTGTGATGACAAAATCATGGAGCATTATGATGACAAGTGCGTTGTGCACTGTGATGAGAAGGGCAGGGAGCATTGTGATGACAGAGTCATGGAGCAATTTGATGAAAAGGGTCATGGAATATTTTGATGACAGGTGTTATGGAACATTGTGATGTCAGGGGTCATGGAGCATTTTGATGAAAAGGGTCATGGAGCATTTTGAGAACAGGCGTTATGGAGCATTGTGATGTCAGGGGTCATCGAACATTGTGATGATAAGTGCATGTAGCATTGTGGTGACAAGAGTCATGGAATATTGTGATAACAGGGGTGAGGGAGTATTGTGACGAATAGTGATGTAACATTGTGATATCTGTGGTGAGAGAGCATTTTGATGAGAAGTGCATGGAGCATTGTGATGACAAGTTTTATGGAGCATTGTGATGACAAGATTGTGGAGCACTGTGATGACAAGCGCATGCTGCATTGTGATGATATGTGTCATGGAGCATCGTGCTGACAAGCGCATGGAGCATTTTGATGACAAGGGTCATGGAGCATTGTGCTGAGAAAGGCATAGTGAATTGTGATGACAAGTATCAAAGAGCATCGTGATGAAAAGTTCATGGAGCATTGTGATGACAAGGGTCATGGAGCATTGTGATGACAAGGGCATGGAGCATTGGTCTAATAAATTTCATGGATTATTGCAATGAGAGTTGGAATGGTGCATTGTGGTGACAAAGGCATGGAGCATTGTGATGACCAGGTCATGCAGTATTGTGAAGACGGGTGTCAGGGAGCATTGTCTTGACATATGTAATGGCCCATTGTGTTGACAATGGCATGGAGCATTGTGATGCCAAGTGTGATGTAGGATTCTGATGACAAAAGTAATGGTGCATTGTGATGACAATGGCTTGGAGCATTGAGATGACAAGGGTCAGGGAGCATTGTGCTGACAAGTGCATGGAGAATTGTGATGACAAGGGTCATGGAGCATTCTCATGACAAGTTGTGGAGTATTTTGATGACAGTAACGTGGATCATTTTGATGAAAGTGGCATGGGGCATTGTGTTGAAAAAGGCATGGAGCCTTTTCGTGACAGGGTTCAAGGAGCATTCTGACGACAAGTGTCAGGGAGCATTGTGATGACAAGTGTATTGAGAATTGTGATGACAAAGGTCATGGAGCATTGTGATGAAAAGTGCATGGAGTATTGTGACGAAAGGCATCATGGAGCGTTGTGATGACAAGTGTTATGGAACATTGTGATCACAAGGGTTTGGAGCATTGTGATGACAGACGTCATGGATCATTTTGATTTCAAGGAGCAGGGAGCATTGTGATAACAAGGGAATGAAGCAGTGTGATCCCAAGTTTCATGGAGGATTGTGATGACAATGTTAATGGAGTATTGTGATGACAAGCACATAGAGCATTGTAATGACAAGGTCATGTAGCATTTTGCTGACAAAGCATGGAGCATTGTGATGACAGGTGTCATGGAGCACTGTGATGAAAAGCGTCACGGAGCATTGTGAATACAGGGGTCATGGAACATTGGGATGACAAGGGCATGGAACATTGTGATGACAGGTGTCATGGAGCACTGTGATGACAAGCATCATGGAGCATTGTGAATACAGGGGTCATGGCGCATTGGGATGACAGAGGTCATGCAGAATTTTGATTTCATTGTGCTGACAATAGCCGGAAGCATTATGATGAAGGGTATGATGCATTGTGATGACAGGGTTCATGGAGCATTGAGATGAAAAGGGGCATGGAGCATTGTGATTACAGGGGTCTTGGAGGACTGTAATGACAAGGGCATGGAGCATTTTGATGAGAAGGCCATCGAACATTCTGATGACATGTGTCATGGAGCTTTGTGATGACAAGGGCATGGAGCATTTTGATTACAGGTGTCTTGGAGCATTGTGATGACAAGTGTCATGGAGCCTTGTGATCACAAGGCCGTAGAACATTGTGATGGCATGGGTCATGGAGCATTGTTATGACAGGGGTAATGGACCATTGTGATGAGAAGGGCATGGAGCATTGTGATTACAATGTTTATGGAGCATTGCTATGACAAATTTGTGGACCTTTGTGATGAAATGTACGTGGCCCATTGTGATGACAAAGGTCATGGAGCATTTTTCTGACAAAGACATGGAGCATTGTGATGACAAGGATCATGGAGCATTGTGATGAAAAGTTCATGCAGCATTGTGGTTACAAAGGTCACAGAGCCTTGTGATGACGCGGGCATGGACAATTGTGATGACAAATGTTATGAAGCATTGTGGTGACTGGAGTCACGGAGCATTGTGATGACAGGGGTCATGGAGCACTGTGATGAAAAGCGTCATGGAGCATTGTGAATACAGGGTTCATGGAGCATTGGGATGACAAGGGCATGGAGCATTGTGATGACAGGTGTCATGGAGAACTGTGATGACAATTGTCACGGAGCATTGTGAATACAGGGGTCATGGAGCATTGGGATGACAAAGGCATGGATCATTGTGATGACAAGGGTCATGGAGCGTTGGGCTGAAAATGTTCATGGAGTATTGTGATGACAGGGGTCATGGAGCACTGTAATGACAAGGGCATGGAGCATTTTGATGAGAAGGCCATGGGACATTCTGATGACATGTGTCATGGAGCTTTGTGATGACAAGGGCATGGAGCATTGTGATTAAAGGGGTCTTGGAGCACTGTGATGACAAGTGCCATGGAGCCTTGTGATGACTAGGCCGTGGAACATTTTGATGACAGGGGTCATGGAGCATTGTTATGACAGGGTAATGGAGCATTGTGATGAGAAGGGCATGGAGCATTGTGATTACAAGGTTCATGGAGCATTGCTATAACAAATTTGTGGACCGTTTTGATGAAAAGCGCGTAGCACATTCTGATGACAAGGGTCATGGAACATTTTTCTGACAAAGGCATGGAGCACTGTGATGACAAGGATCACGGAGCATTGTGATGAAAAGGTTATGGAGCATTGTGGTCACAAAGGTCACAGAGCCTTGTGATGATGCGGGCATGGACAATTGTGATGACAAATGTTATGAAGCATTGTGATGACTGGAGTCACGGAGCATTGTGATGACAGGGGTCATTGAGTACTGTGATGACAAGGGCATGTATCATTGTGATGACAAATGTCATGGAGCATTGGGCTGAAAATATTCATGGAGTATTGTGATGACTGGGGACATGGAGCCTTTTGATGACAAGGCAGTGGAACATTGTAATGGCAGTGGTCATGGAGCATTGTTATGACAGGTGTAATGGAGCATTGTGATGAGAAGGGCATGGAATATTGGTCTGAAATGTTTCATTGATTATTGTGATGAGAGTGGGCATGGAGCATTGTGATGACAAGGGCACGGAACACTGTGATACATGGGTCATGCAGGATTTTAATGACTAGGGCATGGAGCATTGTTATGAGAATGGCATCGAGAATTGTGATGACAAGTGTCATGGATCTTTGTGATGACAAGGGCATGGAGCCATGTGATGAGAGGGTTCATGGAGCATTGTGATGACAATGACATGGAGCACTGTGATGCCAAGTGTCATGGAGCTTTGTGATGACAAGTCATGGAGGATTTTGATGACAAGGGCATGGTTCATTGTGATGAGAAGGGCAGGGAGCATTTTGATGACCGGGTCATGCAGCAATTTGATAAAAATTGTAATGGAACATTTTGCTGGCAGGGGTTATAGAACATTGTGATGTCAGCGTTCTTGGAGCTTTGGGATGAAAAGGATCATGGAGCATTTTGATGACAGGGGTTATGTAACATTATTATGTCAGGGGTCATGGAACATTGTGATGATAAGGGGATGTAGCACTGTGATGACAAGGTCATGGAACATTGTGATTACAGGGGTGACGGAGTATTGTGATGACTAGTGATGAAGCATTGTGATATCCCTTGTGAGAGAGCATTTTGTTGAGAAGTGCATGGACCATTGCGATTACAACGCTTATGGAGCATTGCACTGATAAGGTTGTGGACAGTTGTGATGAAATGTGCGTGGCACATTGCGAAGACAATGATCATGTAGCATTGTTCTGACAAAGACATGGAGCAGTGTGATGACAAGGGTCACAGAGAATGGTGATGAAATGTTCAAGGAGCATTGTGGTTACAAATGTCACAGAGCCTTGTGATTACAAGGGCATGGACCATTGTGATGACAAACGTTATGAAGCATTGTGATGACTGGCGTCACGGAGCATTGTGATGACAGGGGTCATGGAGCTTTGTGATGACAACGGCATGGAGCATTGTGATGACAGGGGAATGGAGCATTGATCTGACAAATTTCATAGATTATTGTGATGACAGAGGGCATGGTGCATTGTGATGACAAGGGCATGGAGCATTGTGATGAGAAGTTCATGGAATATTGTGAAGACAAGTGTCAGGGAGGACTGTGATGACATATGTCATGGTCCATTGCGATGACAATGGCATGGAGCATTGTGATGCCAAATGTAATGGAGGATTGTGATGACAAATATAATGGAGCATTGTGATGATTAGGGCTTGGAGCATTATGCTCACAAGGGCCATTGAGAATTCTCATGACAAGGTTGTGAAGGATTGTGATGACAAGGTCCTGGAGCATTGTGATGACAAAACTATGGAGCCCTGTGATGACAAGTCTCATGGAGCATACTGATGAAAAGCGGCATCGAGCATTGTGATTACAGGGGTCATGGAACATTGTGAGGACATGGGCATGGAACATTGTGAGGAGAAGACCAAGGAGCATTCTGATGGCATGTATCATTGAGCTTTGTGATGACAAGGGCATGGAGCATTGTGATTACATTTGTCTTGGAGCATTGTGATGAAAATGGCATGGATCATTGTGATGAAAAAGGCATGGAGCCTTGTCATGACAGGGTTCATGGAGCATACAGACAACAAGGGTCAGGGAGCATTCTGATGACAAGTGTATTGAGCATTGTGATGACAAAGGTCATGGACCATTGTGATGAGAAGACCATGGATAATTGTGATGACGAGCGTCATGGGGCATTGTGATGACAAGTGATATGGAATATTGTGATCACAAGGGTTTGGAGCATTATTATGACAGAGGTCATGGAGCATTTTGATTTCATTGTGATGACAATAGCATGAAGCATTATGATGATGGGCATGGTGCATTGTGATGACAGGGTTCATGGATCATTGAGATGAAAAGAGGCTGGAGCATTGTGATTACAGGTTTCTTGGATTGTTGTGATGAGAATGGTCATGGAGCCTTGTGATGACAAGGCCATGGAGCATTCTGATGACGTGTCATGGAGCTTTGTGAAGACAAGGGCATGGAGCAATGTGAGGAGAGCGTTCATGGAGCATTGTGATGACAATGATATGGAGCATTGTGATGCAAAGGGTCATGGATCTCTGTGATGACAAAGGTCATGGAGCATTTTGATGGCAAGGGCATTGTGCACTGTGATGAGAAGGTCAGGGAGAATTGTGATGACAGGGCCATGGAGCAATTTGATGAAAATTGTCATGGAACATTTTGATGACAGATGTTATGGAACATTGTGATGTCAGCGGTCATCGAACATTGTGATGATAAGTGCATATAGCAATGTAATGACAGGAGTCATGGGACATTGTGATGCCAGGGGTGAAGGAGTATTGTGACAAATAGTGATGGAGCATTGTGATATCAGTGTTGAGAGAGCATTTTGATGAGAAGTGGATGCAACATTGTGATGCAAAGTGTCATGGAGGATTGTGATGACAAAGGTAATGGAATATTGTGATGACAATGGCTTGGAGCATTGTGATGACATGGGTCAGGGAGCATTGTGCTGACAAGTGCATGGAGAATTGTGATGACAAAGGTCATGGAGCATTGTGATGAAAAGGGCATGGAGTATTGTGATGACAGGCATCATGGAGCGTTGTGATGAAAAGTGTTATGGAACAATGTGACCACAATGGTTTGGAGCATTGTGATGACAGAGGTCATGGATCATTTTGATTTCAAGGAGCATGGAGCATTGTGATGACAAGGGCATGAATCAATGTGATTCCAAGGTTCATGGAGGATTGTGATGACAATGGAAATGGAGTATTGTGATGACAAGTGCATAGAGCATTGTAATGACAAGGGTCATGGATCACTGGGCTGAAAATGTTCATGGAGTGTTGTGATGACAGGGGTCATGGAGCATTGTGATGACTAGGGAATGGAGCACTGTGATGACAAGAGTCCTGGATCATTGTGTTGTCAGGTGTCATGGAGTGTTGTGATGACAGTGGTCATGGAGCATTGTGATGATATTGGCCATGGAGCATTGTGATGTGTAGGTGGTGGAGCGTTGGGCTGAATATGTTAATGGATTATTGTGATGACACTGGTCATGGAGCATTGTGATGACAAGGGAATGGAGAATGGTGATGACAAGGTCCTGGAGCATTGTGATGAGATGACCATGGAGACTTGTGATGACAAGTCTCACGGAGCATTCTGATGAAAAGTGTCATGGAGCATTGTGATTACAGGGGTCTTGGAGCATTGTGATGACTAGGGCAAGGAGCATTGTGATGAGAAGGTCATGGAGCATTCTGATGACATGCTTCATGGAGTTTTGTGATGACAAGTACATGGAGAATTGTGATTACAGTGACCTTGGAGCATTGTGATGAAAAGGGCAAGGATCATTGTGATGAAAAAGGCATGGAGCCTTGTCACGACAGGGTTCAAGGAGCATACTGACGACAAGTGTCAGGGAGAATTGTGATGACAAGTGTATTGAGCATTGTGATGACAAAGGTCATGAAGCATTGTGATGAGAAGACCATGAATAATTGTGATGATGAGCGTCATGGGATGTTGTGATCATAAGTGTTATGGAACATTGTGATCACAAGGGTTTGGAGCATTATGATGACAGAGGTCATGGAGAATTTTGATTTCATTGTGATGACAATAGCCTGAAGCATTATGATGATGGGCATGGTGCATTGTGATGACAGGGTTCATGGAGCATTGAGATGCAAAGGGGCATGGAGCATTGTGATTACAGGGTTCTGGGAGCATTGTGATGACAAGGGTCATGGATCCTTGTGATGACAAGGCCGTGGAATATTGTGATGGCAGGAGTCATGGAGCATTTTTATGACAGAGGTAATGGAGGATTGTGATGAGAAGGGCATTGAGCATTCGCCTGAAATGTTTCATGGATTATTGTGATGAGAGTGGGCATGGAGCATTCTGATGACAAGGGCATGGAACACTGTGATACATGGGTCATGGGGGATTGTGATGAAAAGGGCATGGAGCATTTTGATGAGAAGGGCATCGAGCATTGTGATGACAAGTGTCATGGAGCTTTGTGATGACAAGGACATGGAGCAATGGGATGAGAGGGTTCATGGAGCACTGTGATGACAATGACATGGAGCATTGTGATGCCAAGGGTCATGGAGGTTTGTGATGACAAAGTTCATGGAGCATTTTAATGACAAGCATGTGGTGCATTGTGATGAGAAGGAGAGGGAGCATTTTGATGACAGGGTCATGTAGCAATTTGATGAAAAGTGTAATGGAACATTTTGATGACAGGGGTTACAGAACATTGTGATGCCATGGTTCATGGAGCTTTGGGATGAAATGTGTCATGGAGCATTTTGATGACAGTGGTTATGGAATATTGTGATGTCAGGGGTCATGGAACATTGTGATTACAGGGTTGAGGGAGGATTGTGATGACTAGTGATGGAACATTGTGATATCACAGGTGAGAGAGCATTTGGATGAGAAGTGCATGGAGCATTGTGATTACAAGTTTTATGGAGCATAGTGATGACAAGTTTGTGGATCATTGTGATGAAAAGCGCGTGGCACATTGTGATGACAAGGGTCATGGAACATTGTTCTGACAAAGGCATGGAGCATTGTGATGACAAGGGTCACGGAGCATTGTGATGAAAAATCCATGGAGCATTGTGGTTACAAAGGTCACAGAGCCTTGTGATGACGCGGGCATGGACCGTTGTGATGACAAACCTTATGAAGCATTGTGATGACTGGATTCACGGAGCATTGTGATGACAGGGGTCATGGAGCATTGTGATGACAAGGGCATGGAGCATTGTGATGACAGGGACATGCAGCATTGTGATGACAAGTTTCATAGATTATTGTGATGACAGTGGAGATGGTGCATTGTGATGACAAGGGCATGGAGCATTGTGATGACAAGGGCATGGAATATTGTGAAGAGAGTTGTCAGAGATCGTTGTGATGACATATGTCATGGTCCATTGCGATGACAATGGCAGGGAGCATTGTGATGCCAAATGTAATGGAGGATTGTGATGACAAATATAATGGAGCATTGTGATGACTATGGCTTGGAGCATTATGATGACAAGGGAAAATGAGAATTTTCATGACAAGGTCGTGAAGCATTGTGATGACAAGGTCCTGGAGCATTGTGATTAGAAAACCACGGAGCCTTTTGATGACAAGCCTCATGGAGCATACTGTTGAAAAGGGGCAAGGAGCATTCTGATTACAGAGTTCTTGTAACATTGTGATAACAAGGGCATGGAGCATTGTGATGACAAGGGCATGGAATATTGGTCTAATAAGTTTCAAGGATTATTGCCATGAGTGTTGGAATGGCGCATTGTGATGACAAGTGCATGGAGCATTGTGATGGACAGGTCATGCAGTATTGTGAAAAGAGGTGTCAGGGAGCATTGTGATGACATATGTAATGGCCCATTGTGATGACAATGGCATGGAACATTGTGATGCCAAGTGTCCTGGAGCATTCTGATGACAACGGTAATGGAGCATTGTGATGACAATGTCTTGGAGCATTGTGATGACAAAGGTCAGGGAGCATTGTGCTGACAAGTGCATGGAGAATTGTGATGACAAGGGTCATGGAGCATTCTGATGACAAGCTTGTGGACTATTTTGATGACAATGGCATGGAGCCTTGTGATGAAAATGGCATGGGGCTATGTGATGAAAATGCATGGAGCCTTTTTGTGACAGGGTTCAAGGAGCATTCTGACGACAAGTGTCAGGGAGCATTGTGATGAAAATTGTATTGAGTATTGTGATGACAAAGGTCATGGAGCATTGTAATGAAAAGGGCATGGAGTATTGTGATGACAGGCATCATGGAGCGTTGTGATGACAAGAGTTATAGAACATTCTGATCACTAGGGTTTGCAGCATTGTGATGACAGAGGTCATGGATCATTTTGATTTTAAGGAGCATGAAGCATTGTGATGACAAGGGCATGAAGCAATGTGATCCTAAGATTCATGGAGGATTGTGATGACAATGGTAATGGAGTATTGTGATGACAAGCGCATAGAGCATTGTAATGACAAGTTCATGTAGCATTTTGCTGACAAAGGAATGGAGCATTGTGGTGACAGGTGTCATGGAGCATTGGGATGACAAGGACATAGATCATTGTGATGACAATGGTCATGGAGAATTGGGCTGAAAATGTTCATGGAGTATTGTGATGACAGGGGTCATGGAGCATTGTGATAACAAGAGCATGGAGCATTGTGATGACAAGGGCATGGAGCATTGGTCTAATAAGATTCATGGATTATTGCGATGACAGTTGGAGTGAAGCATTGTGGTGACAAGGGCATGGAGCATTGTGACGAACAGGTCATGCAGTATTGTGATGACAGGTGTCAGGGAGCATTGTGATGACATATGTTATGTTCCATTGTGATGACAATGGCATGGAGCATTGTGATGCCAACAGTCATGGAGGATTCTGATGACAAAGGTAATGGAGCATTGTGATGACAATGGTCAGGGAGCATTGTGCTGACACGTGCATGGAGAATTGTGATGACAAGGATCATGGAGCATTCTGATGACAAGCTTGTGGAATATTTTGATGACAACGGCATGGAGCATTGTGATGAAAACGGCATGGGGCATTGTGATGAAAAAGGCATGGAGCCTTTTCGTGACAGGGTTCAAGGAGCATTCTGATGACAAGTGTCAGGGAGCATTGTGATGACAAGTGAACTGAGCATAGTGATGACAAAGTCATGGAGCTTTGTGATGAAAAGAGTATGGAATATTGTGATGACAGGCATCATGGAGCGTTGTGATGACAAGTGTTATGGGACATTGTGATCACAAGGGTTTGGAGCATTGTGATGACAGAGGTCATGGATCATTTTGATTTCAAGGAGCATGGAGCATTGTGATGACAAGGGCATGAAGCATTGTGATTACAGGGATCTTGGAGCATTGTGATGAAAACGGCACGGATCATTGTTACGAAAATGGCATGGAGCCTTGTCATGACAGTGTTCAAGAAGCATACTGACGACATGTGTCAGGGAGCATTTTGATGACAAGTGTATTGAGCATTGTGATGACAAGTCATGGAGCATTGTGATAAGAAGACCATGGTTTATTGTGATGATGAGCGTCATGGGGTGTTGTGATGATAAGTGTTATGGAACATTGTGATCACAAGGGTTTGGAGCATTATGATGACAGAGGTCATGGAGAATATTGATTTCATTGTGATGACAATAGCCTGAAGCATTATGATGATGGGCATGGTGCATTGTGATGACAGGGTTCATGGAGCATTGAGATGAAAAGGGTCATGGAGCATTGTTCTGACAAAGGCATGGAGCATTGTGATGACAAGTGTCACAGAGCATTGTGATGAAAAGTTCATGGAGCATTTGGGTTACAAAGTTCACAGAGCCTTGTGATGATGCGGGCATGGACCGTTGTGATGACAAACGTTATGAAGCTTTGTGAAGAGTGGAGTCAGGGAGCATTGTGATGACAGGGGTCATAGAGCATTTTGATTACAAGGGCATGGAGCATTGTGATGACAGAGGTCATGGAGAATATTGATTTCATTGTGATGACAATAGCCTGAAGCATTATGATGATGGGCATGGTGCATTGTGATGACAGGGTTCATGGATCATTGAGATGAAAAGGGACATGGAGCATTGTGTTTACAGGGGTGTCGGAGCATTGTGATGACAAGGGCATGGAGCATTGTGATGAGAAGGCCATGGAACATTCTGATGACATGCGTCATGGAGCTTTGTGATGACGAGGGCACGGAGCATTGTGATTACAGGGGTCTTCAGCATTGTGATAAGAAGTGTCATGGAACCTTGTGATGACTAGGCCGTTGAACATTGTGATGGCAGGGGTCATGGTGCATTGTTATGACAGAGGTAATGGAACATTGTGATGAGAAGGGCATGGAACATTGGTCTAAAATGTTTCATGGATTATTGTGATGAGAGTGGGCATAGAGCATTTTGATGAAAAGGGTACGGAACACTATGAGGCATGAGTCATGCAGGATTGTAATGACAAGGTCATGGAGCATTGTGGTGACAATGGTCATGAAGTATTGTGATGACTGGAGTCACGGAGCATTGTGATGACAGGTGTCATGGAGCATTGTGATGACAAGGGCATGGAGCATTGTGATGAGAATGTCATGGATTATTGTGAAGACAGGTGTCAGGGAGCATTGTGATGAAGTATGTCATGGTCCATTGCGATGACAATGACATGGAGCATTGTGATGCCAAATGTAATGGAGGATTGTGATGACAAATATAATGGAGCATTGTGATGACTAGGGCTTGGAGCATTATGATGACAAGGGCCATTGTGAATTTTCATGACAAGGTCGTGAAGCATTGTGATGACAATGTCCTGGAGAATTGTGATGAGAAAACCATGGAGCCTTGTGATGACAAATTTCATGGAGCATACTGATGAAAAGGGTCATGGACCATTGTGATTACAGGGGTCTTGGAACATTGTGATGAAAAGGGCATGGAACCTTGTCATGACAGGGTTCAAGGAGAGTACAGACAACAAGTGTCAGGGAGCATTTTGATGATAAGTGTATTGAGCATTGTGATGACAAAGGACATGGAGCATTGTGATGAGAAGACCATGGATAATGGTGATGACGAGCGTCATGAGGCATTGTGATGACAAGTGATATGGAATATTGTGATCACAAGGGTTTGGAGCATTGTTATGACAGAGGTCATGGAGCATTTTGATTTCATTGTGATGACAATAGCATGAAGCATTATGATGATGGGCATGGTGCATTGTGATGAAAGGGTTCATGGAGCATTGAGATGAAAAGGGGCTGGAGAATTGTGATTACAGGTTTCTTGGATTGTTGTGATGAGAATGGTCATGGAGCCTTGTGATGACAAGGCCATGGAACATCGTGAGGGCAGGGGTCATGGAGCATTGTTATGACAGAGGTAATGGAGCATTGTGATGGCAAGGGCATGGAGCATTGTGATGAGAAGTCCATGGAGCATTTTGATGACATGTGTCATGGAGCTTTGTGAAGACAATGGCATTGAGCAATGTGATGAGATCGTTCATGGAGCATTGTGATGACAATGATATGGAGCCTTGTGATGCAAAGGGTCATGGATCTTTGTGATGACAAGGGTCATGGAGCATTGTTCTGACAAAGGCATGGAGCATTTTGATGACAAGTGTCACAGAGCATTGTGATGAAAAGTTCATGGAGCATTTGGGTTACAAAGTTCACAGAGCCTTGTGATGATGCGGGCATGGACCGTTGTGATGACAAACGTTATGAAGCATTGTGAAGAGTGGAGTCAGGGAGCATTGTGATGACAGGGGTCATAGAGCATTTTGATTACAAGGGCATGGAGCATTGTGATGACAGGGGCATGGAGCATTGTTCTGACAAGTTTCCTAGATTATTGTGATGACAGTGGACATGGTGCATTGTGATGACAAGGGCACGGAGCATTGTGATGAGAAGGTCATGCAGTATTGTGAAGACAGGTGTCAGGGAGCATTGTGATGACATATGTCAGAGTCCATTGCGATGACAATACCAGGGAGCATTGTGATGCCAAATGTAATGGAGGATTGTGATGACAAATATAATGGAGCATTGTGATGACTAGGGCTTGGAGCATTATGATGACAAGGGCCATTGTGAATTTTCATGACAATGTCGTGAAGCATTATGATGACAAGTTCCTGGAGCACTGTGATGAGAAAACCATGGAGCCTTGGATTACAAGTCTCATGGGGCATACTGATGAAAAGGGGCATAGAGCATTCTGATTACAGGGGTCTTGGAACATTGTGATAACAAGGGCGTGGAGCTTTGTGATGACAAGGGAATGGAGCATTGGTCTAAGAAGTTTCATGGATTAATGTGATGACAAGGGAATGGAGCATTGGTCTAAGAAGTTTCATGGATTATTGTGATGACAGTTGGAATGGCGCATTGTGATGACAAGGGCATGGAGAATTGTGAGGACCAGGTCATGCAATATTGTGAAGAGAGTTGTCAGGGAGCATTGTGATGACATATGTAATGGCCCAATGTGATGACAATGGCATGGAGCATTGTGATGCCAAGTGTCATGGAGGATTCTGATGACAAAGGTAATGGAACATTGTGATGACAATGACATGGAGCATTGTGATGCAAAGGGTCATAGATCTTTGTGATGACAAAATCATGGAGCATTATGATGACAAGTGCGTTGTGCACTGTGATGAGAAGGGCAGGGAGCATTGTGATGACAGAGTCATGGAGCAATTTGATGAAAAGGGTCATGGAATATTTTGATGACAGGTGTTATGGAACATTGTGATGTCAGGGGTCATGGAGCATTTTGATGAAAAGGGTCATGGAGCATTTTGAGAACAGGCGTTATGGAGCATTGTGATGTCAGGGGTCATCGAACATTGTGATGATAAGTGCATGTAGCATTGTGGTGACAAGAGTCATGGAATATTGTGATAACAGGGGTGAGGGAGTATTGTGACGAATAGTGATGTAACATTGTGATATCTGTGGTGAGAGAGCATTTTGATGAGAAGTGCATGGAGCATTGTGATGACAAGTTTTATGGAGCATTGTGATGACAAGATTGTGGAGCACTGTGATGACAAGCGCATGCTGCATTGTGATGATATGTGTCATGGAGCATCGTGCTGACAAGCGCATGGAGCATTTTGATGACAAGGGTCATGGAGCATTGTGCTGAGAAAGGCATAGTGAATTGTGATGACAAGTATCAAAGAGCATCGTGATGAAAAGTTCATGGAGCATTGTGATGACAAGGGTCATGGAGCATTGTGATGACAAGGGCATGGAGCATTGGTCTAATAAATTTCATGGATTATTGCAATGAGAGTTGGAATGGTGCATTGTGGTGACAAAGGCATGGAGCATTGTGATGACCAGGTCATGCAGTATTGTGAAGACGGGTGTCAGGGAGCATTGTCTTGACATATGTAATGGCCCATTGTGTTGACAATGGCATGGAGCATTGTGATGCCAAGTGTGATGTAGGATTCTGATGACAAAAGTAATGGTGCATTGTGATGACAATGGCTTGGAGCATTGAGATGACAAGGGTCAGGGAGCATTGTGCTGACAAGTGCATGGAGAATTGTGATGACAAGGGTCATGGAGCATTCTCATGACAAGTTGTGGAGTATTTTGATGACAGTAACGTGGATCATTTTGATGAAAGTGGCATGGGGCATTGTGTTGAAAAAGGCATGGAGCCTTTTCGTGACAGGGTTCAAGGAGCATTCTGACGACAAGTGTCAGGGAGCATTGTGATGACAAGTGTATTGAGAATTGTGATGACAAAGGTCATGGAGCATTGTGATGAAAAGTGCATGGAGTATTGTGACGAAAGGCATCATGGAGCGTTGTGATGACAAGTGTTATGGAACATTGTGATCACAAGGGTTTGGAGCATTGTGATGACAGAGGTCATGGATCATTTTGATTTCAAGGAGCAGGGAGCATTGTGATAACAAGGGAATGAAGCAGTGTGATCCCAAGTTTCATGGAGGATTGTGATGACAATGTTAATGGAGTATTGTGATGACAAGCACATAGAGCATTGTAATGACAAGGTCATGTAGCATTTTGCTGACAAAGCATGGAGCATTGTGATGACAGGTGTCATGGAGCACTGTGATGAAAAGCGTCACGGAGCATTGTGAATACAGGGGTCATGGAACATTGGGATGACAAGGGCATGGAACATTGTGATGACAGGTGTCATGGAGCACTGTGATGACAAGCGTCATGGAGCATTGTGAATACAGGGGTCATGGCGCATTGGGATGACAGAGGTCATGCAGAATTTTGATTTCATTGTGCTGACAATAGCCGGAAGCATTATGATGAAGGGTATGATGCATTGTGATGACAGGGTTCATGGAGCATTGAGATGAAAAGGGGCATGGAGCATTGTGATTACAGGGGTCTTGGAGGACTGTAATGACAAGGGCATGGAGCATTTTGATGAGAAGGCCATCGAACATTCTGATGACATGTGTCATGGAGCTTTGTGATGACAAGGGCATGGAGCATTTTGATTACAGGTGTCTTGGAGCATTGTGATGACAAGTGTCATGGAGCCTTGTGATCACAAGGCCGTAGAACATTGTGATGGCATGGGTCATGGAGCATTGTTATGACAGGGGTAATGGACCATTGTGATGAGAAGGGCATGGAGCATTGTGATTACAATGTTTATGGAGCATTGCTATGACAAATTTGTGGACCTTTGTGATGAAATGTACGTGGCCCATTGTGATGACAAAGGTCATGGAGCATTTTTCTGACAAAGACATGGAGCATTGTGATGACAAGGATCATGGAGCATTGTGATGAAAAGTTCATGCAGCATTGTGGTTACAAAGGTCACAGAGCCTTGTGATGACGCGGGCATGGACAATTGTGATGACAAATGTTATGAAGCATTGTGGTGACTGGAGTCACGGAGCATTGTGATGACAGGGGTCATGGAGCACTGTGATGAAAAGCGTCATGGAGCATTGTGAATACAGGGTTCATGGAGCATTGGGATGACAAGGGCATGGAGCATTGTGATGACAGGTGTCATGGAGAACTGTGATGACAATTGTCACGGAGCATTGTGAATACAGGGGTCATGGAGCATTGGGATGACAAAGGCATGGATCATTGTGATGACAAGGGTCATGGAGCGTTGGGCTGAAAATGTTCATGGAGTATTGTGATGACAGGGGTCATGGAGCACTGTAATGACAAGGGCATGGAGCATTTTGATGAGAAGGCCATGGGACATTCTGATGACATGTGTCATGGAGCTTTGTGATGACAAGGGCATGGAGCATTGTGATTAAAGGGGTCTTGGAGCACTGTGATGACAAGTGCCATGGAGCCTTGTGATGACTAGGCCGTGGAACATTTTGATGACAGGGGTCATGGAGCATTGTTATGACAGGGTAATGGAGCATTGTGATGAGAAGGGCATGGAGCATTGTGATTACAAGGTTCATGGAGCATTGCTATAACAAATTTGTGGACCGTTTTGATGAAAAGTGCGTAGCACATTCTGATGACAAGGGTCATGGAACATTTTTCTGACAAAGGCATGGAGCACTGTGATGACAAGGATCACGGAGCATTGTGATGAAAAGGTTATGGAGCATTGTGGTCACAAAGGTCACAGAGCCTTGTGATGATGCGGGCATGGACAATTGTGATGACAAATGTTATGAAGCATTGTGATGACTGGAGTCACGGAGCATTGTGATGACAGGGGTCATTGAGTACTGTGATGACAAGGGCATGTATCATTGTGATGACAAATGTCATGGAGCATTGGGCTGAAAATATTCATGGAGTATTGTGATGACTGGGGACATGGAGCCTTTTGATGACAAGGCCGTGGAACATTGTAATGGCAGTGGTCATGGAGCATTGTTATGACAGGTGTAATGGAGCATTGTGATGAGAAGGGCATGGAATATTGGTCTGAAATGTTTCATTGATTATTGTGATGAGAGTGGGCATGGAGCATTGTGATGACAAGGGCACGGAACACTGTGATACATGGGTCATGCAGGATTTTAATGACTAGGGCATGGAGCATTGTTATGAGAATGGCATCGAGAATTGTGATGACAAGTGTCATGGATCTTTGTGATGACAAGGGCATGGAGCCATGTGATGAGAGGGTTCATGGAGCATTGTGATGACAATGACATGGAGCACTGTGATGCCAAGTGTCATGGAGCTTTGTGATGACAAGTCATGGAGGATTTTGATGACAAGGGCATGGTTCATTGTGATGAGAAGGGCAGGGAGCATTTTGATGACCGGGTCATGCAGCAATTTGATAAAAATTGTAATGGAACATTTTGCTGGCAGGGGTTATAGAACATTGTGATGTCAGCGTTCTTGGAGCTTTGGGATGAAAAGGATCATGGAGCATTTTGATGACAGGGGTTATGTAACATTATTATGTCAGGGGTCATGGAACATTGTGATGATAAGGGGATGTAGCACTGTGATGACAAGGTCATGGAACATTGTGATTACAGGGGTGACGGAGTATTGTGATGACTAGTGATGAAGCATTGTGATATCCCTTGTGAGAGAGCATTTTGTTGAGAAGTGCATGGACCATTGCGATTACAACGCTTATGGAGCATTGCACTGATAAGGTTGTGGACAGTTGTGATGAAATGTGCGTGGCACATTGCGAAGACAATGATCATGTAGCATTGTTCTGACAAAGACATGGAGCAGTGTGATGACAAGGGTCACAGAGAATGGTGATGAAATGTTCAAGGAGCATTGTGGTTACAAATGTCACAGAGCCTTGTGATGACAAGGGCATGGACCATTGTGATGACAAACGTTATGAAGCATTGTGATGACTGGCGTCACGGAGCATTGTGATGACAGGGGTCATGGAGCTTTGTGATGACAACGGCATGGAGCATTGTGATGACAGGGGAATGGAGCATTGATCTGACAAATTTCATAGATTATTGTGATGACAGAGGGCATGGTGCATTGTGATGACAAGGGCATGGAGCATTGTGATGAGAAGTTCATGGAATATTGTGAAGACAAGTGTCAGGGAGGACTGTGATGACATATGTCATGGTCCATTGCGATGACAATGGCATGGAGCATTGTGATGCCAAATGTAATGGAGGATTGTGATGACAAATATAATGGAGCATTGTGATGATTAGGGCTTGGAGCATTATGCTCACAAGGGCCATTGAGAATTCTCATGACAAGGTTGTGAAGGATTGTGATGACAAGGTCCTGGAGCATTGTGATGACAAAACTATGGAGCCCTGTGATGACAAGTCTCATGGAGCATACTGATGAAAAGCGGCATCGAGCATTGTGATTACAGGGGTCATGGAACATTGTGAGGACATGGGCATGGAACATTGTGAGGAGAAGACCAAGGAGCATTCTGATGGCATGTATCATTGAGCTTTGTGATGACAAGGGCATGGAGCATTGTGATTACATTTGTCTTGGAGCATTGTGATGAAAATGGCATGGATCATTGTGATGAAAAAGGCATGGAGCCTTGTCATGACAGGGTTCATGGAGCATACAGACAACAAGGGTCAGGGAGCATTCTGATGACAAGTGTATTGAGCATTGTGATGACAAAGGTCATGGACCATTGTGATGAGAAGACCATGGATAATTGTGATGACGAGCGTCATGGGGCATTGTGATGACAAGTGATATGGAATATTGTGATCACAAGGGTTTGGAGCATTATTATGACAGAGGTCATGGAGCATTTTGATTTCATTGTGATGACAATAGCATGAAGCATTATGATGATGGGCATGGTGCATTGTGATGACAGGGTTCATGGATCATTGAGATGAAAAGAGGCTGGAGCATTGTGATTACAGGTTTCTTGGATTGTTGTGATGAGAATGGTCATGGAGCCTTGTGATGACAAGGCCATGGAGCATTCTGATGACGTGTCATGGAGCTTTGTGAAGACAAGGGCATGGAGCAATGTGAGGAGAGCGTTCATGGAGCATTGTGATGACAATGATATGGAGCATTGTGATGCAAAGGGTCATGGATCTCTGTGATGACAAAGGTCATGGAGCATTTTGATGGCAAGGGCATTGTGCACTGTGATGAGAAGGTCAGGGAGAATTGTGATGACAGGGCCATGGAGCAATTTGATGAAAATTGTCATGGAACATTTTGATGACAGATGTTATGGAACATTGTGATGTCAGCGGTCATCGAACATTGTGATGATAAGTGCATATAGCAATGTAATGACAGGAGTCATGGGACATTGTGATGCCAGGGGTGAAGGAGTATTGTGACAAATAGTGATGGAGCATTGTGATATCAGTGTTGAGAGAGCATTTTGATGAGAAGTGGATGCAACATTGTGATGCAAAGTGTCATGGAGGATTGTGATGACAAAGGTAATGGAATATTGTGATGACAATGGCTTGGAGCATTGTGATGACATGGGTCAGGGAGCATTGTGCTGACAAGTGCATGGAGAATTGTGATGACAAAGGTCATGGAGCATTGTGATGAAAAGGGCATGGAGTATTGTGATGACAGGCATCATGGAGCGTTGTGATGAAAAGTGTTATGGAACAATGTGACCACAATGGTTTGGAGCATTGTGATGACAGAGGTCATGGATCATTTTGATTTCAAGGAGCATGGAGCATTGTGATGACAAGGGCATGAATCAATGTGATTCCAAGGTTCATGGAGGATTGTGATGACAATGGAAATGGAGTATTGTGATGACAAGTGCATAGAGCATTGTAATGACAAGGGTCATGGATCACTGGGCTGAAAATGTTCATGGAGTGTTGTGATGACAGGGGTCATGGAGCATTGTGATGACTAGGGAATGGAGCACTGTGATGACAAGAGTCCTGGATCATTGTGTTGTCAGGTGTCATGGAGTGTTGTGATGACAGTGGTCATGGAGCATTGTGATGATATTGGCCATGGAGCATTGTGATGTGTAGGTGGTGGAGCGTTGGGCTGAATATGTTAATGGATTATTGTGATGACACTGGTCATGGAGCATTGTGATGACAAGGGAATGGAGAATGGTGATGACAAGGTCCTGGAGCATTGTGATGAGATGACCATGGAGACTTGTGATGACAAGTCTCACGGAGCATTCTGATGAAAAGTGTCATGGAGCATTGTGATTACAGGGGTCTTGGAGCATTGTGATGACTAGGGCAAGGAGCATTGTGATGAGAAGGTCATGGAGCATTCTGATGACATGCTTCATGGAGTTTTGTGATGACAAGTACATGGAGAATTGTGATTACAGTGACCTTGGAGCATTGTGATGAAAAGGGCAAGGATCATTGTGATGAAAAAGGCATGGAGCCTTGTCACGACAGGGTTCAAGGAGCATACTGACGACAAGTGTCAGGGAGAATTGTGATGACAAGTGTATTGAGCATTGTGATGACAAAGGTCATGAAGCATTGTGATGAGAAGACCATGAATAATTGTGATGATGAGCGTCATGGGATGTTGTGATCATAAGTGTTATGGAACATTCTGATCACAAGGGTTTGGAGCATTATGATGACAGAGGTCATGGAGAATTTTGATTTCATTGTGATGACAATAGCCTGAAGCATTATGATGATGGGCATGGTGCATTGTGATGACAGGGTTCATGGAGCATTGAGATGCAAAGGGGCATGGAGCATTGTGATTACAGGGTTCTGGGGGCATTGTGATGACAAGGGTCATGGATCCTTGTGATGACAAGGCCGTGGAATATTGTGATGGCAGGAGTCATGGAGCATTTTTATGACAGAGGTAATGGAGGATTGTGATGAGAAGGGCATTGAGCATTCGCCTGAAATGTTTCATGGATTATTGTGATGAGAGTGGGCATGGAGCATTCTGATGACAAGGGCATGGAACACTGTGATACATGGGTCATGGGGGATTGTGATGAAAAGGGCATGGAGCATTTTGATGAGAAGGGCATCGAGCATTGTGATGACAAGTGTCATGGAGCTTTGTGATGACAAGGACATGGAGCAATGGGATGAGAGGGTTCATGGAGCACTGTGATGACAATGACATGGAGCATTGTGATGCCAAGGGTCATGGAGGTTTGTGATGACAAAGTTCATGGAGCATTTTAATGACAAGCATGTGGTGCATTGTGATGAGAAGGAGAGGGAGCATTTTGATGACAGGGTCATGTAGCAATTTGATGAAAAGTGTAATGGAACATTTTGATGACAGGGGTTACAGAACATTGTGATGCCATGGTTCATGGAGCTTTGGGATGAAATGTGTCATGGAGCATTTTGATGACAGTGGTTATGGAATATTGTGATGTCAGGGGTCATGGAACATTGTGATTACAGGGTTGAGGGAGGATTGTGATGACTAGTGATGGAACATTGTGATATCACAGGTGAGAGAGCATTTGGATGAGAAGTGCATGGAGCATTGTGATTACAAGTTTTATGGAGCATAGTGATGACAAGTTTGTGGATCATTGTGATGAAAAGCGCGTGGCACATTGTGATGACAAGGGTCATGGAACATTGTTCTGACAAAGGCATGGAGCATTGTGATGACAAGGGTCACGGAGCATTGTGATGAAAAATCCATGGAGCATTGTGGTTACAAAGGTCACAGAGCCTTGTGATGACGCGGGCATGGACCGTTGTGATGACAAACCTTATGAAGCATTGTGATGACTGGATTCACGGAGCATTGTGATGACAGGGGTCATGGAGCATTGTGATGACAAGGGCATGGAGCATTGTGATGACAGGGACATGCAGCATTGTGATGACAAGTTTCATAGATTATTGTGATGACAGTGGAGATGGTGCATTGTGATGACAAGGGCATGGAGCATTGTGATGACAAGGGCATGGAATATTGTGAAGAGAGTTGTCAGAGATCGTTGTGATGACATATGTCATGGTCCATTGCGATGACAATGGCAGGGAGCATTGTGATGCCAAATGTAATGGAGGATTGTGATGACAAATATAATGGAGCATTGTGATGACTATGGCTTGGAGCATTATGATGACAAGGGAAAATGAGAATTTTCATGACAAGGTCGTGAAGCATTGTGATGACAAGGTCCTGGAGCATTGTGATTAGAAAACCACGGAGCCTTTTGATGACAAGCCTCATGGAGCATACTGTTGAAAAGGGGCAAGGAGCATTCTGATTACAGAGTTCTTGTAACATTGTGATAACAAGGGCATGGAGCATTGTGATGACAAGGGCATGGAATATTGGTCTAATAAGTTTCAAGGATTATTGCCATGAGTGTTGGAATGGCGCATTGTGATGACAAGTGCATGGAGCATTGTGATGGACAGGTCATGCAGTATTGTGAAAAGAGGTGTCAGGGAGCATTGTGATGACATATGTAATGGCCCATTGTGATGACAATGGCATGGAACATTGTGATGCCAAGTGTCCTGGAGCATTCTGATGACAACGGTAATGGAGCATTGTGATGACAATGTCTTGGAGCATTGTGATGACAAAGGTCAGGGAGCATTGTGCTGACAACTGCATGGAGAATTGTGATGACAAGGGTCATGGAGCATTCTGATGACAAGCTTGTGGACTATTTTGATGACAATGGCATGGAGCCTTGTGATGAAAATGGCATGGGGCTATGTGATGAAAATGCATGGAGCCTTTTTGTGACAGGGTTCAAGGAGCATTCTGACGACAAGTGTCAGGGAGCATTGTGATGAAAATTGTATTGAGTATTGTGATGACAAAGGTCATGGAGCATTGTAATGAAAAGGGCATGGAGTATTGTGATGACAGGCATCATGGAGCGTTGTGATGACAAGAGTTATAGAACATTCTGATCACTAGGGTTTGCAGCATTGTGATGACAGAGGTCATGGATCATTTTGATTTTAAGGAGCATGAAGCATTGTGATGACAAGGGCATGAAGCAATGTGATCCTAAGATTCATGGAGGATTGTGATGACAATGGTAATGGAGTATTGTGATGACAAGCGCATAGAGCATTGTAATGACAAGTTCATGTAGCATTTTGCTGACAAAGGAATGGAGCATTGTGGTGACAGGTGTCATGGAGCATTGGGATGACAAGGACATAGATCATTGTGATGACAATGGTCATGGAGAATTGGGCTGAAAATGTTCATGGAGTATTGTGATGACAGGGGTCATGGAGCATTGTGATAACAAGAGCATGGAGCATTGTGATGACAAGGGCATGGAGCATTGGTCTAATAAGATTCATGGATTATTGCGATGACAGTTGGAGTGAAGCATTGTGGTGACAAGGGCATGGAGCATTGTGACGAACAGGTCATGCAGTATTGTGATGACAGGTGTCAGGGAGCATTGTGATGACATATGCTATGTTCCATTGTGATGACAATGGCATGGAGCATTGTGATGCCAACTGTCATGAAGGATTCTGATGACAAAGGTAATGGAGCATTGTGATGACAATGGTCAGGGAGCATTGTGCTGACACGTGCATGGAGAATTGTGATGACAAGGATCATGGAGCATTCTGATGACAAGCTTGTGGAATATTTTGATGACAACGGCATGGAGCATTGTGATGAAAACGGCATGGGGCATTGTGATGAAAAAGGCATGGAGCCTTTTCGTGACAGGGTTCAAGGAGCATTCTGATGACAAGTGTCAGGGAGCATTGTGATGACAAGTGAACTGAGCATAGTGATGACAAAGTCATGGAGCTTTGTGATGAAAAGGGTATGGAATATTGTGATGACAGGCATCATGGAGCGTTGTGATGACAAGTGTTATGGGACATTGTGATCACAAAGGTTTGGAGCATTGTGATGACAGAGGTCATGGATCATTTTGATTTCAAGGAGCATGGAGCATTGTGATGACAAGGGCATGAAGCATTGTGATTACAGGGATCTTGGAGCATTGTGATGAAAACGGCACGGATCATTGTTACGAAAAAGGCATGGAGCCTTGTCATGACAGTGTTCAAGAAGCATACTGACGACATGTGTCAGGGAGCATTGTGATGACAAGTGTATTGAGCATTATGATGACAAAGGTCATGGAGCATTGTGATAAGAAGACCATGGTTTATTGTGATGATGAGCGTCATGGGGTGTTGTGATGATAAGTGTTATGGAACATTGTGATCACAAGGGTTTGGAGCATTATGATGACAGAGGTCATGGAGAATATTGATTTCATTGTGATGACAATAGCCTGAAGCATTATGATGATGGGCATGGTACATTGTGATGACAGGGTTCATGGAGCATTGAGATGAAAAGGGTCATGGAGCATTGTTCTGACAAAGGCATGGAGCATTGTGATGACAAGTGTCACAGAGCATTGTGATGAAAAGTTCATGGAGCATTTGGGTTACAAAGTTCACAGAGCCTTGTGATGATGCGGGCATGGACCGTTGTGATGACAAACGTTATGAAGCATTGTGAAGAGTGGAGTCAGGGAGCATTGTGATGACAGGGGTCATAGAGCATTTTGATTACAAGTGCATGGAGCATTGTGATGACAGAGGTCATGGAGAATATTGATTTCATTGTGATGACAATAGCCTGAAGCATTATGATGATGGGCATGGTGCATTGTGATGACAGGGTTCATGGATCATTGAGATGAAAAGGGACATGGAGCATTGTGTTTACAGGGGTGTCGGAGCATTGTGATGACAAGGGCATGGAGCATTGTGATGAGAAGGCCATGGAACATTCTGATGACATGTGTCATGGAGCTTTGTGATGATGAGGGCACGGAGCATTGTGATTACAGGGGTCTTCAGCATTGTGATAAGAAGTGTCATGGAACCTTGTGATGACTAGGATGTTTAACATTGTGATGGCAGGGGTCATGGTGCATTGTTATGACAGAGGTAATGGAACATTGTGATGAGAAGGGCATGGAACATTGGTCTAAAATGTTTCATGGATTATTGTGATGAGAGTGGGCATAGAGCATTTTGATGAAAAGGGTACGGAACACTATGAGGCATGAGTCATGCAGGATTGTAATGACAAGGTCATGGAGCATTGTGGTGACAATGGTCATGAAGTATTGTGATGAGTGGAATCACGGAGCATTGTGATGACAGGTGTCATGGAGCATTGTGATGACAAGGGCATGGAGCATTGTGATGAGAATGTCATGGATTATTGTGAAGACAGGTGTCAGGGAGCATTGTGATGAAGTATGTCATGGTCCATTGCGATGACAATGACATGGAGCATTGTGATGCCAAATGTAATGGAGGATTGTGATGACAAATATAATGGAGCATTGTGATGACTAGGGCTTGGAGCATTATGATGACAAGGGCCATTGTGAATTTTCATGACAAGGTCGTGAAGCATTGTGATGACAATGTCCTGGAGAATTGTGATGAGAAAACCATGGAGCCTTGTGATGACAAATTTCATGGAGCATACTGATGAAAAGGGTCATGGACCATTGTGATTACAGGGGTCTTGGAACATTGTGATGAAAAGGGCATGGAACCTTGTCATGACAGGGTTCAAGGAGAGTACAGACAACAAGTGTCAGGGAGCATTTTGATGATAAGTGTATTGAGCATTGTGATGACAAAGGACATGGAGCATTGTGATGAGAAGACCATGGATAATGGTGATGACGAGCGTCATGAGGCATTGTGATGACAAGTGATATGGAATATTGTGATCACAAGGGTTTGGAGCATTGTTATGACAGAGGTCATGGAGCATTTTGATTTCATTGTGATGACAATAGCATGAAGCATTATGATGATGGGCATGGTGCATTGTGATGAAAGGGTTCATGGAGCATTGAGATGAAAAGGGGCTGGAGAATTGTGATTACAGGTTTCTTGGATTGTTGTGATGAGAATGGTCATGGAGCCTTGTGATGACAAGGCCATGGAACATCGTGAGGGCAGGGGTCATGGAGCATTGTTATGACAGAGGTAATGGAGCATTGTGATGGCAAGGGCATGGAGCATTGTGATGAGAAGTCCATGGAGCATTTTGATGACATGTGTCATGGAGCTTTGTGAAGACAATGGCATTGAGCAATGTGATGAGATCGTTCATGGAGCATTGTGATGACAATGATATGGAGCCTTGTGATGCAAAGGGTCATGGATCTTTGTGATGACAAGGGTCATGGAGCATTGTTCTGACAAAGGCATGGAGCATTTTGATGACAAGTGTCACAGAGCATTGTGATGAAAAGTTCATGGAGCATTTGGGTTACAAAGTTCACAGAGCCTTGTGATGATGCGGGCATGGACCGTTGTGATGACAAACGTTATGAAGCATTGTGAAGAGTGGAGTCAGGGAGCATTGTGATGACAGGGGTCATAGAGCATTTTGATTACAAGGGCATGGAGCATTGTGATGACAGGGGCATGGAGCATTGTTCTGACAAGTTTCCTAGATTATTGTGATGACAGTGGACATGGTGCATTGTGATGACAAGGGCACGGAGCATTGTGATGAGAAGGTCATGCAGTATTGTGAAGACAGGTGTCAGGGAGCATTGTGATGACATATGTCAGAGTCCATTGCGATGACAATACCAGGGAGCATTGTGATGCCAAATGTAATGGAGGATTGTGATGACAAATATAATGGAGCATTGTGATGACTAGGGCTTGGAGCATTATGATGACAAGGGCCATTGTGAATTTTCATGACAATGTCGTGAAGCATTATGATGACAAGTTCCTGGAGCACTGTGATGAGAAAACCATGGAGCCTTGGATTACAAGTCTCATGGGGCATACTGATGAAAAGGGGCATAGAGCATTCTGATTACAGGGGTCTTGGAACATTGTGATAACAAGGGCGTGGAGCTTTGTGATGACAAGGGAATGGAGCATTGGTCTAAGAAGTTTCATGGATTAATGTGATGACAAGGGAATGGAGCATTGGTCTAAGAAGTTTCATGGATTATTGTGATGACAGTTGGAATGGCGCATTGTGATGACAAGGGCATGGAGAATTGTGAGGACCAGGTCATGCAATATTGTGAAGAGAGTTGTCAGGGAGCATTGTGATGACATATGTAATGGCCCAATGTGATGACAATGGCATGGAGCATTGTGATGCCAAGTGTCATGGAGGATTCTGATGACAAAGGTAATGGAACATTGTGATGACAATGACATGGAGCATTGTGATGCAAAGGGTCATAGATCTTTGTGATGACAAAATCATGGAGCATTATGATGACAAGTGCGTTGTGCACTGTGATGAGAAGGGCAGGGAGCATTGTGATGACAGAGTCATGGAGCAATTTGATGAAAAGGGTCATGGAATATTTTGATGACAGGTGTTATGGAACATTGTGATGTCAGGGGTCATGGAGCATTTTGATGAAAAGGGTCATGGAGCATTTTGAGAACAGGCGTTATGGAGCATTGTGATGTCAGGGGTCATCGAACATTGTGATGATAAGTGCATGTAGCATTGTGGTGACAAGAGTCATGGAATATTGTGATAACAGGGGTGAGGGAGTATTGTGACGAATAGTGATGTAACATTGTGATATCTGTGGTGAGAGAGCATTTTGATGAGAAGTGCATGGAGCATTGTGATGACAAGTTTTATGGAGCATTGTGATGACAAGATTGTGGAGCACTGTGATGACAAGCGCATGCTGCATTGTGATGATATGTGTCATGGAGCATCGTGCTGACAAGCGCATGGAGCATTTTGATGACAAGGGTCATGGAGCATTGTGCTGAGAAAGGCATAGTGAATTGTGATGACAAGTATCAAAGAGCATCGTGATGAAAAGTTCATGGAGCATTGTGATGACAAGGGTCATGGAGCATTGTGATGACAAGGGCATGGAGCATTGGTCTAATAAATTTCATGGATTATTGCAATGAGAGTTGGAATGGTGCATTGTGGTGACAAAGGCATGGAGCATTGTGATGACCAGGTCATGCAGTATTGTGAAGACGGGTGTCAGGGAGCATTGTCTTGACATATGTAATGGCCCATTGTGTTGACAATGGCATGGAGCATTGTGATGCCAAGTGTGATGTAGGATTCTGATGACAAAAGTAATGGTGCATTGTGATGACAATGGCTTGGAGCATTGAGATGACAAGGGTCAGGGAGCATTGTGCTGACAAGTGCATGGAGAATTGTGATGACAAGGGTCATGGAGCATTCTCATGACAAGTTGTGGAGTATTTTGATGACAGTAACGTGGATCATTTTGATGAAAGTGGCATGGGGCATTGTGTTGAAAAAGGCATGGAGCCTTTTCGTGACAGGGTTCAAGGAGCATTCTGACGACAAGTGTCAGGGAGCATTGTGATGACAAGTGTATTGAGAATTGTGATGACAAAGGTCATGGAGCATTGTGATGAAAAGTGCATGGAGTATTGTGACGAAAGGCATCATGGAGCGTTGTGATGACAAGTGTTATGGAACATTGTGATCACAAGGGTTTGGAGCATTGTGATGACAGAGGTCATGGATCATTTTGATTTCAAGGAGCAGGGAGCATTGTGATAACAAGGGAATGAAGCAGTGTGATCCCAAGTTTCATGGAGGATTGTGATGACAATGTTAATGGAGTATTGTGATGACAAGCACATAGAGCATTGTAATGACAAGGTCATGTAGCATTTTGCTGACAAAGCATGGAGCATTGTGATGACAGGTGTCATGGAGCACTGTGATGAAAAGCGTCACGGAGCATTGTGAATACAGGGGTCATGGAACATTGGGATGACAAGGGCATGGAACATTGTGATGACAGGTGTCATGGAGCACTGTGATGACAAGCGTCATGGAGCATTGTGAATACAGGGGTCATGGCGCATTGGGATGACAGAGGTCATGCAGAATTTTGATTTCATTGTGCTGACAATAGCCGGAAGCATTATGATGAAGGGTATGATGCATTGTGATGACAGGGTTCATGGAGCATTGAGATGAAAAGGGGCATGGAGCATTGTGATTACAGGGGTCTTGGAGGACTGTAATGACAAGGGCATGGAGCATTTTGATGAGAAGGCCATCGAACATTCTGATGACATGTGTCATGGAGCTTTGTGATGACAAGGGCATGGAGCATTTTGATTACAGGTGTCTTGGAGCATTGTGATGACAAGTGTCATGGAGCCTTGTGATCACAAGGCCGTAGAACATTGTGATGGCATGGGTCATGGAGCATTGTTATGACAGGGGTAATGGACCATTGTGATGAGAAGGGCATGGAGCATTGTGATTACAATGTTTATGGAGCATTGCTATGACAAATTTGTGGACCTTTGTGATGAAATGTACGTGGCCCATTGTGATGACAAAGGTCATGGAGCATTTTTCTGACAAAGACATGGAGCATTGTGATGACAAGGATCATGGAGCATTGTGATGAAAAGTTCATGCAGCATTGTGGTTACAAAGGTCACAGAGCCTTGTGATGACGCGGGCATGGACAATTGTGATGACAAATGTTATGAAGCATTGTGGTGACTGGAGTCACGGAGCATTGTGATGACAGGGGTCATGGAGCACTGTGATGAAAAGCGTCATGGAGCATTGTGAATACAGGGTTCATGGAGCATTGGGATGACAAGGGCATGGAGCATTGTGATGACAGGTGTCATGGAGCACTGTGATGACAAGCGTCACGGAGCATTGTGAATACAGGGGTCATGGAGCATTGGGATGACAAGGGCATGGATTATTGTGATGACAAGTGTCATGGAGGATTGGGCTGAAAATGTTCATGGAGTATTTTGATGACAGGGGTCAAGGAGCATTGTGATTACAGGGGTCTTGGAGCTTTGTGATGACAAGAGTCCTAGATCATTGTGTTGTCAGGTGTCATGGAGTGTTGTGATGACTGTGGTCATGGAGCATTTTGATGATATTGGTCATGGAGCATTGTGATGAGAAGGTCATGGAGCATAGGGCTAAAAATGTTCATGGAGTATTGTGATGACAGGGATCATGGAGCATTGAGATGACAAGGTAATGGAGCATGGTGATGACAAGGTCCTGGAGCATTGTGATTAGAAGACCATGGAGACTTGTGATGACAAGTCTCATGGAGCATTCTGATGAAAAGGGGCATGGAGCATTGTGATTACAGGCGTCTTGGAGCATTGTGATGACAAGGGCATGGAGCACTGTGAGGAGAAGTCCATGGAACTTTCTGATGACATGAATCATGGAGCTTCGTGATGACAATGGCATGGAGCATTGTGATGCCAAGTGTCATGGAGGATTCTGATGACAAAGGTAATGGAGCATTGTGATGACAATGGCTAGGAGCATTGTGAAGACAAGGTTCAGAGAGCATTGTGCTGACAAGTGCATGGAGAATTATGATGACAAGGGTCATGGAGCATTCTGAAGACAAGCCTGTGGAGTATTTTGATGACAATGGCATGGAGCATTGTGATGAAAACGGCATGGGACATTGTGATGAAAAAGGCATGGAGCCTTTTCGTGACAGGTTTCAAGGAGCATTGTGATGACAAGTGTCAGGGAGCATTGTGATGAAAAGTGTATTGAGAATTGTGATGACAAAGTTCATGGAGCATTGTGATGAGAAGGGCAAGGGATATCGTGATGACAGGCATCATGGAGCGTTGTGATGAAAAGTGTTATGGAACATTGTGATCACAAGGGTTTGGAGCATTGCGATGACAGAGGTCATGGATCATTTTGATTTCAAGGAGCATGGAGCATTGTGATGACAAGGGCATGAAGCAATGTGATCCCAAGGTTCATGGAGGATTGTGATGACAATGGTAATGGAGTATTGTAATGACAAACGCATAGAGCATTGTATTGACAAGGTCATGTAGCATTTTGCTGACAAAGGCATGGAGCATTGTGATGACATGTGTCATGGAGCACTGTTATGATAAGCGTCATGGAGCATTGTGAATACAGGGGTCATGGAGCATTGTGATGACAAGGGCATGGATCATGGTGATGACAAGGGTAATAGAGCATTGGGCTGAAAATATTCATGGAGGATTGTGATGACAGGGGTCATGGAGCATTGTGATGAGTAGGGAATGGGGCATTGTGATGAAAAGAGTCCCGGATCATTGTGTTGTCATGTGTCATGGAGTGTTGTGATGACAGAGGTCATGGAGCATTGTGATGACAAGGGAACGGAGCATGTTGATTACAAGGTCCTGGAGCATTGTGATGATAAGTCCATGGAGACTTGTGATGACAAGTCTCATGGAGCATTCTGATGAAAAGGGGCATGGAGCATTGTGATTACAGGGGTCCTGGAGCATTGTGATGACAAGGGCACTGAGAATTGTGAGGAGAAGGACATGGAGCATTCTGATGACATGTGTCATGGAGATTTGTGATGACAAGTGCATGGAGCATTGTGATTACAGGTGTCTTGAAGCATTGTGATGAAAAGGGCATGGATCATTGTGATGAAAAGGCATGGAGCCTTGTCATGACAGGTTTCAAGGAGCATACTGACGAGAAGTGTCAGGGAGCATTGTGATGACAACTGTATTGAGAATTGTGATGACAATGGTCATGGAGCATTGTGATGTGAAGACCATGGATAATTGTTATGATGTGCGTCACAGGGTGTTGCGATGACAAGTGTTATGGAACATTGTGATCACAAGGGTTTGGAGCTTTTTGATGACAGTGGTCATGGATAATTTTGATTTCATTGTGATGACAATAGCCTGAAGCATTATGATGATGGGCAAGGTGCACTGTGATGACAGGGTTCAGGGAGCATTGAGATTAAAAGGGGCATAGAGCATTGTGATTACAGGGTTCTTGGAGCATTGTGATGAGAAGGGTCATGGAGCTTTGTGATGAAAAGTCCATGGAACATCGTGATGGCATGGTTCTTGGAGCATTGTTATGACTGGTGTAATGGAGCATTGTGATGGGAAGGGCATGGAGCATTGTGATGAGAAGGCCATGGAGCATTCTAATGACATGTGTCATGGAGCTTTGTGAAGACAAGGGCATGCAGCAATGTGATGAGAGCTTTCATGGAGCATTGTGATTTCAATGACATGGAGCATTGTGATGCCAAGGGTCATGGATCTTTGTGATGAGAAAGGTCATGGAATATTTTGATGGCAAGTGCATTGTGCATTGTGATGAGAAGGGCAGGGAGCATTCTGATGACAGGGTCATGGAGCTATTTGATGAAAAGTGTCATGGAACATTTTGATGACAGGTGTTATGGAACATTGTGATGTCAGCGTTCTTGGAGGATTTTGATGAGAAGGGTCATGGAGCTTTGTAATGACAAGGCCATGGAACATCGTGATGGCAGGGTTCATGGAGCATTTTGATGAAAAATGTAATGGAGCATTTTGATGACAGGGGATATGGAACATTGTGATGTCAATGGTCATGGAACATTTTGATGAAAAGGGTCATGGAGCATTTTGATGACATGGGTTATGGAACATTGTGATGTCAGGTGTCATCGAACATTGTGATGATAAGTGCATGTAGCATTCTGATGACAGGAGTCATGGAATATTTTGAAGACAGGGGTGAGGTAGTATTGTGACGAATAGTGATGTATCATTGTGATATCAGTGGTGAGAGAGCGTTTTGATGAGAAGTGCATGGAGCATTGTGATGACAAGTTTTATGGAGCACTGTGATGACAAGATTGTGGAGCACTGTGATGACAGGTGCATGGCGCATTGTGATGACATATGTCATGGATCATTGTGCTGACAATCTCATGGAGCATTGTGATGACAAGTGTTATGGAGCATTGTGCTGAGAAAGGCATAGAGCACATTGATGACAAGGGTCAAAGAGCATTGTGATGAAAAGTTCTTGGAGCATTGTGGTTAAATAGGTCACAGAGACTGTTGATGATGAGGGCATGGATCATTGTGATGACAAACGTCATAAAACATTGTGATGTGTCAGGTGTCAGGGAGCATTGTTATGAGAGGTGCCATGGAGCAATGTGATGACAAGGGCATGGAGCTTTGCAATTTCAAGTGCATGGAGAATTGTGACGACAAGAGCATGTAATATTTTGATGAGAAGTGTCATGTAGCATTGTGATGACAAGGACGTGGAGAATTGTGATAACAAGGGACATGGAGCATTGTGATAACCAGGGCATGGAGCATTGTGATGACAGGGGTCATGGAGCATTATTATGACAAGGCCATGGTGCATTCTGACATAAGATATCACTTATGAATGGAATGTAAACATGGCTACATATGAACTGAATTAGGGAAGAGAACAGAGTCTCAGATTTAGAAAACACTCTAACGCTTGCTTAAGGGGAAAGACAGGTGGGGAGATGCACAAAACAAAAGTTTGATATTAGCACAGGTACCGTTCCATAATCCAAAAACAGAAGAGACAAGCCCTACTCCTTCCTCCGTGAACTGAACTCAACATACTTATTCCACGAAGAGAAATATATCTGACTAGTAAGAATTTTAAAACCTATGTATTGATATGTCTCCGTAAGGGAACTAAGTGTGTCTAGAACGACATAAACATGGCAGTGAGAATCAGCTCAAACCCACTATAAAAATGAATTTCAAAACAAAACATAAAAACAGAAAAATTCTTACAAAATACCTTCAGGGTTTCTGATGAAACCTGGAATGACCCTATCTACAATGACAGCTGGATGTGGCATTAGGCTGGACACTTTGGACTGAAAGGATTCTTGAGATTGGGTGAGCAAATGCAGACATTTAAGGCAAAAATGAGTAGCACCCATTCCATGGGTCCCAACTCTCCAGGTTGAAGGGAATATTACAACAGCTATAACATGTACGGGAAACCTAGAGAATGGACACACTGTGAATATGAAAGTTTTCTAAAACTCAACGAATAGTCCCTCTCCTGGTGCTCTGGTTTGACTTTTCAACTGCTTTACTATCAATCTCCCAACTTAGAGAGACAGCCCCTTTAACCTCCTGGTTCTCACAGGTTGCCAAATTGGCAGAGGATGAAAGGGAAGAGGGAGGACCAATGAGTGAGTAGCTGTTAGGCATTTGGACCGGCAAATGTCACTCTAATGTTCCGGCCAGAAGAAGAATTAATCAAAGTCTCAGCCACCCACCGGACACCAGTATAAGTCCTGAACCAAAATTTGGACATGCATTCAGCTCACAAAGAACGAGTTGAATAATGGAGCTCAGTGGCACAGCAATTCACCAAATGGCAGTGTACTAAAGGACAACTCTCGTCCAAAACTCTGTTGAGGGAAGGTTAAGAGGCAGACGTGAAAGCGAGGGAGAATAGCAGGAAACAGATTTCAAGAGGTATGCTGGAATCACCTTTAAAACACAGGATGAGGGTTCAACTTCGAAAATGATGCACTTGGCCAAAAAGGGTGTATGAGTTTTCTCCTGAATATATTCAGGAGAAAACACATACACCCTTTTTGGCCAAGCAAGCAAGCGGGCAATGCAAATCTGCACTACAAAGAAGTATAACTTCCCTCAAGTAAAAAGGGATATCCACAAAATATGTAAAAACCAGAAAGGCAAGACAGGCCCTGGCGAACTGGGAGCCTTGTTATGCTGATGGGTTGGATGCAAATTTCCAACGGCCTCTCAGGAGCAGTGCATTGTGTTCCCTAAAACAAGTAAACAACAGAGCTACAGAGCCAAGGGCACTTCCTGTCTACGTAATATACCTTGGGAAAACGGAAAATCAATAAGACACAGCCACCCCAATATTTACCGGTGCACTGCTTACAAGACCCTCATCTTGGATTCACCTTAAATATTCCAGGAAAGATAAAAATGGTACAAAACTTTGTGGTACTTACGTCCGATGTAATATCTCTCAGCCATGAAATCAATGCCATAAGACATGTAGCAGCAAAATGAGTGGATTCAGGTACGATGATTCTAAGTGAAATAAGTCACACAGAGAAATAAACTTATCATAAGATATCACTTATAGAGATCCTGTAAACATGGCTACACATGAACTGAGTTAGGAAAGAGAACAGAGTCTCACATTTACAAAACACTCTTATGCCTGCTTAAGTGGGAAGGAGAGGTGGAGTGATGTATAAAACCAGAGTTTGATATAAGCACAGGTACCGTTCCCAAAACCAACTATGGAATAGACAAGACCTACCTATACCTTCCTCAGTGAAAGGGACTGAAAACCCCATATTTCCCGCAGAGGAATACATCTGACTAGTAAGAATCTTAAAACCTATGTATTGATATGTCTCCGTAAGGGAATCAAGTGTGTCTAGACTGGCATAAACATGGAAGCGAGAATCAGCTCAAACCCACTATAAAAAGGAATTTCAAAAACAAAACAAAAAAAAAACAGGGAAATTCTTTACAATTCCTTCAGCGTCTCTGATGAAACCTGGAAAGACACTGTCTACAATGACAGCTGGATGTGGCATAAGGCTGGAAACTTGGGACTGAGAGGATTGGTGAGATTGGGTCAGCAAATGCAGACCCTTTAAAGCAATAATGCAGGGCACCCATTCCATGGGTCTCAACTCTCCAGGTTGAAGGGAATATTACTATAGCTATAACATGTTTGGCAAACCTGGAGAATGGACACACTGTGAATACGAAAGGTTTCTAAATCTCAACGAATAGTCCCTCTCCTGGTGCTCTGGTTTGACTTTCCAACTGCTTTACTATCAATCTCGCAACTTGAAGAGACTGCCCCTTCAACCTCCTGGTTCACACAGGTTGCCAATTTGGCAGAGGATGAAAGGGAAGTGGGAGAACCAATGAGAGTGTAGCTGTTAGGTATTTGGACATGCACATGTAACTCTAATTGCTCGGCAGGAAGAAGAATTAACCAAATTCTCAGCCACACACCGGGAAACAGTAAAGTTCCTGAACCAAAACTTTGGACTTGCATTCAGCTCACAAAAAACGAGTTGAAATATGGAGCTCAGGGGCAGAGCAATTGACAAACTGGCAGAGTAATAAACGCCAACTATCGTCAAGAAATCTGTTGAGGGAAGGCAACGAAGCGTACTTGAAATTCAGTCCGAATAGCAGGAAACAGATTTCAATATGTACGTTGGAATCGTCTGTAAAGCACAGGAAGAGGGGCACAACTTCGACAATGATGCACTTGGTCAAAAAGTGCATATGCGTTTTCTCCTGAATATATGCAGGAGAAAACGCATACGCCCTTTTTGGCCAAGCAAGCAAGCGGGCAATGCAAATCTGCACTACAAAGAAGTATCACTTCCCACCGGTCAAAAGGGATATCCACAAAATGTGTAAAAACCAGAAAGGCAAGACAGGCCCTGGAGAACAGGGAGCCTTGTTATGCTGATGGGCGGGATTTAAATTGCCACCTGCCTCACTGGAGGAGTGCATTGTGTTCCCTAAAACAAGTAAACAACAGAGCTACAGAGCCAAGGGCACTTCGAGTCTAGGGAATATATCTTGGGAAAACGGAAAATCAATAAGACAGAGCCACCCCCAAATTTAGGGCTGCACTGCTTACAAGAACCTCAACTTGGGTACACCATAAATATCCCAGGAAATATAAAAATGGTTCAAAAAATTGTGGTACTTACGTACAATGGAATATCCCTCAGCCATGAAATCAATGTCATAAGACCAGTAGCAGCAAAATGAGTGGATTCAGGTACGATGATTCTAAGTGAAATAAGTCACACAGAAAAAGAAGCTAATCATAAGATATCACTTACGAAGACCCTGGAATCATGCCTACACATGAACTGAGTTAGGAAAGTGAAGAGAGTTTGACCTTTATAAAACATTCTTATGCCTGCTTAAGGGGGAAGGAGAGGTGGGGTGATGCATAAAACCAGAGTTTGATATTAGTTCAGGTACCGTTCCAAAAACCAAATACGGAATAGACAAGAACTACACGTTCCTCCGTGAAAGGGACTCAACTCCCCTTATACCATGCAGAGGGATATAACTTACTAGTAAGAATCTTAAAACCTATGTATTGATATGTCCCCATAATGGAATCAAGTGTGTCTAGACTGGCATAAACATGGCAGCAAGAATAAGCTCAAACCCACTATAAAAAGGAATTTCAAAAACAAAACAAAAAAACAGGGAAATTCTTTACAATTCCTTCAGGGTTTCTGATGAAACGTGGAATAACCCTGTCTACAATGACAGCTGGATGTGGCATAAGGCTGGACAACTGGGACTGAGAGGATTGGTGAGATTGGGTGAGCAAATGCAGACCCTTTAAAGCAATAATGCATGGCACTCTTTCCATGGGTCCCAACTCTCCAGATTGAAGGGAATGTTACTACAGCTATAACATGTATGGGAAACCTAGAGAATGGACACACTGTGAATACAAAAGGTTTCTAAAACTCAACGAATAGTCCCTCTCCTGGTGCTCCGGTTGGAATTTCCAACTGCTTTACTATCAACCTCCCAACTTGGAGAGACTGCCCCTTTAACCTCCTGGTTCGCACAGGTTGCCAATTTGGCAGAGGATGAAAGGGAAGAGGGAGAACCAAAGAGAGAGTAGCTGTTAGGCATTTGGACGGGCACATGTCACTCTAATTGCCCGGCAGGAAGAAGAATTAACCAAAGTCTCAGCTACTCAACGGGAAACAGTATAGGTCCTAAACCACAATTTTGGACTTGCATTCAGCTCAAAAATAACTAGTTGAAAAATGGAGCTCAGGGCCAGAGCAATTCACAAACTGGCAGAGAAATAAAGGCCAACTATCGTCCAGAAATCTGTTGAGGGAAGGCAACGAAGCAGACTGGAAAGCGAGGCAGAATAGCAGGAAACAGATTTCAAGAGTTACGTTGGAATCGTCTGTAAAGCAGAGGGAGAGTGGCACAACATCGACAATGATGCACTTGGCCAAAAAGGGCATATGCATTTTCTCCTGAATATATGCAGGAGAAAACACATACGTCCTTTTTGGCCAAGCAAGCAAGTGGGCAATGCAAATCTGCACTACAAAGAAGTATCACTTCCCACCAGTCAAAAGGGACATCCACAAAATATGTAAAAACCAGAAAGTCAAGACAGGCATTGGAGACCAGCGAGCCTTGTTATGCTGATGGGCGGGATGTAAATTGTCAACTGCCTCTCTGGAGGAGTGCATTGTGTTCCCTAAAACAAGTAAACAACAGAGCTACAGAGCCAAGAGAAATTCCAGTCTAAGGAATATACCTTGGGCAAACTGAAAATCAATAAGACAGAGCCAGCCCAAAATTTAGCGCTGCACTGCTTACAAGAACTTCAACTTGTCTACACCTTAAATATCCCTGGAACCATAAAAATGTTTCAAAACATTGTGGTACTTACGTACGATGGAATAACCCTCAGCCATGAAATCAATGTCATAAGACCAGTAGCAGCAAAATGAGTGGATTCAGGTACGATGATTCTAAATGAAATAAGTCACACAGGAAAAGAAACTTATCATAAGATATCACTTATGAACGTCCTGTAAACATGGCTACACATGAACTGAGTTAGGAAAGAGAAGAGAGTTTGACATTTAGAAAACATTCTTATGCCTGCTTAAGGGGGAAGGAGAGGTGGGGTGATGCAATAAACCAGATTTTGATATTAGTTCTGGTACCGTTCCACAAACCATATACCGAATAGACAAGAAATACACCTTCTTCAGTGAAAAGGACTCAACTCCCCATATTCCATGCAGAGGGATATATCTTAATAGTAAGAATCTTAAAACGTATGTATTGATACGTCCACATAATGGAATCAAGTGTGTCTAGACTGGCATAAACATGGCAGTGAGAATCAGCTCAAACCCAGTATAAAATGGAATTTCAAAAACAAAACAAAAAAAACAGGGAAATACTTTTCAATTCCTTCAGGGTCTCTGATGAAACCTGGAATGACCCTATCTACAACGACAGCTGGATATGGCATAAGGCTGGACACATGGGACTGAGAGGATTGGTGAGATTGGTTGAGCAAATGCAGACCCTTTAAAGCAATAATGCATGGCACCCATTCCCTAGGTCCCAACTCTCCAGGTTGAAGGGAATATTACTACAGCTATAACATGTACGGTAGACCTAGACAATGGACACACTGTGAATACGAAAGTTCTCTAAAACTCAAAGAATACTCCCTCTCCCGGTGCTCCAGTTTGACTTTCCAACTGCTTTACTATCAATCTCCCTACCTTGAGAGATAGCACTTTTAACCTACTGTTTCGCACAGTTTTCCAATTTGGCAGAGGATGAATGGGAAGAGGGAAAACCAATGAGAGAGTAGCTGTTAGGCATTTGGACGGGCATATGTCACACGTATTTCCCGGGAGGAAGAAGAATTAACCAAAGTCTCAGCCACCCACCAAAAACCAGTAAAGGTCCGGAACCAAAATATTGGACTTGCGTTCAGCTCACAAAAAAACGAGTTAAATAATGTAGCTCAGGGGCACAGCAATTCACAAAATGGCAGAGTAATAAAGGGCAACTATCCTCCAACAATCTGTTGAGGGGAGGCAACGAGGCGGACTTGAAAGCGAGGCAGAATAGCAGGAAAAAGATTTCAAGAGGTTCATTGGAATCACCTTTAAAGCACAGGAAGAGGGGCACAACTTTGACAATGATGCACTTGGCCAAAGGGGGTGTATGCATTTTCTCCTGAATATATTCAGGAGAAAACACATACGCCCTCTTTGGCCAAGCCAACAAGCGGGCAATGCAAATCTGCAGTAAAATGAAGTATCACTTCCCACCAGTCAAAAGGGACATCACCAAATGTGTAAAAACCAGAAAGGAAAGACAGGCCCTGGAGAACAGGGAGCCTTGTTATGCAGATGGGCGGGATGTAAATAGCCAACTGCCTCTCTGGAGGAGTGCACTGTGTTCCCTAAAACAAATAAACAACAGAGCTACAGAGCCAAGTGCACTTCCAGTCTAGGAAATATACCTTGGGAAAACTGAAAATCAATAAGACAGAGCCAACCCAAAATTTAGGGCTGCACTTCTTATAAGAACCTGAACTTGCTTACAAGAACTTCAACTTGGGTACACCTTCAATATCCCAGGAAATATAAAAATGGTTCAAAAAATTGTGGTACTTACGTACGATGGAATATCTCTCAGCCATGAAATCAATGTCATAAGACCAGTAGCAGCAAAATGAGTGGATTCAGGTACGATGATTCTAAGTGAAATAAGTCACACAGAAAAAGAAACTTATCATAGGATATGACTTATGAAGATCCTGTAAACATGGCTACACATGAACTGAGTTAGGAAAGAGAACAGAGTCTCCCATTTAGAAAACACTCTTATGCCTGCTTAAGGGGGAAGGAGAGGTGGGGTGATGCATAAAACCAGAGTTTGATATAAGCACATTTACCATTCCAAAAAGGAACTATGGAATAGACAACACCTACACCTTCCTCAGTGAAAGGGACTCAAAACCCCATATACCCCGCAGAGGAATATATCTTACTCGTAAGAATCTTAAAAACTATGTATTGATATGTCTCCGTAAGGGAATTAAGTGTGTCTAGACTGGCATAAATATGGCAGCGAGAATCAGCTCAAACCCACAATCAAAAGGAATTTCAAAAACAAAACAAAAAAACACGAAAATTCTTTACAATTCCTTCTGGGTCTCTGATGAAACCTGGAATGACCCTATCTACAACGATAGCCAGATGTGGCATAAGGCTGGACACAAGGGACTGAGAGGATTGGTGAGATTGGGTGAGCAAATGCAGACCCTTTAAAGCAATAATGCATGGCACCCATTCCATGGGTCCCAACTCTCCGGGTTGAAGGGAATATTACTACAGCTCTAACATGTACGGGAAACCTAGGGAATGGACACACTGTGAATACGAAAGGTCTCTAAACTCAACGAATAGTCCCTCTCCTCGTGCTCCGGTTTGATTTTCCAACTTCATTACTATCAGTCTCCAAACCTGGAGAGACAGCACCTTTAACCTCCTATTTCGCACAGGTTGCCAATTAGGCAGAGGATGAATGGGAAGAGGGAGAACCAATGAGAGAGTAGCTGTTAGGCATTTGGACGGGCACATGTCACTCTTATTTCCTGGGAGGAAGAAGAATTAACCAAAGTCTCAGCCACCCACCAAGAACCAGTATAGGTACTGAACCAAAATATTAAACTTGCGCTCAGCTCACAAAAAACGAGTTAAAAAATCGAGATCTGGGGCACAGCAATTCACAAACTGGCAGAGTAATTAAGGGAAACTATCATCCAAAAATCTGTTGAGGGAAGGCAACAAGGCGGACTTGATAGGGAGGCAGAATAGCAGGAAACACATTTCAAGAGGTACGTTGGAATCACCTTTAAAGCACAGGAAGAGGGGCACAACTTAGACAATGATGCACTTGGCCAAAAAGGGCGTATGCGTTTTCTCCTGAATATATTCAGGAGAAAACGCATACGCCCTTTTTGGCCAAGCAACCAAGGGGGCAATGCAAATCTGCACTACAAAGAAGTATCACTTCCCACAAGTCAAAAGGGACATAGGAAATATGTGTAAAAACCAGAAAGGCAAGACAGGCCCTGGAGAACTGGGAGCCTTGTTATGCGGATGTGCGGGATGTAAATTGTCAACTGCCTCTCTGGAGGAGTGCATTGAGTTCCCTAAAACAAGTAAACAACAGAGGTACAGAGCCAAGGGCACTTCCAGTCTAGGGAATATACCTTGGGAAAACTGAAAATCAATAAGACAGAGCCACCCCACTATTTAGGGCTGCACTGCTTACAAGAAGCTCATTTGGGTGCAACTTAAATATCCCTGAAAGATAAAAATGGTACAAAAAATTGTGGTACTTACGTCCGATGAAATATCCCTCAGCCATGAAAACAATGTCATAAGACCAGTAGAAGCAAAATGAGTGGATTCAGGTACGATGATTCTAAGTGAAATAAGTCACACAGAAAAAGAAACTTATCATAAGATATCACTTATAGGTATCCTGTAAACATGGCTACACATGAACTGAGTTAGGAAAGAGAACAGAGTCTCACATTTAGAAAAAACTCTGATGTCTGCATAAGGGGGAAGGAGAGGTGGGGTGATGCATAAAAAAAGAGTTTAATATTAGAACAAGTACCGTTCCAAAAACCTAATACGTAATAGCAAGACCTACAACTTCCTCAGTGAACGGGACGAAACAACCCATATTCCGTGCAGAGGAATATATCTGACTAATAAGAATCTTAAAAACTATGTACTGATATATATCCGTAAGGGAATCAAGTGTGTCTAGACTGGCATAAACATGGCAGCGAGAATCAGCACAAACCCACTATAAAAAAAATTTCAAAAACAAAACAAAAAAACAGGGAAATTCTTTACAATTCCTTCAGGGTCTCTGATGAAACCTGGAATGACCATGTCTACAATGACAGCTGGAAGTGGCATAAGGCTGGACACTTGGGACTGGGAGGATTTGTGAGACTGGGTGAGCAAATGAAGACCCTTTAAAGCAATAATGCATGACACCCATTCCATGGTTCCCCACTCTCCAGGTTGAAGGGAATATTACTACAGCTATAACATGTACGGGAAACCTAGAGAATGGACACACTGTGAATATGAAAGGTTTCTAAAACTCAACGAATAGTCCCTCTCCTTGTGTGCCAGTTTGACTTTCCAACTGCTTTACTATCAATCTCCCAACTTGGAGAGACAGCACCTTTAACCTCCTGGTTCTCACAGGTTGCCAATTTGGCAGAGGATGAAAGGGAAGAGGGAGAACCAATGAGAGAGTAGCTGTTAGGCATTTGGACGGGCACATGTCACTCTAATTGCCTGGCAGGAAGAAGAATTAACCAAAACACTTCCCCCTGCCGGGAACCAGTATAGGTCCTAAACCGAAATTTTGGACTTGCGGTCAGCTCACAAAAAACGATTTGATAAATGGAGCTCAGGTGCACAGCAATTCACAAACTGGCAGAGTAATAAAGGACAGCTATCTTCCAAAAATCTTTTGAAGGAAGGCAAAGAGGCGGACTTGAAAGCGAGGCAGAATAGCAGGAAATAGATTTCAAGCGGTACGTTGGAATCACCTGTAAAGCGCAGGAAGAGGGGCACAACTTCGACAATGATGCACTTGGCCAAAAATTGTGTATGTGTTTTCTCCTGAATATATTCAGGGGAAAACGCATACGCCCTTTTTGATCAAGCAAGCAAGCGGGCAATGCAAATCTGCAGTACAAAGAAGTATCACTTCCCACCAGTCAAAAGGGACATCGGCAAAATGTGTAAAAACCAGAAAGGCAAAAGAGGACCTGGAGAACCGGGAGCCTTTTTATGCTGATGGGCGGAATGTAAGTTGCCAACTGCCACTCTGGAGGAGTGCATTGTGTTCCCTAAAAAAAGTAAACAACTGAGCTACATAGCCAAGGGCACTTCAAGTCTAGGGAATATACCTTGGGAAAACTGAAAATCAATAAGACAGAGCCACCCCAAAATTTAGGGATGCACTGCTTACAAGAACCTCAACTTGGGTACATATTAATTATCACAAGAAAGTTAAAAATGGTTCAAAAAATTGTGGTACTTACGTACGATGGAAAATCCCTCAGCCATGAAATCAATGTCATAAGACCAGTAGCAGCAAAATGAGTGGATTCAGGTACGATGATTCTAAGTGAAATAAGTCACATAGAAAAAGAAGTTTCTCATAGGATATGACTTATGAAGATCCTGTAAACATTGCTACACATGAACTGAGTTAGGAAAGAGAACAGAGTCTCACATTTAGAATACACTCTTATGCCTGCTTAAGGGGGAAGGAGAGGTGGGGTGATGCATAAAACCAGAGTTTGATATAAGCACAGGTACTGTTCCAAAAAGCAACTATGGAATAGTTAAACCTACACCTTCCTCGGGGAAAGGGCCTCAAAACACCATATTTTCCACAGAGGAATATATCTGACTAGTTAGAATCTTAAAACCTATGTATTGATATGTCTCTATAAGGGAATCAAGTGTGTCTAGACTGGCATAAACATGGCAGTGAGAATCAGCTCAAACCCACTATTAAAAGGAATTTCAAAAACAAAACAAAAAAACAGGGAAATTCTTTACAAATCCTTCAGGGTCTCTGATGAAACCTGGACTGAATCTATCTACAACTACAGCTTGATAGGGCATAAGGCTGGACACTTGGGACTGAGAGGCTTGGTGAGACTGCGTGAGCAAACACAGACCATTTAAAGCAATAATGTGTGGCCTCCATTCCATGGTTCCAAACTCTCCAGGTTGAAGGGAATATTAATACAGCTATAACATGTAATGGAAACCTAGAGAATGGACACACTGTGAATACGAAAACTTTCTAAAACTCAAGAAATAGTCCCTCTACTGGTGTTCCAATTTGACTTTCCAACCGCTTGACTATCAATCTCCCAACTTAGAGATACAGCCCTTTTAACCTCCTGGATAACACAGGTTGCCAATTTGGCAGAGGATGAAAGGGACCAGGTAGAACCAATGAGACAGTAGCTGTTAGGCATTTGGACGGGCACATGTGACTCTAATTGCACGGCAGGAAGAAGAATTAACCAAAGACTCATCCCGCTGCTGGAAACCAGTATAGGTCCTGAACCCAAATTTTGGACTTGCGGTCAGCTCACAAAAAACGATTTGATAAATGGAGCTCAGAGGCACAGCAGTTCACAAACTGGCAGAGTAATAAAGGACAGCTATCGTCCAAAAATTGTTTGAAGGAAGGCAACGAGGTGGACTTGAATGCGAGGCAGAATCGCAGTAAACAGATTTCAAGAAGTACGTTGGAATCACCTTTCAAGCACAGGAAGAGGGGCATAACTTCGACAATGATACACTTGTCCAAAAATGGTGTATTCGTTTTCTCCTGAATATATTCAGGAGAAAATGCATACGCCCTTTTTGGCCAAGCAAGCAAGTGGGCAAGGCAAATCCGCAGTGCAAGGAAATATCCCTTCCCACCGGTCAAAAGGGACATAGGCAAAATGTGTAAAAACCAGAAAGGCAAGAGAGGACCTGGAGAACAGGGAGGCTTGTTATGCTGTTGGGCGGGATGTAAGTTGGCAACTGCCTCTCTGGAGGAGTGTACTGTGATCCCTAAAACATGTAAACAACAGAGCTACATAGCCAAGGGCACTTCCAGTCTAGGGAATATACCTTGGGAAAACTGAAAATCAATAAGACAGACCCACCCCAAAATTTAGGTATGCACTGCTTACAAGAAACTCAACTTGGGTACACATTAAATATCCCAGGAAAGTTAAAAATTGTTCAAAAAATAGTGGTACTTACGTACGATGGAATATCCCTCATCCATGAAATCAATGTCATAAGACCAGTAGCAATAAGATGAGTGGATTCAGGGACGATGATTCTAAGTGAAATAAGTCACACAGAAAAAGAAACTTATCATAAAATATCACTTATGAAGGTCCTGTAAACATGGCTACACATGAACGGAGTTAGGAAAAATTACAGAGTAACTAATCTTATCATAAGTTATCACTCATAGCGGGAACGTACACATGACTACACATGAACTGAATGACAAACACAACAGAGTCACACATTTAGGAAACATCTTTTGCCTGCTTAAGAGGAAAGCCGAGGTGGGGTGATGCATAAAACCACAGTTTTAAATTAGCACAGATACCGTTATATAAACCATGTATGTAATAGACAACACCTACTCCCGGCACAATGAACTGGACTCAACACCCCCTATTCATTGCAGAGGAATATGTCTGACTCTATGTATTTTAAAACATATGTATTCTCATGTCTCCATAAAGGAATCATGTGTGTGTATAATGGCATGAACACAGCACTGAAATTCAGTTAAACCCACTTATAAAAATATATTTCAAAATCAAAATGCAAAAACAGAGAGAAAGTCTTAAAAACTATGTTCAGGGCCTGTGATGCAAGCTAGATTGACCACCTTTACACCCACAGCTGGATGAGACATAAGACTGGACACTTGGGGCTGACAAGATTTCTGAGGTTGTGTGAACAAAAGAACACCACTTAGAGCAATACTCTGTGCTACCCATTCTAGTGGTCCCAACTCTCCAGGTTTAAGGGAATCTTCCTACAGTTAAAACATGCATGGTAAACCCAGTGGATGGTACACTGTGTAATTGAGAAAGTTTTCTAAAAGGTACCTCATTTTTCCTTTTGTCGTGCTCGGGTTCGCCATTCCATCTGCATTACTAAAAATCTCCCCACTTGGAGTGTCAGCGCCTTTACCCCCCCATTATGCACAGTTTGCAAATTGTGCAGAGGATGAACAGGAAGAGGGGAAATAAATGAGAGATTAGCTGTAGGTGTTTGGATGGGCACATGTCACTCTAGTTTCCCATCAGGAAGAAGAATTAACCAAAGGCTCAGCCTGAAGCCCTGGAACCAGAGTAGGGCCTAAAGCCATCCTGCGGTATTGCAGCCAGCTCACAAAGTGGCGAGTTGAAAAATGGAAATCAGGGGCACAGCAATTCACAAACTTGCAGAGTTATAAAGGACAACAATCATCCAGAAATATATTGAGGAAAGGCAGTGAAGAGGATTTGAATGCAAGGCAGAATTGAAGGAAACAGATTTCAAGAGGTAGAATGGAGTCGTCTTTAAAGCACATGAAAAGCGACAGAATTTCGACAATGTTGCCCTTGGCTGAAAAGGGACTATGTGTATTTTCCTGAATATATTCGGGAAAAAATGCATATGCCCTTTTTGGCCAAGCAAGCCCTCAAGCATTGCAAATCCACACTACCTAGAAGTGCCCCTTACCTCCAGTCAAAAGGACCATCCACAAATAGTGTAAAAGCCACAAATGCAGGACAGGCCATGGAGAAAAGGGAGCCTGGTTACGCCGATGGACAGCATGTAAATTGTCAACAGACTCTCTGGAGAACTGTATGTTGTTTTCTAAAACAGACCTACAGAGCATAGCACACTTCCACTCATGGGCGTGTATTTTGGGAAAACTAAAAATCCACAACACACAGCCAGCCCAAAGTTTAGGGCTGCTCTGTTTACAAGAACCTCGACTTTGGTACACTTTATATATCCCAGGAAAGGAAAAAAAAATGGATATAGATGTTGTGGTACTTATATACAATGGAATGTCACTCAGACATAAAATCAATGTCATAAGGCCAATAGCAGCTTAATGCGTGGCTTTAGGTACGATGATGCTAAGTGAAATGAGCCACAAAGAAAAAGAAACTTATTGTAATATATCACTTATAGAGGAAATGTAAACATGGCTACACATGAACTGAATTTCAAAAGATAACAGAGTTACACATTTAGAAAACACACTTATGCCTCCTTAAGGGGAAAGGTGACGTGGGGTGATGTGTAAAAGCAGAGTTTGAAATTAGCACAGATCCCATTTCATATACCAAATATGTAATAGACAAGACCTACTCCTTTCTCAATGAACTGGACACAAAACACCCTATTCACTGAAGAGGAATATATCTGACTGGTAATAAACTTGAAACCTATGTATTTATATGTCTCCATAATGGAATCAAGTGTATGTAGATTGGCATAAACACAGATCAATGGAACAGGACAGAAAGCCCAGAGATAAACCTACATACCTATGGCTATCTCATCTATGACAAAGGAGCTAAGGATATACAATGGAGAAAAGACAGTCTCTTCAGTAATTGGTGCTGGGAAAACTGGACCCCTACACATAAAATAATGAAATTAGAACACTCCATAACACCATACACAAATATAAACTCTAAATTGATTAGAGATCTAAATATAAGACCAGACACTATAAAACACTTAGAGGAAACCAGAGGCAGAACACTCTATGACATAAATCACAGCAAGATCCTTTTGGACCCACCTCCTAGAGAAATGGAAATAAAAACAGAAATCAACAAATGGGACCTAATGAAACTTAAAAGCTTTTACACAGTACAGGAAAACATAAACAAGATGCAAAAACAACCCTCAGAATGGGAGAAAATATTTTCAAATGAAGCAATTGATAAAGGATTAATCTCCAACTTTACAAGCACCACATGTAGCTCAATATCACAAAAACAAACAACCCAATCCAAAAACGGGCAGAAGACCTAAATAGACATTTCTCCAAAGAAGATATACAGATTACCAAGAAACACATGAAAGAATGCTGAACATCACCAATCATTAGAGAAATGCAAATCAAAACTACCCTGAGGTATCACCTCACAGCAGTCAGAGTGGCAATCATCAAAAAAATCTACAAAACAATAAATGCTGGAGAGGCCTTTATTGGAGAAAATGGAACACACTTTCACTGTGGGTGGGAATGTAAATTGATATGGGCACTAGGGAGAACAGTACGGAGGTTCCTTTAAATAACTAACAATAGAAGTACCATAGGACACAACAATCCAAGTACTGGGCATTTGCCTTGCGAAAACCATAATTCAAAAAGAGTTATGTACAAAAATGTCCATTGCAGCTCTATTTGCATTAGCCAGGACATGGAAGCAACCTAAGTGTCCATCGACAGATGAATGGATAAAGAAGATCTGGCACATATATACAATCAAATATTACTCAAACATAAAAAGAAGCAAAACTGAGTTATTTGTACTGAGGTGGATGGACATAGAATCTGTCCTACACAGTGAAGTAAGTCTGAAAGGGAAAAACAAATACTGTATGTTAACAGAGATATACGGAATCTAATGAAGAAAACAAAAGATTTTGAAGAACCTAATGGCAGGACAGGATTAAGGACACAGACATAGAGAAAGGACTTGAGGACACCGGAAGGGTGATGGGTAAGCTGGGACGAAGTGAGAGAGTGGCATGGACATAAATACATTACCAAATGTAACACCGATAGTTACTGGGAAGCAGCCACATAGAACAGGGAGATCAGCTCGGTGCTTTGTGACCACATAAAGGGGTGGGATATGGAGTGTGAGAGGGAGATGCAAGAGGGAGGGGATCTGGTGATATTTGTATATGTATAGCTGATTCACTTTGTTATACAGCAGAAACGAACACTCCATTGTAAAGCAATTATACTCCAATAAACGTGTAAAAGGAAAAAAAAAAGAAAGAAAGCCCAAGGATACACCTACACACCTATGGTCAACTAATCTATGACAAAGGAGGCAAGACTATACAATGGAGATAAGACAGTCTCTTCAATCATTGGTGCTGGGAAATATGGACAGCTACATGTAAAAGAATGAAATTAGAACACTCCCCAACACCATACATAAAAATATATTCAAAATGGATTAGAGACCTTAATGTAAGACCGGACAGTATAAAACTCTGAGAGGAAAACTTACGAAGGATACTCTGACGTAAATCACAGCAAGATCTTTTGATCCACCTCCTATAGTAATGAAATAAAAAAGAAAACTAAACAGATGGGACCTAATGAAATGTAAAAGCTTTTGAAAAGCAAAGGAAACTACAAACAAGAGGAAAAGACAACCCTCAGAATGGCAGAAAATATTTGCAAACGAATCATTGGACAAATGATTAATCTACAATATATATAAACAGCTCATGCAGCTCAATATTAATAAAACAAGGAACCCAATACAAAAATGGAAGATCTAAATAGACATTTCTTCCAAGAAGACATAGAGATGGCCAGTACGCACATGAAAATCTGCTGAACATCATTAATTATTAGAGAAATGGAAATCGAAACTACAATGAGGTATCACGTCACACCTGTTAGAATGGGCATCATCAGAAAATCTACAAACAACAAATGCTGGAGAGGGTGTGGAGAAAAGGAACCTTCTTCCACTATTGGTGGGAATGTAAATCGATAGTCTCTATGGAGAACAGTATGGAGGTTCCTTAAAAAACTAAAAATAGAATTACCATATAATCCAGCAATCCCACTACTGGGCATATACCCAGAGAAAACCATAAATCAAAAAGACACATTCACCACAATGTTCACTGCAGCACTATTTACAATAGCCAGGTAATGAAAGCAACCTAAGTGCCCACAGACAGACGAATGAATAAAGACGTGGTCCATATATACAACGGAATATTACTCAGCCATACATAGGAATGAAATTGGGTCATTTGTAGAGACTTTGATGGATCTAGAGACTGTCATACAGAGTGAAGTAAGTCAGAAAGAGAAAAACAAATATTGTATATTAATGCACATATGTGGAACCTAGAAAAATGGTACAGATGCACCGGTGTGCAGGGCAGAGATAGAGACACAGATGTAAAGAACAAACATATGGACACCAAGGAGGGAACGCCATGTGAGGGTGGTGGTGGGATGAATTGGGAGACTGGGATTCACATGTGCACACTTATATGTATGAAACAGATACCAATAAGAACTTGCTGTATAAAAGAAATAAATTTTAAAAAAAACTAAATAAATAACATTTAATAAAATAAAACAGAAAAAAAGTATTTCCCTTCACATAGACGTCTTTATATTAATGCATTATTTCCATGTATATATCTCCAAATTAAAAAAAAAAGAGGAATAAATAAAATCTAACTTGAACCAAAAAGAAAAAAAGAAAAAAAATACAAACAAACAGAACTCACCAGTTATAGAGAGGATAATCGTATCAGGGCACTTGCTCCAGTGGTAAAAAATTCTTAAGTTGGTCAGAGGTGGGAAATCGTCTCCCATGCAGTCAGCAGTGCTCCCCCCCACAAGGAGCATCCTCATTGCAAAGCTGGGGGAATGTGTCGAGGCATCTGTGAGTAAATGTGAGCTGAGCCCCAGTCCTGCTGCAGCTGAACTCTTCCCACCCTTTCCAGGTAAAACACCTGAATATGTACAAGCACTTGCAAGCCTAGAGGAAGGGCTGTGGAGCCACACTAGTGAGAGCACGCAGGCCGACTTGGTGCCTGCAGGCCAGCCAGGATGGACCTGGCCCCAGATGCTCTTCTGGAATCTTTCCATTTCCCTGCCTGAGATACCCCTCCTGCCACGGCACCCACTGCTTTTTTACTTCCTCACCTCTGCCTGGGGAGAAATTCCAGTGGCAGGTATGGGTGACACATCCTCTTCTTTAGCATGTGGCAGCATGGCAACTCCTGCAGAGAGTCCAGCAGAGCCCAAATCACAGTGGGCCACCCACAAAGCCACGGCCCCTCACTCCCTCCCACCACCCCAGCCCCGACACTGCTGACGGGGCAGAGAATATGGCGTCAGGCACAGCTACAGGGGCTCTTGCTGACTGGAGAGGTGTTTATATTGACCTCAACCCAGGCACACCTGTGGGGGGGTCTGGCAGGCAGTGTCAGGCTGCCCAAATCAGTCAATCCTCACACCTCAGGGGTTCACAGTTGCAGAAAATGAACCTTGCTAAACGGGTCAGTCCCAAGGAACAGGTGTGGGCTCTTGAGAGTCAGGCTAGACAAGGGGCTGCAGCTGCGGCTTGTTTTCTTATCATTTTATCTGGTCCATGAGTGGAAAACAACTTCAAGAAGACCCTATCCTAATGAGAGGAACCCAGGAGTCAGGGAGAGGAGTGATGGTGGGTGGAGACAGAGGCCTGGTGCCCTGGCTGCAGTGGAAGTGTCTGGAAGACCAGGCAGAGAGAGGCTGCACAGAGTGATAGCCAGGGTCACAGACCTGTCAGAGCTGCTGTTTGTTAGTTCAAGTCCTGCTCGGAGGTGTTCTGTGTCAGCTGTGAGTGACAGGTGAGCTGGGGGTTCTCTGCAAGGTGGGCTATGTGCACAGTTCCTGTGTGTCCAGCCCTGCTGGGGTACCTGCCCTGGGGAGTTCCGTATCCTGGGAAGGGCCTGACTATGAGAGCCCCATGGGCTGCTGGGTAGCTGCACAGGTGAGCTCCGTACTCTGGGAGGGACTTGAACACGAGAGCCCCGTGGGCTGTGGGGTGCGGGATGCAGCCCAGGTGAGCTCCATATCCTGGGATTGGCCTGACCACGAGAGCCCCATGGGCTGCTGGAGACCTGGTAAAGGATGTCAGGACAGTCAGTGAAGCCACCGAGGATATACATCCAGTAGCTCCTATTTCCTACACCCTGCTGCTCATTCTAACATCCACCAGGCCATGGCATTCTGTATTAGACTTCAATGATGCCTTCTTCTGTATTCCATTCATCTCATATTCACAAGAATTTTTGGCTTGTGAGTTTCAGGACACAACATGCAACACAAGCAATAATGCTGGGCCGTCCTGCCCCAATGGTTCAAAAATCCCCACACCATCATTGGGGAAATGTCCTCTAAAGACCTAAAAGTTCTACCTCTGTAAAAGGGAACCCTCCTTCAATATGCAGATGACATTCTGATCGCCAGGCCTACTAAAGACGCCTCTGAACTACCTAGCCAAGAAAGGATAGAAGGTGTCCAAGGAAAAGGCTCAAATATCCCAGGCTCAGGTGACATTCCTGGGCTTCATTCTCACAGATATTCGGAGAAACACATCCCAGGATAGGGAAGAAGCCATTTGCAGCCTTACCTCTTCTAAAACTAGAAGACAGCTTAGGGGTTCCTGGGGAGGCCAAGGTTTTCTGCATCTGGATCCCTAACTACAGTCTAATAGCTGGGCCTCTACATGAAACACTGACATGAAAAGATGATGATCCTTTTGAATAGAATCCAGAAGCAGCCTTTCAAGAATGGAAAAATCAGTCAATTCAGATCCTTGCCCAGGAACTCACTAATTTAGCTAAACCATTTGACCTTTACATACTCGGTCAAAGGTTAATCGCCCTTGGAGACTTAGTGCAAAAACTGGGACCACTGGAAATGGAGCAACACAAGAATGCCCTTCAGGTATGATAAACTATGGTCACCAAGGGCTTTGCCCACCGACTCATCAGGCCAGGATACTGGGGTATCTAACAAGCTAGAAATCAGCAGCCCGCAAGGCCAGCTCCCTCCTAAGGGAAAAGGACCCCACGTGGTGATCCTAACCACCCATCATGCCCTGAAGTTGCAGGGGTCGCTCTGTGGACACAATGACCTCGAGTGAGGAGGCCTTCCAACTCCAACCTCCAGAGAGACAAATGGGGGCATCGGGCCCCCAAGATGACTTGTGTGACCATCACTTGACCTGGAGTTTCTCTCAGAAAACAACAAGACTGTGCCCCGAAAGAGCAGACTACTGCTTGCAGGACTTACTGCACCCAGAAGGGAGCTAATAAGCTTGGCGGGGGAAACGTATATCATGCTTTCACCATAGAAAACCCTACAGACACCGCGGTGATGGTGGCCAATATGACCAGCTGGACTGCTGGCTACTTCTAAAGGCCGTTGACTCAGTGGACGTCATGGTCCTGGATCACCACTGACCCTGGACTGTCTGGGAGTTGCGCGGGCAGGGCTCTGACACATGGTGCTGTTTGTACATTAATTCAGGGACCTAATTAAAGAAAGCACAGACTACTGGTCAGAGCATCTAGGCTGGCAAAAAGCGTCAGCCTAAGGTCACTGAACAAATGTGGGGTGGGGTGAAACCTGCCACCACAGCATCTCTGCACATCTCTTTCCTGGACCCTTAAAGGTCATTAGAATCTATAACACTTCCAATGCTGGTGCTCAGGCGGACGAGAAGTGAGGCAGGAGTCTTTGGAACAATCAACCTCACCTGGAGGCTGGTTGGGAGACGTTTTGCCCCTCCCCCCAGGTATCAGGGCTGCCACCACAGCATGAAGCAGTTACAAAAGAGGGGTCTGCACCCTCAACACCCCAAGAATGAGGAACAGAACAAAAAGCAGAGGAGGTGTTCGTCTCTGGCAACGTTCATTAAAAATTCCTGGGAGATAAAAAGAGAATCTGGGCAATAAAATAAAGTCTAACCTGTTTTTCCTTTGTGCTTTGTCTAATTTCACGTGCTCCTAGGGTTCCGCATGCAGAGGCCCCACACCCGGAACTTCAGACCTGATTTCCTAGTGCAGAATGGCTGGGTCGACACCTCAGCTAGCGGAGTCCCATGCAGACTCCACGGCATAGAGCCTGAGCTGCAGCCAACCCAGCCCTCGAGAGCTCCATCCCTTAACTCCCACTGACGCTGCCGGGATTCCTACACAGCATCCCAGCCCACAGCCCGTGGGGGAGTGCATGCTCTCACCTCTCCATTCTGTTTTCAAAATAATGTTTCCTTTGCTTCTGAACCAAACTCAGTCTTGATCTGTTGGCTCCAATGACACTGGGCTCGGGGACTCCTGTTGTGGTACACTCTGGAGGATCAGTAACAGAAATTGAGAACATTGTAACTTCAATGAACAGATGTGTGAGCCAAACTGTAGTTAACATAGAGCAGTGTATAATGCTCGGGTAAAATAAGATTTTTCTAAGACTTACATTTGATAATTCCATCACTTTACTATAAGCAAGTTCAATGAAGACGTCTGTCTTATTTGTCAGTTCAACATTAGAGAAATGAAGTGATTTATTTCCATGGTTGTACATCGAATACTCTTGGCTGAAACTTCAATCTTGTTTTGAATGATTTTCCATTGAAAAGGATACCTCTCTTTCAGCTCCCCCATTCCTGAGAAGTATAAAATCTTATAATTTATTATTACCAAAGGGGAAAGGTAGGAAAAGGGATAAATTAACAGTTTGGGATTAACACATACACACTGCTATGTATAAAATAGATCATCAACAAGGAACTACTGTATAGCACAGGGAACTACACTGAATATTTTGCAATAACCTATAAGGGGAAATAATCTGAAAAAGAATCGATATTTTTATTGACATCATCTATCAATGACAGATAAAATGTAACCTAAGCAAGGCCGATGGTGAGCGCTTCTGAACCTGAAGATTTCAATCATCTAAAATTTGGGCTCTGCCTATATCCCAAGGCCCTTAATGGACATACGTGTAGCTGTAGCTTAAAAATTCCCCAGTTTGGGGTACGGGGAGGCACTGATGTGGAAAAATCCCTGGTGTTCTCCTTCCATGCACGGGACCCTTCCTACAGCTAAAACATGCCTGTCACACCTAGACGATGCTACACCGTTTGATCGGAAAGATTTTGGAAAAGGCACCTCATCTCCTCATCGCCTGGTGCATGGGTTCAACCCTCCAGCATCTTTCCTGACAATCTCCTTACTTGGGGATATCAGCACCGTCAACATCCTGTTGCACACAGTTTGGAATTTGTCCAGAGGATGAAGCGGAAGGATGAGAAAAATTTAGAGACAAGTCTTAGTTGTTCAGACAGGCAAATGCCACTCTAATTTCCTATCTGGAAGACAAATTCATCAAAGGCTAGAATTGCCCTTGGAAACAGAATAGGGCTAGAGGAAATCCCGCTGTTTTGTGTCCAGTTTCCAAAAACACAAGTTGAAAAATGGAACTCGGGGGCAATAAAATTCATGAAACTGCAGAGTTGAAAATATCTATTGTCGAAAAATGTCTTGAGGTAAGTCACAGAAAAGGACTTTTAAGCAAGGGAGAGTGGCAGGAAACAGATTTAAAGAGGTAGAAAGGACTCCCCATTAAAGCACAAGAAAAGGGGCTGAACATCGCCAATGATGCAGTTGGCCCAAAAGGGCGTATGCATTTTTTTGTGAATATATTCAAGTAAAGGCCATACACACTTTTTATCCAACCAAACAGGTGGTCACTGGAAATCAATACTACAAAATGTATCACTTCACATCAGTCAGAAGGGCCATCCACATAAAATGTAAACACCAGAAATGCCGGACAGGGTGAGGAGAAAAGGGAGCCCTGTGAGGCTGATAGTGGAAATGTAATTTGCCAACGGCCACTCTGGAGAAGTGTATTGTGTTTGCTAAAATATCTGAAAACTGAGCTACAGAGCATATGGCACTTGCACTCATGGGTATATACCTTGGGAAAAGCAAAAAATGACAGAAAACAGGCACTCCAACGTTTACCACCTCTCTGTTAAAAAGGGCCTCCACTTGGATATAACCTAAATGTCCCTGGAAGGATAAAATGGATAAAAGAGATGGGGTACTTATGTAGAGTGGAATATTACTCATCCAGAAATCAATGAAATAAGGCCAGTTGGAACAACTCTGGAGGAGTTACATACGATCATTCTAAGTGACACATGTCAGAAAGAAAAAGACACATATCATAAGATGTCACTTAAAGGTGGAATCAAAAATGGCTACACATGAAATAAACTACAAAACAGAAACATAGTCAAATATGTAGAAAATAGACATAAGGCTGCTAAATGGGAAAGGTGGGGAATGGTGAGGTATTATCCAGGAGGTTGAAATTAGCAAAGATACCATTCCAAGTACCAAATTGAATAACTGGCAAGGCCTACACGGTACCTCAAAGAACTGCACTCAGTCCACTCAAGTCACTGGAAAATAATACATATGACTCGTAAGCATCTGAGAAAGAATTTATTGTTGTCTCACAGTACATGAATCAAGTGGATATACAGCAGCAAAAAACAGAGCTTTGAAAATCAGCTGTAACAAATATAAAAATAAATTTAAAAATATTTATAAAAACAGTGAGACAGACAAAAATTCTTACAACTTTTGTTGAAGGGCTACGATGTAACATGGATTGAACACATGTAGACCCACAGCAGGATGATATATAAGGCTGGAAGCTATGCACGCTAAGAGATGTTACAGAGGCTGGGTAAGGAAATGCAGACCTTTTAAAGTAATACTGCCTGGTACCCATTCCATGGGTCCCAAATCGGCAGTTTCAAGGGAATCTTCTGACAGCAAATACATGCCAGGGAAACCGAGATGAATGTACACCGTGTGCTCAGGAAAGGTGTCTAAAATGCACCTCATTTTTGATCTCCTGGTGCTGGGGTTCACCATTCCAGCCACATTACTAACAATCTCCCCACTTGGAGAATCAGAACCTTTAACCTCCTGTTTCACACAGTTTGCAATTTTTGAAGAGGATAAATGGGAAGAGGAGGAACCAGTGAGAGATTAGCTGTAGGAGTTTTGACAGGCACATGTCACTCTAATATCCCTTTAGGAAGAAGAATTAACCAAAGGCTCAGCCTGCCTCCCGAGAACCAGAATAGGGCCGGAATCAATCCAATGGTTTGGCGGCCAGCTCACAAAAAATGCGAGTTGCAAAATGGAGCTCAGGAGCAGACAATTCAAAGACCTGCAAAGATATAAATGATAACCAACGTCCAAAAATATATTCAGGTAAGGCAACGAAGAGGTTCTGAATGAGAGGCAGAAGTGCAGGAAACATTTTTCAAAAGGTAGATTGTACTCACATTTAAAGCATATGAAAAGCAGCAGAATTTCTAAAATGATGCAGTTGGGCAAAAGGGTGTATGCGTTTTTTTCGTGAATATCTTCAGGAAAAAAACACATACAGAGTTTTTGGCCAACCAAGCAAGAGGGAAATGCAAATCCGCACAATAAAGAAGTCTCAATTTCCACTGCTCAGAAAGGCCATCCAAAAAATGTGTACAAATCAAAAATGCAGGAGAGGCCATGGAAAACAGGGAGACTAGTCACGCTGATGGGTGGGGTATAAATATCCAAGAGCTACTCTGAAGAAGTGTATGCTGTTTCCTAAAACATCTAAAATACAAAGCCCCCGAGCAAAGGGAACTTCAACTCATGGACATATAACTTGGGAAGAGTAAATATCAACAAGACACAGGCACCCCAAAGTTTAGGGCTGCTCTGCATACAAGAACCTCAACTTCGGTACACCTAAAGTATCCCAGGAAAAAGAGAAATGCATAAAGAACTTGTGGTAATTTTGTACAACGGAATATCACTCAGACGTGAAATCAATGTCATAAGGCCAGTAGCAGCATAATGAGAGGATTTAGGTATGATGATTCTAAGGGAAATTAGTCACACAGAAAAAGAATCTTACCATAAGATATCACTTAGAGAGGGAATGTCAACATCACAACACATGAACTGAATTAGGAAAGAGAGCAGCGTCTCACATTTAGAAAACACTCTTATGCCTCCTTAAGGGGAAAGGAGAGGTGGGGTGATGCATAAAACCAGAGTTTGATATTAGCACAGGTACCATTCCATAAACCAAATACAGAATAGACAAGACCTACACCTTCCTCAGTGAACGGGACTCAAAACCCCTATTCCCCACAGAGGAATATATCTGATTATTAAGAATCTTAAAACCTATGTACTGATATGCCTCTGTAAGGGAATCAAGTGTGTCTAGACCGGCATAAACACATCAGGGAAAATCAGCTCAACCCCATTATAAAAATGAATTTCAAAAACAAAACAAAAAACAGCGAAATTCTTACACAATTCCTTCAGGGGTTCTGATGAAACCTAGAATGACCCTATCTGCAAAGACAGCTGGATGAGACATAAGGCTGGACACTTGGGACTGAGAGGACTGGTGAGATTGGGAGAGAAAATGCAGACCCTTTAAAGTAGTAATGCATGCCACCATTCCATGGGTCCCAAAGTTCCAGGTAGAAGGGAATATCACTACAGTTATAACATGTATGGGAAACCTAGAGAATGGACACCCTGTGATGGCGAAAGGTTTCTGAAAGTCTCCTACTTTTTCCTCTCCTTGTGCTACAGTTTGGCATTCCAACTACTTTACTATCAATCTCCCAACTTAGGAGAGTCATCCCCTATAACCTCCTGGTTCGCACAGTTTGCTACTTGTGCAGAGGATCAAAGGGAAGAGGGAGAACCAATCAGAGAGTAGATGTAGGCCTTTGGACGGACACTTGTCACTCTAAATTCCTGTCAGGAAGAAGAATTAACCAAAGCCTCAGCCACCCACAGGGAACCAGTATAGCCACCCCTGAAACCAGTATAGTTCCTGAAGCAAAATTGTGGATTTGCGGTCAGCTCCCAATAATGGGATTTGAAAATTGGAGCTCAGGGGCAAAGCAAATCAAAAACCTGCAGAGTTATAAAGGACTACTCTCTTCCAAAACTCTGTTGAGGGAAGGCAACAAAGCGGACTTGAAAATGAGGTGGAATTGCACAAAACATATATCAAGAGGTAAATTGGAATCGCCTTTAAAGCACAGGAAAGGCATCACAACTTCGAGAATGATGCACTTGGCCAAAAACAGCATATGAATTTTCTCCTGAATATATTCAGGAGAAAAGGCATAGGCCCTTTTTGGCCAATCAAGCAAGCGTGCAACGCAAATCCACACTACAAAGAATTGTCACTTCCCACCGGTCCAAAAGGACATCCAAAAATCTGTAAAAACCAGAAAGGCAAGATAGAGATGACAAGGGCATAAAGCAATATGATCCCAAGGGTCATGGAGGATTGTGATGACAAGCGCTTGGAGCATTGTGATGACAAGATTATGTATCATTTTGCTGTCAAAGGCATTGTGATGACAAGGTTCATGGAGCACTGTGATGACAAGCGTCATGGAGCACTGTGATTACAGGGTTCATGGAGCATTGGGATGACAAGGGCATGGAGCATTTTGATGACAAGATTCCCGGATCATTGTGTTGTCAGGGTTCATGGAGCGTTGTGATGACAGTGGTCATGGAGCATTGTGATGAAAGAGGTCATGGAGCATTGTGATGAGAACGTCATGGAGCATTGGGCTGAAAATGTTCATGGAGTATTGTGATGACAGGGGTCAAAGAGCATTGTGATGACAACGTACTGGAGCATTGTGATGAGAAGACCATGGAGCCATGTGATGACAAGTCTCATGGAGCATTCTGATGAAAAGGGTCATGGAGCATTGTGATTACAGGGGTCTTGGAGCATTGTGATGACAAGGGCATGGAACATTGGGATGAGAATGTCATGGAGCGTTCTGATGACATGCATCATGGAGCTTTGTGATGACAAGGGCATGGAACATTGTGATTACAGGGCTCTTGGAGCATTGTGATGACAAGGGCAGTGAACAATGGGATGAGAATGTCATGGAGCGTTTTGATGACATGCATCATGGAGCTCAGTGATGACAAGGGCATGGAGCATTGTGATTACAGGGGTCTTGGAGCACTGTGAGTGAAAGGGCATGTAACATTGTGATGAAAAAGGCATGGAGCCTTGTCATGAGAGGGCTCAAGGAGCATACTGATGACAAGTGTCAGGGACCATTGTGATGACAAGGGTATTGAGCACTGTGATGACAAATGTCATGAAGCATTGTGATTAGAAGACAATGGATACTTGCGATGACGAGCGTTATGGGGCGTTGTGATGATAGGTGTTATGGAATATTGTGATCACAAGGATTTGGAGCATTGTGATGACAGAGGTCATAGAGCATTTTGATTTCATTGTGATGACAATAGCATGAAGCATTATGATGATGCGCATTTGGTGCATTGTGATGACAGCGTTCATGGAGCATTGAGATGAAAAGGGGCTTGGAGCATTATGATTACAGGAGTCTTGGATCATTGTGATGAAAAGGGCATGGAATATTGGTCTGAAATGTTTCATGGATTATTGTGATGAGAGGGGGCAAGGAGCATTGTGATAACAATGGCACGGAACACTGTGATACATGGTTCATGGAGGATTGTAAAGAGAAGCGCATGGAGCATTGTGAGAAGAATGGCATCGAGCACTGTGATGAAATGCATCATGGATCCTGTGATGACAAGGGCTTGGAACAATGTGATGAGAGGTTTTTGGAGCATTGTGATGACAATGGCATGGATCATTGTGATGCCAAGGGTCATGGAGTTTTGTGATGACAAAGGTCATGGAGCCTTTTGATGACAAGGGTGTGGTGATTTCTCTTGTGATGGGCAGGGAGCATTGTGATGAAAGGGTCATGGAGCAATGTGATGAAAAGTGTCATGGAACATTTTGATGACGGTTTATGGAACATTGTGATGTGAGGAGTCATGGAACATTTTCATGACGGTGTTGTGGACCATTGTGATGACAGGGGAGTGGGTGTATTGAGATGACTAGTGAGGGAACATTTTGATATCATTCGTGAGAGAGCATTTTGATAAGAAGTGCATGGAGCATTGTGAGGACAAGTTTTATGGAGCATTGTTATGACAAGATTGTGGAGCACTGTGATGACAAGCACATGGCGCATTGTGATGACAGGGGCCTTGGAGCACTGTGCTGACAAAGGCATAGAGCAATGTGATGACAAGGGACACCGAGCATTGTGATGAAAATTTCATGGAGCATTTTGGTGACAAAGGTCACAGAGCCTTGTGATGACCAGGGCATGGACCATTGTGATGACAAAGGTCATGAAGCATTGTGATGACTGGAGTCACGGAGCATTGTGATGACTGGGGTCATAGAGGTTTGTGATGAAAAGGCAATGAGGATTGTGATGACAGGGACATGGAGCATTGGCCTGACATGTTTCATGGATTATTGTGATGACAGTGGGCATGGTGCAATGTGATGACAAAGGCATGGAGCATTGTGATGAGAAGGTCATGGAGTATTTTGAAGACAGTTCTCAGGGAGCATTGTGATGACATATGTCATGGTCCATTGCGATGACAATGGAATGGAATATTGTGATGCCAAGTGTCATGGAGGATTGTGATGACAAATGTAATGGAGCATTTTGATGAAAAGGGCTTGAAGCATTGTGATGACAATGGACATGGAGCATTGTGATGACAAGGGCATGGAGCACTGTGATGACAAGGGCCACTGAGAATTTTGATGACAAGTTCATGAAGCATTGTGATGAGAAGCACATGGAGCTTCCTATGACAGGGGTCATGGAGCATTGCGATGAAAAGTGCATACAGAATTGTGATGACAAATCATGTAACACGGTGATGAGAAGTGTCATGGAGCATAGTGATGCCAAGAACGAGGAGAATTGTGATGACAGGGGACATGGAGCATTTTGATGACCAGGGCATGGAGCATTGTGATGGCAAGACCGTGGAGCTTTGTGATGAGAAGACCATGGATAATTTTGATAACGAGCGTCATGGAGCACTGTAATGACAAGGGGAATGGAGCATTGTGATGAGAGTGGCCATGGAGCATTGTGATGACAAAGGTCATGGAGCATTTTGATGACAAGGGCGTGGAGCATTGTGATGAGAAGACCATGGATAATTGTGATGACGAGCATCATGGAGCACGGTAATGACAAGGGGTATGGAGCATTGTGATGACAGTGGCCATGGAGCATTGTGATGACAAGTGTCATGGAGCATTCTGATGACAAGCTTGTGGAGTATTGTGATGACAATGGCATGGAGCATTGTGATGAAAAGGGCATGGAGCATTGTGATAAAAATGGCATGAAGCCATTTCATGACAGGTTTCAAGGAGCATACTGACGACAAGTGTCAGGGAACACGGTGATGACAAGTGTATTGAGAATGGTGATGAAAAAGATCATAGAGCATTTTGACGAAAAGGGCATGGAGTATTGTGATGGCAGGCATCATGGAGCGTTGTGGTGACAAGTGTTATGGAACATTGTGATCACAAGTGTTTGGAGCATTGTGATGATAGAAGTCATGGATAATTTTGTTTTCAAGGAGCATGGAGCATTGGGATGACAAGGGCATGAAGCAATGTGATCCCAAGGTTCATGGAAGATTGTGATGACAATGGTAATAGAGTATTGTGATGACAAGCAAATGGAGCATTGTGATGACAAGGTCATGTAGCATTTTGCTGACACAGGCATGGAGCATTGTGATGATAAGGGTCATGGAGCACTGTGATGAGAAGCATCACGGATCATTGTGATTACAGGGGTCATGGAGCATAGGGATGGCAAGGCCATGGATCATTGTGATGACAAGTGTCATGGAGCATTGGGCTGAAAATGTTCATGGAGCATTGTGATGACTAGGGAATGGTGCATTGTGATGACAAGAGTCCCGGATCACTGTGTTGTCAGGGGTCATGGAGCGTTGTGATGACAGTGGTCATGGAGCATTGTGATGATAGGGATCATGAAGCATTGTGATGAGAAGTTCCTGGAGAATTGGACTGAAAATGTTCAGGAAGTATTGTGAGGACAGGGGTCATGGAGCATTGTGATGACAAGGGAATGGAGCACTGTGATGAAAAGTTCCTGGAGCATTGTGATGAGAAGACCATGGAGCCTTGTAATAACAAGTCTCATGGAGCATTCTGATGAAAAGGGGCATGGAGTATTGTGATTACAGGGGTCTTGGAGCATTGTGATGACAAGGGCATGGAGCAATGTGATTACTGGTGTCTTGGAGCATTCTGATGAAATTGGCATGGATCATTGTTATGAAAATGGTATGGAGCCTTGTCATGACAGGGTTCCAAGAGCATACTGATGACAAGTGTCAGGGAGCATTGTGATGACAAGTTTATAGAGCATTGTGATGACAAAGGTCATGGAGCACTGTGATGAGAAGAGCATGGATAATTGTGATGATGAGCGTCATGGGGCGTTGTGATGATAAGTGTTATAGAACATTGTGATCACAAGGATTTGGAGCATTGTGATGAGACAGATGATCGAATATTTTTATTTCATAGTGATGACAAAGCCTGAAGCATTATGATGATGGGCATCGTGCATTTTGATGACAGGGTTCATGAAGCATTGAGATGCAAAGGGGCATGGAGCATTGTGATTAGAGGGTTCATGGAGCATTGTGATGACAATGGCATGGAGCATTGGGATGCCAAGGGTCATGGAGCTTTGTGATGACAAATGTCATGGAGCAATTTGATGACAAGTGGTGGTGCAATGTGATGAGAAGGGCAGGGAGCAGTGTGATGACAGGGTCAAAGAGCAATTTGATGAAAAGGGTCATGGAATATTTTGATAACAGGGGTTATGGAACATTGTGATGTCAGTGGTCATCGAACTTTGTGATGATAAGTGCATGTAGCATTGCAAAGACAGGAGTCATGGAACATTGTGATGACAGTGGTGAGGGAGTATTGTGATGAATAATGATGTAACATTGTGATATCTGTGGTGAGATAGCATTTTGATGAGAAATGCATGGAGAATTGTGATGACAAGTTTTATGGAGCATTGTGGTGACAAGATTGTGGAGCACTGTGATGACAAGTGCAGGGTGCATTGTGATGGCATGGGTCATGGTGCATTGTGATGACAAGCGCATGGAGCATTGTGATGACAAGGGTCATGGAGCATTGTGCTGAGGAAGGCATAGAGCATTGTGATGACAAGGGTCAAAGAGCACTGTGATGAAAATTTCATGGAGCATTGTGGTTAAATATGTCACAGAGACTGTGGATGACGAGGGCATGGATCATTGTGATGACAAAGGTCATGATGCATTGTGATGAACCGATTCATGGAGCATTGTGATGACAGGGGTCATGGAGCATTGTGATAACAAGGGCATGGAGCATTGTGATGACAAGGGCAGGGAACATTGGTCTAATAAGTTTCATGGATTATTGCGATGACAGATGGAATGGCGCATTGTGATGACAAGGTCAAGGAGCATTGTGATGACCACGTCATGCAGTATTGTGAAGACAGTTGTCAGGGAGCATCGTGATGACATATGTAATGGCCCATTGTGATGACAATGGCATGGAGCATTGTGATGCCAAGTGTCATGGAGGATTCTGATGACAATGGAAATGGAGCATTGTGATGACAATGGCTTGGAGCATTGTGATGACAAGGGTCAGGGAGCATTGTGCTGACAAGTGCATGGAGAATTGTGATGACAAGCGTCATGGAGCATTCTGATGACAATCTTGTGGAGTATTTTGATGACAATGGCATGGATCATTGTGATGAAAATGGCATGGGCATTGTAATGAAAAAGGCATGGAGCATTTTCGTGAAAGGGTTCAAGGAGCATTCTGATGACAAGTGTCAGGGAGCATTGTGATGACAAGTGTATTGAGAATTGTGATGCCAATATCATGGAGCATTGTGATGAAATAGGCATGGAGTAATGTGATGACAGGAATCTTAGAGCGTTGTGATGACAAGTGCTATGGAACATTGTGATCACAAGGGTTTGGAGCATTGTGATGACAGAGGTCATGGATCATTTAGATTTCAAGGAGCATGGAGCATTATGATGACAAGGGCATGAAGCAATGTGATCCCAAGGTTCATGGAGGACTGTGATGACAATGGGAATGGAGAATTGTGATGACACGCACATAGAGCATTGCAATGACAAGGTCAGGTAGTATTTTGCTGAAAAAGGCATGGAGCATTGTGATGACAGGTTTCATGGCGCACTGTGATGACAAGCGTCACGGAGCATTGTGAATACAGGGTTCATGGAGCATTGGGATGACCAGGGCATGGATCATTGTGATGACAATGGTCTTGGAGCATTGGGCTGAAAATGTTCATGGAGTATTTTGATGACAGGGATCATGGAGCATTTTGATGAGAAGGTCATGGAGCATTGGGCTGAAAATGTTCATGGAGTATTGTGATGAGAGGGGTCATGGAGCATTGTGATGACTAGGGAATGGAGCATTGTGATGACAAGTGTCCAGGATCATTATGTTTTCAGGTGTCATTGAGTGTTGTGATGACAGTGATCATGGAGCATTGTGATGATATTGGTCTTGGAGCATTGTGATGAGAAGGTCATGGGGCATTGGGCTGAAAATATTCATGGAGTATTGTGATGACAGGGGTCATGGAGCATTGTGATCACTAGGGAATGGAGCATGGTGATGACAAGATCCTGTAGCATTGTGATGAGATGACCATGGAGACTTGTGATGACAAGTCTCATGGAGCATTCTGATGAAAAGGGGCATGGAGCATTGTGATTAAAGGGGTCTTGGAGCATTGTGATGACAAGGGCATGGAGCATTGTGTGGAGAAGACCATGGGACATTCTGATGACATGCGTCATGGAGCTTTGTGATGACAAGGGCATGGAGCACTGTGATGACAGGGTCATGGAGCATTGGTCTGACAAGTTTCATAGATGATTGCGATGACAGTGGACATGGAGCATTTTGATGACAAGGTCATGGAGCATTGGTCTAATAAGTTTCATGGATTATTGTGATGACAATTGGCATGGCACATTGTGATGACAAGGGCATGGAGCATTGTGATGACCAGGTCATGCAATATTGTGAAGAGAGGTGTCAGGGAGCATTGTGATGACATATGTATTGGCCCATTGTGATGGCAATGGCATGGAGAATTGTGATGCCAAGTGTCATGGAGGATTTTGATGACAAAGGTAATGGAGCATTGTGATGACAATGGCTTGGAGCATAGTGATGACAAGTTTCAGGGAGCATTGTGCTGACAAGTGCATGGAGAATTGTGATGACAAGGGTCAAGGAACATTCTGATGACAAGCTTGTGGAGTATTTTGATGACAATGGCATGGAGCATTGTGATGAAAACGGCATGGGGCTTTGTGATGAAAAATGCATGGAGCCTTTTCGAGACATGGTTCAAGGAGCATTCTGACTACAAGGGTCCGGGAGCATTGTGATGACAAGTGTATTGAGAATTGTGATGACAAAGGTCATGAAGCATTGTGATGAAAAGGGCATGGATTATTGTGTTGGCAGGCATCATGTAGCGTTGTGATGACAAGTGTTATGGAACACAGTGATCACAAGGTTTTGGAGCATTGTGATGACAGTGGTAATGGATCATTTTGATTTCAAAGAGCATGGAGCATTGTGATGACAAGGGCATGAAACAATGTGATCCCAAGGTTCATGGAGGTTTGTGATGACAATGGAAATGGAGTATTGTGATGACAAGCACATAGAGCATTGTAATGACAAGGTCATGTAGCATTTTGCTGACAAAGGCATGGAGCATTTTGATGACAGATGTCATGGAGCACTGTGATGACAAGCGTCACGGAGCATTGTGAATATAGGGGTCATCGAGCATTGGGATGACAAGGACATGGATGATTGTGATGACAAGTGTCCCGGATCATTGTGTTGTCAGGTGTCATGGAGTGTTGTGATGACAGTGGTCATGGAACATTTTGATGATATTTTCATGGAGCATTTTGATGAGAAGTTCATGGAGCATTAGGCTGAAATTGTTCATGAAGTATTTTGATGACAGGGGTCATGGAGCATTGTGATGACAAGGGAATGGAGCATGCTGATGACAAGGTTCTGGAGCATTGTGATGAGAAGAACATGGGGAATTGTGATGACAAGTCTCATGGAGCATTCTGATGAAAAGGGGCATGGAGCATTGTGATTACAGGGGTCTTGGAGCAATGTGATGACAAGGGCATGGAGCATTGTCAGGAGAAGGCCATGGAGCATTCTGATGGCATGCGGCATGGAGCTTTGTGATGACAAGTGTATGGAGCATTGTGATTACAGGGGACTTGGAGCATTGTGATGAAAAAGGCCTGGATCATTGTGATGAAAAGGCATGGAGCCTTGTCATGACAGGGTTCAAGGAGCATACTGACGACAAGTGTCAGGTAGCACTGTGATGACAAGTGTATTTGAGAATTGTGATGACAACAATCATGGAGCATTGTGATGAGAAAACATGGATAATTGTGATGATGAGCGTCATAGCATGTTGTGATGATATGTGTTATGGAACATTGTGATCAGAAGGGTTTGGAGAATTAGGATGACAGTGGTCACGGAGAAATTTGATTTCATTGTGATGAAAAGAGCCTGAAACATTATGATGATGGGCATGGTGCATTTTGATGACAGGGTTCATGGAGCTTTGAGATGAAAATGGGCATGGAGCATTGTGATTACAGGGGTCTTGGAGCATTGTCATGACAAGGGCATGGAGCATTGTGATGAGAAGGCCATGAAACATCCTGATGGCATGCGTCATGGAGCTCTGTGATGACAAGGGCGTGGAACATTGTGATTACAGGGGTCTTGGAGCATTGTGATGAGAAGTGTCATGGAGCCTTGTGATGACAAGGCCGTGGAACATTTTGATGGCAGGGGTCATGGAGCATTGTTATGACAGAGGTAATGGAGCATTGTGATGAGAAGGGCATTGAGCATTGGTCTGAAATGTTTCATCGATTATTGTAATGAGAGTGGGCATGGAGCATTGTGATGACAAGGGCACAGAACACTGTGATACGTGGGTCATGGAGGATTTTAATGACAAGGGCATGGAGCATTGTGATGAGAAGGGCATCGAGCATTGTGATGACAAGTGTCATGGAGCTTTGTGATGACAAGGGCATGGAGCAAACTGATGAGAGGGTTCATGGAGTATTGTGATGACAATGACATGGAGCATTGTGATGCCAAGGGTCATGGAGCTTTGTGATGACAAAGGTCATGGAGCATTTTGATGAAAATTGTGTGGTGCATTGTGATGAGAAATGCAGGGAGCATTTTGATGACAGGGTCATGCTGCAATTTGATGAAAAGTGTAATGGAACATTTTGATGACAGGGGTTATAGAATATTGTGATGCCAGTGTTCATGGAGCTTTGGGATGAAAAGGGTCATGGAGCATTTTGATGACAGGGGTTATGGAACATGGTGATGTCAGGGGTCATGGAACTTTGTGCTGATAAGGGGATGTAGCATTGTGATGACAGGGGTCATGGAACATTGTGAACACAGGGGTGAGGGAGGATTGTGATGACTAGTGATAGAACATTGTGATATCTCATGTGAGAGAGCATTTGGATGAGAAGTGCATGGAGCATTGTGATTACAAAGTTAATGGAGCATAGCGATGACAAGGTTGTGGATCATTGTGATGAAAAGTGCATGGCATTGTGATTACAGGGGTCTTGGAGCATTGTGATGACTAGGGCATGGAACACTGTGATACATGTGTCATGGGTCATGGAGGATTGTGATGACAAGTCATGGAGCATTGTGATGACAAGGGCATGGAGCATTGTGATGACAGGAGCATGGAGCATTTGTCTGACAAGATTAATAGATTATTGTGATGACAGTGGACATGGTGCATTGTGATGACAAGGGCATGGATCATTGTGTAGAGAAGGTCATGGTTTATTGTGAAGACAGGTGTCAGGGAGCATTGTGATGACATATGTCATGGTCCATTGTGATGACAATGGCAGGGAGTAATGTGATGCCAAATGTAATGGAGGATTGTGATGACAAATATAATGGAGCATTGTGATGACTACGGATTGGAGCATTATGATGACAAGGAACATTGAGAATTTTCATGACAATGTCGTGAAGCATTGTGATGACAAGGTCCTGGATCACTGTGATGAGAAAACCATGAAGCCTTGTGATGACAAGTCTCATGGAGCATACTGATGAAAAAGGGCATGGAACATTCTGATTAAAGGGGTCTTGGAACATTGTGATAACAAGGGCATTGAGCATTGTGATGACAAGGGCATGGAGCATTGGTCTAATAAGTTTCATGTATTATTGTGATGACAGTTGGAATGGCGCATTGTGATGACAAGGGCATGGAGCATTGTGATGACCAGGTCATGCAGTATTATGAAGAGAGGTGTCAGGGAGCATTGTGATGACATATGTAATGGCCCATTGTGATGAAAATGGCATGGAGCATTGCGATGCCATGTGTCATGGAGGATTCTGATGACAAAAGTAATGGAGCATGGTGATGACAATGACTTGGAGCATTGTGATGACAAGGGTCAGGGAGCATTGTGCTGACAAGTGCATGGATAATTGTGATTACAAGGGTCATGGAACATTCTGATGACAAGCTTGTGGAGTATTTTGATGACAATGGCATGGAGCATTGTGATTAAAATGGCATGGGGATTTGTGATGAAAAAGGCATGGAGCCTTTTCGTGACCGGTTTCAAGGAGCATTCTGATGACAAGTGTCCGGGAGCATTGTGATGACAAGTGTTTAGAGAATTGTGATGACAAAGGTCATGGAGCATTGTGATGAAAAAGGCATGGAGTATTGTGATGACAGGCATCATGGAGCGTTGTTATGACAAGTGTTATGGAACATTGTGATCAAAAATGTTTGGTGCATTTCGATGACAGAGGTCATGGATCATTTTGATTTCAAGGAGCATGGAGCAATGTGATGACTAGGGCATGAAGCACTGTGATCCCATGGTTCATGGAGGATAGTGATGACAACGGTAATGGAGTATTGTGATGACAAGCGCATAGAGCATTGTAATGACAAGGTGATGTAGCATTTTGCTGACAAAATCATGGAGCATTGTGATGACAGGTGTCATAGAGCACTGTGATGACAAGCGTCACGGAGCATTGTGAATACAGGGGCCATGGAGGTTTGGGATGACAAGGGCATGGATCCTTGTGATGAAAAGTGTCATGGAGCATTCGGCTGAAATGGTTCATGAAGTATTGTGATGACAGGGGTCATGGAGCATCGTGATTACAGGGGTCTTTGAGCACTGTGATGACAAGAGTCCCGAATCATTGTGTTGTCAGGTGTCATGGAGTGTTGTGATGACAGTGGTCATTCACCATTGTGATGATATTGGTCATGGAGCATTGTGATGAGAAGGTCATGGAGCATTGGGCTGAAAATATTCATGGATTATTGTGATGACAGGAGTCATGTTGCATTGTGAGGACAAGGGATTGGAGCATGGTGATGACAAGGTGCTGGAGCATTGTGATGAGATAACCATGGAGCCTGGTGATGACAAGTCTCATAGAGCATTCTGATGAAAAGGGGCATGGAGCATTGTGATTACAGGGGTCTTGGAGCATTGTGATGACAAGGGCATGGAGCATTGTGATGAGAAGGCCATGGAACATTCTGATGACATGCGTCATGGAGCTTTGTGATGACAAGGGCATGGAGCATTGTGATTACAGGGGTCTTTGAGCATTGTGATGACATATGTCATGGTCCATTGCGATGACAATGGCATGGAGCATTGGTCTAATAATTTTCATGCATTATTGTGATGACATTTGGAATGGCGCATTGTGATGACAAGGGCATGGAGCATTGTGATGACCAGGTCATGAAGTATTGTGAAGAGAGTTGTCAGGGAGCATTGTTAGGACAAGAGTCACGGAGCATTGTGATGCAATGTTCATGGAGCATTTTGGATACAAAGGTAACAGAGCCTTGTGATGACGCGGGCATGGACCATCGTGATGACAAATATTATAAAGCACTGTGATGACTGGAGTCACAGAGCATTGTGATGACAGGGGTCTTGGAGCACTGTGATGACAAGAGTCCCGGATCATTGTGTTGTCAAGTGTCATGGAGTGTTGTGATGACAGCGGTCATTCAGCATTGTGATGATATTGGTCATGGAGCATTGTGATGAGAAGGTCATTGAGCATTGGGCTGAAAATATTCATGGATTATTGTGATGACAGGGGTCATGGAGCATTGTGATGACAAGGGAATGGAGCATGGTGATGACAAGGTCCTTGAGCATTGTGATGAGATGACCATGGAGACTGGTGATGACAAGTCTCATGGAGCATTCTTATGAAAAAGGGCATGGAGCATTGTGATTACAGGGGTCTTGGAGCATTGTGATGACAAGGGCATGGAGCATTTTGAGGAGAATGCCATGGAACATTCTGATGAGATGCGTCATGGAGCTTGGTAATGACAAGGGCATGGAGCATTGTGATTACAGGGGTCTTTGAGCATTGTGATGACATATGTCATGGTCCATTGCGATGACAATGGCATGGAGCATTGGTCTAATAAATTTCATGGATTATTGTGATGACAGTTGGAATGGGGCATTGTGATGACAAGGGCATGGAGCATTGTGATGACCAGGTAAAGAAGAATTGTGAAGAGAGGTGTCCGGGAGCATTGTGATGACAAGGGTCACGGAGCATTGTGATGAAATGTTCATGGAGCATTGTGGATACAAAGGTAACTGATCCTTGTGATGACGCGGGCATGGACCATTGCGATGACAAATATTATGAAGCACTGTGATGACTGGAGTCACAGAGCATTGTGATGACAGGGGTCATGGAGCATTGTGATGACAAGGTCCTGGAGCACTGTGAAGAGATGAACATGGAGACTTGTGATGACAAGTCTCATGGAGCATTCTGATGAAAAGGGACATGGAGCATTGTGATTACAGGGGTCTTGGAGCACTGTGATGACAAGGGCATGGAGCATTGTGAGGAGAAGGCCATGGAGCATTCTGATGACATGCGTCATGGAGCATTGTGCTGAGAAAGGCATAGAGCATTCTGATGACAGGGGTTAAAGAGCATTGTGAAGAAAAGTTCATGGAGCATTGAGGTTAAAAAGGTCACAGAGACTGTTGATGATGAGGGCATGGACAATTGTGATGACAAAGGTCATGAAGAATTGTGATGACTGGAGTCACGGAGCATTGTGATGACAGGGGTCATGGAGCATTGTCATAACAAGGACATGGAGCATTGTGTTGACAAGGGCATGGAACATGGTGATGACCAGGTGATGCAGTATTGTGAAGACAGGTGTCAGCGAGCATTGTGATGACATATATAATGGTCCATTGTGATGACAATGGCATGGAGCACTGTGATGCCAAGTGTCATGGAGGATTCTGATGACAAAGCTAATGGAGCATTGTGATGACAATGGCTTGGAACATTGTGATGACAAGGGTCACGGAGCATTGTGCTGACAAGTGCATGGAGAATTGTGATGACCAGGGTCATGGAGCATTCTGGTGACAAGCTTGTGGAGTATTTTCATGACAATGGCATGGAGCATTGTGATGAAAACAGCATGGGGCATTGTGATGAAAATGGCATGGAGCCTTTTCGTGACAGGGTTCAAGGAGCATTCTGAAGACAAATATCAGGGAGCATTGTGATATAAATGTACTGAGAATTGTGATGACAAAGGTCATGGAGCATTGTGATAAAAAGGGCATGGAGTATTGTGATGACAGGCATCATGGGGCGTTGTGATGACAAGTGATAAGGAACATTGTGATCACAAGTGTTTGGAGCATTGTGATGACAGTGGTCATGGATCATTTTGATTTCAAGGAGCATGGAAAATTGTGATGACAAGGGCATGAAGCAATGTGATCCCAAGTTTCATGGAGGATTGTGATGACAATGGTAATGGAGTATTGTGATGACAAGCGCATAGAGCATTGTAATGACAAAGTCATGTAGCATTCTGCTTACAAAGGCATGAAGCATTGTGATGCCAGGGGTCATGGAGCACTGTGATGACAAGCGTCACGGAGCATTGTGAATACAGGGGTCATGGAGCATTGGGATGACAAGGGCATGGTTCATTTTGATGACTAGTGTCATGGAGCATTGGGCTGAAAATATTCATGGAGTATTGTGATGACAGGGTTCATGGAGCACTGTGATGACTAGGGAATGGAGCATTGTAATGACAAGAGTCCCGGATCATTGTGTTGTCAGGTGTCATGGAGTGGTGTGATGACAGTGGTCATGGAGCATTGTGATGATATTTGTCATGGAGCATTGTGATGAGAAGGTCATGGAGTATTTGGCTGAAAATATTCATGGAGTATTGTGATGACAGTGGTCATGGAGCATTGTGATGACAAGGGAATGGAACATGGTGATGACAGGGGTCATGGAATATTTTGATTACAGTGGTGAGCGAGGATTGTGATGACAAGTGAGAGAACATGGTGATATCTCAGGTGAGAGAACATTTGGATGAGAAGAGCATGGAGCATTGTGATTACAAGGTTTAGGGAGCATAGCGATTACAAGGTGGTGGATCATTGTGATGGAAAGCCCGTGGCACATTTTCATGACAAGGGTCAAGGAGCATTGTTCTGACAAAGGCATGGAGCATTGTGATGACAAGTGTCACGGAGCATTGTGATGAAATGTTCATGGAGCATTGTTGTTACAAACGTCACAGAGCCATGTGATGACGCTGGCATGGATCGTTGTGATGACAAATGTTATGAAGCATTGTGATGACTGGAGTCACGGAGCATTGTGTTTACAGGGGTCATGGAGGATTGTGATGACAAGGTCATGGAACATTGTGATGAGAAAATCATGGAGAATTGTGAAGACAGGTGTGAGGGAGCATTGTGATGACATATGTCATGGTCCATTTCGATGACAATGGCATGGTGCATTGTGATGCCAAATGTAATAGAGGATTGTGATGAGAAATATAATGGAACATTGTGATGACTAGGGCTTGGAGCATTATGATGACAAGGGCCATTGAGAATTTTCATGACAATGTCGTGAAGCATTGTGATGACAAGGTCCTCGAGCACTGTGATGAGACAATCATGTAGCCTTGTGATGACAGGTCTAATGGAGCATACTGATGAAAAGGGGCATGGAGCATTCTGATTACAGGGGTCTTGGAACATTGTGATAGCAAGGGCATGGAGCATTGTGATGACAAGGGCATGGAGCATTGGTCTAATAAGTTTCATGGATTATTGTGATGACAGTTGGAATGGCGCATTGTGATGACAGTGGTCATGGAGCATTGTGATGATAATGGTCATGGAGCATTGTGATGAGAAGGTCATGGAGCATTGGGTTGAAAATATTCATGGAGTATTGTGATGACAGGGGTCATGGAGCATTGTGATGACTAGGGAATGGAGCATGGTGATGAAAAGTTCCTGGAGCATTGTGATGAGATGACGATGCAGACTTGTGATGACAAGTCTCATGGAGCATTCTGATGAAAAGGGGCATGGAGCATTGTGATTACAGGGGTCTTGGAGCATTGTGAAGACAAGGGCATGGAGCATTGTGAGGAGAAGGCCATGGAACATTCTGATGGCATGCCTCATGGAGATTTGTGATGACAAGGGCATGGAGCATTGTGATTACAGGGGTCTTGGAGCATTGTGATGACAAGGGTCATGGAGCCTTGTGATGACAAGGCCGTGGAACATTTTCATGGCAGGGGTCATGGAGCATTGTTATGACAGAGGAAATGGAGCATTGTGATGAGAAGGGCATTGAGCATTGGTCTGAAATGTTTCATGGATTATTGTGATGAGAATGGGCATGGAACATTGTGATGACAAGGGCACGGTACACTGTGATACATGGGTCATGGAGGATTGTAATGACAAGGGCATGGAGCATTGTTATGAGAATGGCATCGAGCATTGTGATGACAAGTGTCATGGAGCTTTTGATGACAAGGGCATGGAGCAATGTGATGAGATGGTTCATGGAGAATTGTGATGACAATGACATGGAGCATTGTGATGCCAAGGGTCATGGAGCTTTGTGATGACAAAGGTCATGGAGCATTTTGATGACAAGTGTGTTGTGCATTGTGATTAGAAGGGCAGGGAGCATTTTGATGACAGGGTCATGCAGCAATTTGATGAAAAGTATAATGGAATATTTTGATGACATGGATTATAGAACATTGTGTTGCCAGGGATCATGGAGCTTTGGAATGAAAAGGGTCATGGAGCATTTTGATGACGGGGTTATGGAACATTGTGATGTCAGGGGTCAAGGAACATTGTGCTGATAAGGGGATGTAGCACTGTGATGACAGGGGTAATGGAACATTGTGATAACAGGGTTGAGCGAAGATTGTGATGACTAGTGATGGAACATTGTGATATCTCATGTGAGAGAGCATTGGGATGTGAAGTTCATGGAGCATTGTGATTACAAGGTTTATGGAGCATAGCGATGACAAGGTAGTGGATCATTGTGATGAAAAGCGGATGGCACATTGTGAGGACAAGGTTCATGAAGCATTGTTCTGACAAAGGCATGGAGCATTGTGATGACAAGGGTCACGGAGCATTGTGATGAAATGTTCATGGAGCATTGTGGTTACAAATGTCACAGAGCCTTGTGATGACGCGGGCATGGACCGTTGTGATGACAAACGTTATGAAGCATAGTGATGACTGGAGTCACGGAGCATTGTGATGACAGGGGTCATGGAGCATTGTGATGACAAGGGCATGGAGCATTGTGATGACAGGGGCATAGAGCATTTGTCTGACAAGTTTCAGAGATTATTGTGATGACAGTGGACATGGTGCATTATGATGACTAGGGCATGGAGCATTTTGAAGACAAGGGCATGGAGTATTGTGAAGACAGGAGTCAGGGAGCATTGTGATGACCTATGTCATGGTCCATTGCGATGACAATAGCATGGAGCATTCTGATGCCAAATGTAATGGAGGATGTGATGACAAATATAATGGAGCATTGTGATGACTAAGGCTTGGAGCATTATGATGACAAGGGCCATTGAGAATTTTCAGGACAATGTCGTGAAGCATTGTGATGACAAGTCCTGGAGCATTGTGATGAGAAAACAATGGAGGCTTGTGATGACAAATCTCAAGGAGCATACTGATGAAAAGGGGCCTGGAGCATTCTGATTACAGGGGACTTGGAACATTGTGATACAAGGGCATGGAGCATTGTGATGACAAGTGCATGCAGTATTGTTAAGAGTGGTGTCAGGGAGCATTGCGTTGACATATGTAATGGCCCATTGTGATGACAATGGCCTGGAGCATTGTGATGCCAAGTGTCATGGAGGATTCTGATGACAAAGGAAATGGAACATTGTGATGACAATGGCTTGGAGCATTGTGATGACAAGCGTCAGGGAGCATGTGCTGACAAGTTCATGGAGAATTGTGATGACAAGTGTCATGGAGCATTCTGATGACAAGCTTGTGGAGTATTTTGATGACAATGGCATGGAGGATTGTGATGAAAATGGCATGGGGCTTTGTGATGAAAAAGGAATGGAGCCTTTTGGTGACAGGGTTCAAGGAGCACTCTGACGACAATGTCAGGGAGCATTGTGATGACAAGTCTATTGAGAATTGTGATGACAAAGGTCATGGAGCATTGTGATGAAAAGGGCATGGAGTATTGTGATGACAGGCATCATGGAGCTTTGTGATGACAAGTGTTACGGAACATTGTGATCACAAGGGTTTGGAGCATTGTGATGACAGAGGTCATGGATCATTTGATTTCAAGGATCAGGGAGCATTGTGATGACAAGGGCATGAAGCAATGTGATCCCAAGTTTCATGGAGGATTGTGATTACAATGGTAAAGGAGTATTGTGATGACAAGCGCATAGAGCATTGTAATGACAAGGTCATGTAGCATTTTGCTGACAAAGGCATGGAGCACTGTGATGACAAGTTTCATGGAGCACTGTGATGAAAAGCGTCACGGAGCATTGTGAATACAGGGGTCATGGAGCATTGAGATGACAAGGGCATGGATCATTGTGATGACAAGTGTCATGGAGCATTGGGCTGAAAATGTTCTTGGAGTAATGTGATGACAGGGATCATGGAGAATTTTGATTTCATTTTGCTGACAATAGCCGGAAGCATTATAATGATTGGCATGATGCATTGTGATGACAGGGTTCATGGTGCATTGAGATGAAGAGGGGCATGGAGCATTGTGATTACAGAGGTCTTGGAGCATTGTGATGACAAGGGCATGGAGCATTTTGATGAGAAGGACATGGAACATTCTGATGACGTGTCATGGAGCTTTGTGATGACAAGGGCATAGAGCATTGTGATGGCAGGGGTCATGGAGCATTGTTATGACAGAGGTAATGGAGCATTGTGATGAGAAGGGCATTGAGCATTGGTTTGAAATGTTTCATGGATTATTGTGATGAGAGTGGGCATGGTGCATTGTGAAGAAAAGGGCATGGAGCATTGTGATGACAGGGGCAAGGAGTATTGAGAAGACATGTGTCAGGGAGCATTGTGATGACATATGTCATGGTCCATTGCGATGACAATGGCATGGAGCATTGTGATTCCAAATGTAATAGAGGATTGTGATGACAAATATAATGGAGCATTGTGATGACTACGGCTTGGAGCATTATGATGACAAGGGCCATTGAGAATTATCATGACAATGTCGTGCAGCATTGAGATGACAAGTTCCTCTAGCACTGTGATGAGAAAATCATGGAGCCTTGTGATGACAAGTTTCATGGAGCATACTGATGAAAAGGGGCATGGAGCATTCTGCTTATAGTGGCCTTGGAACATTGTGATAACAAGGGCATGGTGCATTGTGATGACAAGGGAATGGAGTATTGGTCTAATAAGTTTCATGGATTATTGTGATGACAGTTGGAATTGCGCATTGTGATGACAATGGCAAGCAGTATTGTGAAGAGAGGTGTCAGGGAGCATTGTGATGACATATGTAATGGCCCATTGTGATGACAATGGCATGGAGCATTGTGATGCCATGTGTCATGGAGGATTCTGATGACAAAGGTAATGGAGCATTGTGATGACAATGGTTTGGAGCATTGTGATGACAAGGGTCAGGGAGCATTGTGCTGACAAGTGCATGGAGAATTGTGATGACAAGAGTCATGGAGCATTCTGATGACAAGCTTTTGGAGTATTTTGATGACAATTGCATGGAGCATTGTGATGAAAATGGCATGGGGCTTTGTGATGAAAAAGGAATGGAGCCTTTTGGTGACAGGTTTCAAGGAGCGCTCTGACGACAATGTCAGGGAGCATTGTGATGACAAGTGTATTGAGAATTGTGATGACAAAGTCATGGAGTATTGTGATGAAAAGGGCATGGAGTATTGTGATGACAGGCATCATGGAGCTTTGTGATGACAAGTGTTACGGAACATTGTGATCACAAGGGTTTGGAGCATTGTGATGACAGAGGTCATGGATCATTTTGATTTCAAGGAGCAGGGAGCATTGTGATGACAAGGGCATGAATCAATGTGATCCCAAGCTTCAAGGAGGATTGTGATGACAATGGTAAAGGAGTATTTTGATGACAAGCACATAGAGCAATGTAATGACAAGGTCATGTAGCATTTTGCTGACAAAGGCATGGAGCATGGTGATGACATGTGTCATGAAGAACAGTGATGACAAGCGTCACTGAGCATTGTGAATACAGGGGTCATGGAGCATTGGGATGACAAGGGCATGTATCATTGTGATGACAAGGGTCATGGAGCATTTGGCTGAAAAAGTTAATGGAGTATTGTGATGACAGGTGTCACGGAATATTGTGATTACAGGAGTCTTGGAGCATTGTGATGACAAGAGTCCCGGATCATTGTGTTGTCACGTGTCATGGAGTGTAGTGATGACAGTGTTCATGGAGCATTGTGATGATATTGGTCATGGAGCATTTTGATGAGAAGGTCATGGAGCATTGGGATGAAAATGTTCATGGAGTATTGTGATGACATGGGTCCTGGAGCATTGTGATGAGATGACCATGGATACTTGTGATGACAAGTCTCATCGAGCATTCTGATGAAAAGGGGCATGGAGCATTGTGATTACAGGGGTCTTGGAGCATTGTGATGCAAGGGCATGGATCATTGTGAGGAGAAGGCCATGGAGCATTCTGATGACATGCGTCATGGATTTTTGTGATGACAAGGGCATGGAGCAATGTGATGACATGGCCGTGGAACATTGTGATGGCAGGGGTCATGGAGCATTGTTATGACAGTGGTAATGGAGCATTGTGATGAGAATGGCATTGACCTTTGGTCTGAAATGTTTCATCGATTACTGTGATGAGAGTGGGCATGGAACATTGTGATGACAAGGGCACGGTACACTTTGATACTTGGGTCATGGAGGATTGTAATGTCAAGGGCATGGAGCATTGTGATGAGAAGGGCATCGAGCATTGTGATGACAAGTGTCATGGAGCTTTGTGATGACAAGGGCATGGGCCAATGTGATGAGAGGGTTCATGGAGCATTGTGATGGCAATGACATGGAGCATTGTGATGCCAAGGGTCATGGAGCTTTGTGATGACAAATGTCATGGAGCATTTTGATGACAAGTGTGTGGTGCATTGTGATGAGAAGGGCAGGGATCATTTTGATGACAGGGTCATGCAGCAATTTGATGAAAAGAGTAATGGAATATTTTGATGACAGGGGTTATAGAACATTGTGATGCCATGGGTCATGGAGCTTTGGGATAAAAAGGGTCATGGAGCATTTTGATGACAGGGGTTATGGAACATGGTGATGTCAGGGGTCATGGAACATTGTGTTGATAAGGGGATGTAGCATTGTGATGACAGGGGTCATGGAACACTGTGATTACAGGGGTGAGGGAAGATTGTTATAACTAGTGATGGAACATGGTGATATCTCTGTTGAGAGAGCATTTGGATGAGAAGTGAATGGAGCATTGTGATGACAAGGTTTATGGATCATAGCGATGACAAAGTTGTGGATCATTGTGATGAAAAGCACGTGGCACATTGTGATGACAAGGGTCATGGAGAATTGTTCTGACAAAGGCATGGAGCATTGTGATGACAAGGGTCACGGAGCATTGTGATGAAAATTTCATGGATTATTGTGGGTACAACGGACACAGAGCCTTGTTATGACGCGGGCATGGACTGCTGTGATGACAAACGTTATGAAGCATTGTGATGACTGCAGTCACGGAGCATTTTGATGACTGGGGTCATGGAGAATTGTGATAACAAGGGCATGGAGCATTGAGATGACAGGGGAATTGAGTATTGGTCTGACAAGTTTCATAGATTATTTTGATGACAGTGGACATGGTGCATTGTGATGACAAGGGCATGGGGCATTGTGATGAGAAGGTCATGGAATATTTTGAAGACAGGTGTCAGGGAGCATTGTGATGACATATGTAATAGTCCATTGCGATGACAATGGCAGGGAGTATTGTGATGCAAAATGTAATGCAGGATTGTGATGACAAATATAATGGAGCATTGTGATGACTAGGGATTGTAGCATTATGATCACCAAACCATGGAGCCATGTGATGACAAGTCTCATGGAGCATACTGATGAAGAAGGGCATGGAGCATTGTGATTATAGGCGTCTTGGAACCTTGTGATGACAAGAGCATGGAGCATTGTGAGGAGAAGACCAAGGAGCATTCTGATGGCATGCGCCATTGATGTTTGTGATGACAAGGGCATGGAGCATCGTGATTCAATGGGTCTTGGAGCATTGTGATGAAAAGGGCATGGATCATTGTAATGAAAAAAGCATGGAGCCTTGTCATGAAAGGGTAAAATGAGCATACAGACAACAAGTGTCAGGGAGCATTTTCATGACAAGTGTATTGAGCATTGTGATGACTAAGGTCATGGAGCATTGTGATGAGAAGACCATTGATAATTGTGATGATGAGCGTCATGGGGCATTGTGATGACAAGTGTTATGGAATATTGTGATCACAAGGGTTTGGAGCATTGTTATGACAGAGGTCATGAAGCATTTTGATTTCATTGTGATGACAATAGCAGGAAGCATTATGATGATGGGCATAGTGCATTGTGATGAGAGGGTTCATGGATCATTGAGATGAAAAGGGGCATAGATAATTGTGATTACAGTGTTCTTGGAGCATTGTGATGAGAAGCGTCATGGAGCCTTGTGATGACAAGACCATGGAACATCGTGATGGCAGGGGTCATGGAGCATTGTTATGAGAGGGTTAATGGAGCATTGTGATGTCAAGAGCATGGAGCATTGTGATGAGAAGGTCATGGAGCATTCTAATGACCTGTGTCATGGAGCTATGTGAAGACAACGGCATGGAGCAATGTGATGAGAGCTTTCATGGAGCACTGTGATGACAATGACATGGAACATTGTGATGCCAATGGTCATGGATCTTAGTGATAACAAAGGTCATGGAGCATTTTGATGGCAAGGGCGTTGTGCATTGTGATGAGAAGGGCAGGGAGCATTGTGATGACAGGGTCATGGAGCTATTTGATGAAAAGTGTCATGGAACATTTTGATGACAGGTGTTATGGAACTTTGTGATGTCATGGGTCATCGAACATTGTGATGATATGTGCATGTAGCATTGTGATGACAGGAGTCATGGAACATTGTGATGACAGGGGTGAGGGAGTATTGTGACAAATAGTGATGTAGCATTGTGATATCAGTGGTGAGAGAGCATTTTGATGAGAAGTGCATGGAGCATTGTGATGACAAATTTTATGGAACATTGTGATGACAAGTTTGTGGAGCACTGTGATGATAAGTGCATGGTGCATTGTGATGAGATGTGTCATGGAGCATTGTGCTGAGAAAGGCATAGAGCATTGTGATGACAAGGGTCAAAGAGCATTGTGATGAAAAGTTCATGGAGCATTGTGGTTAAAAAGGTCACAGAGACTGTTGATGACGAGGACATGGATCATTGTGATGACAAATGTCATGAAGCACAGTGATGACTGGAGTCACGGAGCATTGTGATGACAGGGGTCATGGAGCATTGTGATAACATGGGCATGGAACATTGCGGTGACAAGGGCAGGGAACATTGGTCTAATAAGTTTCATGGATTATTGTGATGACAGTTGGAAAGGCGCATTGTGATGACAAGGGCATGGAGCATTGTGGTGACCAGGTCATGCAGTACTGTGAAGACAGGTGTCAGGGAACATTGTGATGACATATGTAATGGCCCATTGTGATGACGATGGCATGGAGCATTGTGATGTCAAGTGTCATGGAGGATTCTGATGACAAAGGTAATGGAACATTGTGATGACAATGGCTTGCAGCATTGTGAGGACAAGGGTCAATGAGCCTTGTGCTGACAAGTGCATGGAGAATTGTGATGACAAGGGTCATGGAGCATTCTGATGACAAGCTTGTGGAGTATTTTGATGACAATGGCATGTAGCATTGTGATGAAAACGGCATGGCGCGTTGTGATGAATAAGGCATGGATCATTTCATGACAGTGTTCAAGAAGCATTCTGATGACAAGGGTCATGGAGCATTGTGATGACAGGCATCATGGAGTGTTGTGATGACAAGTGTTATGGAACATTGTGATCACAAGGGTTTGGAGCATTGTGATGACAGAGGTCATGGATCATTTTGATTTCAAGGAGCATGGAGGATTGTGATGACAAGGGTATGAAGCAATGTGATCCCAAGGTTCATGGAGGATTGTGATGAGAATGGAAATGGAGTATTGTGATGACAAGCGCATAGAGCATTGTAATGAGAAGGTCATGTAGCATTTTGCTGACAAAGGCATGGAGCATTGTGATGACATGTGTCATGGAGCACTGTGATGACAAGCGTAATGGAGCATTTTGAATACAGGGGTCATGGAGCATTGGGATGACAAGGGCATGGATCATTGGGATGACAAGGGTCATGGAGCACTGGGCTGAAAATGTTCATGGAGTGTTGTGATGACAGGGGACATGGAGCATTGTGATGACTAGGGAATGGAACATTGTGATGACAAGAGTCCTGGATCATTGTGATTTCTGGTGTCATGGTGTGTTGTGATGACAGTGGTCATGGAGCATTGTGATGATAAGGGGATGTAACATTGTGATGACTGGGTCCTGGAACATTGTGATTACCGGGGTGAGGGAGTATTGTGATGACTAGTGATGGAACATTGTGATATCTCTGGTGATAGAGCATTTTGATGAGATGTGCATGGACCATTGTGATTACAAGGTTTATGGAGCATAGCAATGACAAGGTTGTGGTACGATGTGATGAAATGCGCATGGCACATTGTGATGACAATGGTCATTGAGCATTGTTCTGACAAAGACATGGAGCTTTGTGATGAGAAGGGCATGGAGCATTGTGATTACATGTGTCTTGGAGCATTGTGATGAAAAGGGCATGGATCATTGTGATGAAAATGGCATAGAGCCTTGTCATGACAGTGTTCAAGGAGCATATTGATGACAAGTGTCAGGGAGCATTGTGATGACAAGTGTATTTGAGAATTGTGATGACAAAGATCATGGAGCATTGTGATGCGAAGTCCATGTATAATTGTGATGACGAGCGTCATGGGGCATTGTGATGACAAGTGTTTTGGAATATTGTGATCACAAGGGTTTGGAGCATTGTTATAACAGAGGTCATGGAGCATATTTATTTCATTGTGATGACAATAACATGAAGTATTATGATGATGGGCATCGTGCATTGTGATGATAGGATTCATGGATCATTGAGATGGAAAGGGGCATAGAGCATTGTGATTACAGGGTTCTTGTATCATTGTGATGAGAAGGGTCATGGAGCTTTGTGATGACAAGGCCATGGAACATCGTGATGGCAGGGGTCATGGAGCATTGTTAACACAGTGGTTATGGAGCATTGTGATGGTAAGGGCATGGAACATTGTGATGAGAAGGCCATGGAGCATTCTGATGACATGTGTCTTGGAGCTATGTGAAGACAAGTGCATGGAGCAATGTGATGAGAGCGTTCATGGAGCATTGTGATGACAATAACATGGAGCATTGTGATGCCAAGAGTCATGGATCTTTGTGATGACAAAGGTCATGGAACATTTTGATGGCAAGGGCGTTGTGCATTGTGCTGAGAAAGGCAGGGATCATTCTGATGACAGGGTCATGGAGCAATATGATGAAAAGTGTCATGGAACATTTTGATGACAGGTGTTATGGAACATTGTGATGTCAGGGGTCATCGGACATTGTGATGATAAGTGCATGGAGCATTGTGATGACAGGAGTCATGGAACATTGTGATGACAGGGGTGAGGGAGTATTGTGACAAATAGTGGTGTAGCATTGTGATATCAGTGGTGAGAGGGCATTTTGATGAGAAGTGCATGGAGCACTGTGATGACATATTTTAATGAGCATTGTGATGAAAAGCGCATGGTGCATTGTGATGACATGTGTCATGGAGCATTGTGCTGAGAAGCGCATGGAGAATTGTGATGACAAGTGTATTGAGAATTGTGATCACAAAGGTCATGGAGCATTGTGATGAAAAGGGCATGGAGTATTGTGATGACAGGCATCATGGAGCGTTGTGATGACAAGTGTTATGGAACACTGTGATCACAAGGGTTTGGAGCATTGTGATGACAGAGGTCATGGATCATTTTGATTTCAAGGAGCATGGAGCAATGTGATGACAAGGGCATGAAGCAATGTGATCCCAAGATTCCTGGAGGATTGTGATGACCATGGAAAAGGAGTATTGTGATGACAAGCGCATAGAGCATTGTAATGACAAGGTCATGTAGCATTTTGCTGACAAAGGCATGCAGCATTGTGATGACATGTGTCATGGAACACTGTGATGACAAGCGTCACGGAGCATTGTGAATAGAGGGGTCATGGAGCATTGGGATGAAAAGGGAATGGATCATTGTGATGAGAAGCATCATAGAGCACTGGGCTGAAAATGTTCATGGAGTGTTGTGATGACAGGGGTCATGGAGCATTGTGATGACAAGGGAATGGAGCATGGTGATGACAAGGTCCTGTAGCATTGTGATGTGAAGACCATGGAGACTTGTGATGATAAGTCTCATGGAGCATTCTGATGAAAAGGGTCTTGGAGCATTGTGATTACAGGGGTCTTCGTGCATTGTGATGACTAGGGAAAGGAGCATTTTCATGAGAAGGCCATGGAACATTCTGATGACATGCATCATGGATTTTCTTGATGTCACGGGCATGGAGCATTGTGATTACAGGTGTCTTGGAACATTGTGATGACAAGGTCATGGAGCATTGTGATGAGAAGGCCATGGAGCATTCTGATGACATGGGTCATGGAGCTTTGTGATGACAAACGACATGGAGCATTTTGATGGCAAGTGCGTTGTGCATTGTGCTGAGAAAGGCAGGGAGCATTCTGATGTCAGGGTCATGGAGCAATTTGATGACAAGTGTCATGGAATATTTTGATGACAGGTGTTATGGAACATTGTGATGTCAGGGGTCATTGAACATTGTGATGATATGTGCATGTAGCATTGTGATGACAGGAGTCATGGAACATTGTGATGACTGGGGTGAGGGAGTATTGTGACAAATAGTGATGTAGAATTGTGATATCAGTGGTGAGAGAGCATTTTGATGAGAAGTGCATGGAGCACTGTGATGACAAATTTTAAGGAGCATTGTGATGACAAGATTGTGGAGCGCTGTGATGACAAGCGCATGGTGCATTGTGATGACGTGTCAATGAGCATTGTGCTGACTAGCGCATGGAGCATTGTGATGACAAGGGTCAAAGAATATTGTGATGAAATGTTCATGGAGCACTGTGGTTAAAAATGTCACAGAGACTGTTGATGACGAGGGCATGGATAATTGTGATGACAAAAGTCATGAAGCTTTGTGATGACTGGAGTAACGGAGCACTGTGATGACAGGGGTCATGGAGCATTGTGATAACAACTGCATGGATCTTTGTGATGACAAGGGCAAGGAACATTGGTCTAATAAGTTTCATGGATTAGTGCGATGACAGTTGGAATGGTGCATTGTGATGACAAGGGCATGGAGCATTGTGATGACCAGGTCATGCAGTATTGTGAAGACAGGTGTCAGGGAGCATTGTGCTGACATATGTAATGGTCCATTGTGATGACAATGGCATGGAGCATTGTGATGCCAAGTGTCATGGAGGATTCTGATGACAAAGGTAATGGAGCATTGTGAGGACAATGGCTTGGAGCATTGTGATGACAAGGGTCAGGGAGCATTGTGCTGAGAAGTGCATGGAAAATTTTGATGACAAGGGTCATGGAGCATTCTGATGACAAGCTTGTGGAGTATTTTGATGACAATGGCATGGAGCATTGTGATGAAAACGGCATGGGGCACTGTGATGAAAAAAGCATGGAGCCTTTTCGTAACAGGGTTCAAGGAGCATTCTGATGACAAGTGTCAGTGAGCACTGTGATGAAAAGTGTATTGAGAATTGTTATGACAAATGTCATGCAGTATTGTGATGAAAAGGGCATGGAGTATTGTGATGACACGCATCATGGAGCATTGTGATGACAAGTGTTATGGTACATTGTGATCACAAGGGTTTGGAGCATTGTGATGACAGAGGTCATGGATCATTTTGATTTCAAGGAGCATGGAGCATTGTGATGACAAGGGCATGAAGCAATGTGATCCCAAGATTCATGGAGGATCGTGATGACAATGGAAATGGAGTATTGTGATGACAAGCACATAGATCATTGTAATGACAAGGTCATGTAGCATTTTGCTGACAAAGGCATGGAGCATTGTTATGACATGTGTCCTGGACAATGTGATGACAACGGAATGGATCATGGTGATGACAAGGTCCTGGAGCATTGTGATGAGAAGACCATGGAGACTTGTGATGACAAGTCTCATGGAGCATTCTGATGAAAAGGGGCATGGAGCATTGTGATTACAGGGGTTTTGGAGCATTGTGATGACTAGTGCATGGAGCATTGTGATGAGAAGTCCATGGAGCATTCTGATGACATGAGTCATGGAGTTTTTGATGACAAGGGTATGGAGCATTTGTGATTACATGGATCTTGGAGCATTGTGATGAAAATTGCACGTATCACTGTTATGAAAAAGGCATGGAGCCTTGTCATAACAGGGTTCAAGGAGCATAATGACGACAAGTGTCAGGGAGCATTGTGATGACAAGTGTATTGAGCATTGTGATGACAAAGATCATGGAGCATTGTGATGAGAAGTCCATGGATAATTGTGATGATGAGCGTCATGGGGTGTTGTGATGATAAGTGTTATGGAACATTGTGATCACAAAGATTTGGAACATTATGATGACAGAGGTCATGGAGAATATGGATTTCATTGTGCTGACAATAGACTGAAGTATTATGATGATGGGCATGGTGCATTGTGATGACAGGGTTCATGGAGCATTGAGATGAAAAGGGGCATGGAGTTGTGATTACAAGGGGCTTGGAGCATTGTGATGACAAGTGCGTGGAACATTGTGAAGAGAAGGCCATAGAACATTCTGATGACATGCGTCATGGAGCTTTGTGATGACAAGGGCATGGAGCATTGTGATTTCAGGGGTTTGGAGCATTGTGATGACAAGTGTCATGTAACCTTGTGATGAGTAGGCCATGGAACATTGTGATGGCAAGGGTCATGGTGCATTTTAATGACAGGTTTAATGGAGAATTTTGATGAGAAGGGCATGGAACATTGGTCTGAAATGTTTCATGGATTATTGTGATGAGAGTGGTCATGCAGCATTGTGATGACTAGGGCACAGAACACTGTGATACCTGGGTCATGGATGATTGTAATGACATGGGCCTGGAGCATTGTGATGAGAAGGGCATCGAGCATTGTGATGACAAGTGTCATGGAGCTTTGCGATGACAAGGGCATGGAGCAGTGTGATGAGAGGGTTCATGGAGCATTGTGATGAAAATGGCATGGATCATTGTGATGAAAATGGCATGGAGCCTTGTCATGACGGGGTTCAAGGAGCATATTGACGACAAGTGTCAGGGAGCATTGTGATGACAAGTCATGGAGCATTTTGATGACAAGGGCATGGTGCACTGTGATGAGAAGTGCAGGGAGCATTTTGATGACCAGGTTATGCAGCAATTTAATAAAAATTGTAATGGAATATTTTGATGGCACGGGATATAGAACATTGTGATGTCACGGGTCTTGGAGGTTTTTGATGAAAAGGGTCATGGAGCGTTTTGATAACAGGGGTTATGGAACATTGTGATGTCAGGGGTCATGGAACATTGTGATGATAAGGGGATGTAGCATTGTGATGACAGGGTCCTGGATCATTGTGATTACAGGGGTAAGGGAGTATTGTGATGACTAGTGATGGAACATTGTGATATCCCTGGTGATAGAGCATTTTGATGAGAAGTGCACGGACCATTGTGATTACAAGGTTTATGGAGCATAGCAATGACAATGATGTGGACCGTTGTGAAGAAATGCGTGTGGAACATTGTGATGACAATGGTCATTGAACATTGTTCTGACAAAGACATGGAGCTTTGTGATGAAAAGGGCATGGAGCATTGTGATTACATGTGTCTGGGAGCATTGTGATGAAAAGGACATGGATCATTGTGGTGAAAATGGCATGGAGCCTTGTCATGACAGGTTTCAAGGAGCATATTGATGACAAGTGTCAGGGAGCATTGTGATGACAAGTGTATTTGAGAATTGTGATGACAAATATCATGGAGCATTGTGATGAGTAGACCATGGATAATTGTGATGACGAGTGTCATGGGTAATTGTGATGACAAGAGTTTTGGATTATTGTGATCACAAGGGTTTGGAGCATTGTTATGACAGAGGTCATGGAGCATTTTGATTTCATTGTGATGACAATAGCATGAAGCATTATGATGATGGGCATGGTGCATTGTGATGACAGGGTTCATGGATCATTGAGATGGAAAAGGGCATAGAGCATTGTTATTACAGGGTTCTTGGAGCAATGTGATGAGAAGGGTCATGGAGCCTTGTGATGACAAGGCCATGTAACATCGTGATGGCAGGGGTCATGGAGCATTGTTATCACAGGTGTAATGGAGCATTGTGATGGCAAGGGCATGGAGCATTGTAATGAGAAGGCCATGGAGCATTATGATGACATGTGTCATGGAGCTTTGTGAAGACAAGGGCATGGAGCAATGTGATGAGAGCGTTCATGGAGCATTGTGATGACAATGACATGGAGCATTGTGATGCCAAGGGTCATGGATCTTTGAGATGACAAAGGTCATGGAGCATTTTGATGGCAAGGGCGTTGTGCACTCTGATGAGAAAGGCAGGGTGCATTCTGATGACAGGGTCATGGAGCTATTTGATGAAAAGTGTCATGGAACATTTTGATGACAGGTGTTACGGAACATTGTGATGTCAGGGGTCATCGAACATTGTGATGATAAGTGAATGTAGCATTGTGATGACAGGAGTCATGGAACATTGTGATGTCAGGGGTGAGGGAGTATTGTGAAAAATATTGATGTAGCATTGTGATATCAGTGGTGAGAGAGCATTTTGTTGAGAAGTGCATGGAGCATTGTGATGACAAATTTTAAGGAGCATTGTGATGACAAGATTGTGGAGCACTGTGATGACAAGCACATGGTGCATTGTGATGACATGTTACATGGAGCATTGTGCTGACAAGCGCATGGAGCATTGTGATGACAAGTGTATTGAGAATTGTGATGACAAAGGTCATGGAGCATTGTGATGAAAAGGGCATGGAGTATTGTGATGACACGCATCATGGAGCATTGTGATGACAAGTGTTATGGAACACTGTGATCACAATGGTTTGGAGCATTGTGATGACAGAGGTCATGGATCATATTGATTTCAAGGAGCATGGAGCATTGTGATGACAAGGGCATGAAGCAATGTGATCCCAAAGTTCATGGAGGATTGTGATGACAATGGAAATGGAGTACTGTGAGGACATGTGCATACAGGATTGTAATGACAAGGTCATGTAGCATTTTGCTGACAAAGGGATGGAGCATTGTGAATACATGGGTCATGGAGCATTGGGATGACAAAGGCATGGATCATTGTGATAACAAGGGTCATGGAGCACTGGGCTGAAAATGTTCATGGAGTATTGTGATGACAGGGGTCATGGAGCATTGTGATGACTAGTGAATGGAGCATTGTGATGACAAGAGTCCCGGATAATTGTGTTGTCGGGTGTCATGGAGTGTTGTGATGAGAGTGGTCATGGAGCATTGTGAGGATATTGGCCATGGACCATTGTGATGAGTAGGTCGTGGAGCATTGGGTTGAAAATATTCATGGATTATTGTGATGACAGGGGTCATGGAGCATTGTGATGACAAGGGAATGGAGCATGGTGATGACAAGGTCCTGGAGCATTGTGATGAGAAGACCATGGAGACTTGTGATGATAAGTCTCATGGAGCATTCTGATGAAAAGGGGCATGGAGCACTGTGATTACAGGGGCCTTGGAGCACTGTGATCACTAGGGCATGGAGCATTGTGATGAGAAGGCCATGGAGCATTCTGATGACATGCGTCATGGAGGTTTTTGATGACACGGCCATGGAGTATTTTGATTACATGGGTCTTGGAACATTCTGATGACAAGGGCATGGAGCATTGTGAGGAGAAGACCAAGGAGAATTGTGATGGCATGCGTCATTCAGCTTTGTGATGACAAGGGCTTGGAGCATTGAGATTACATGGGTCTTGGAGCATTGTGATGAAAAGGACATGGATCATTGTGATGAAAAAGGCATGGAGCCTTGTCATGACAGGATTCAAGGAGCATACAGACAAAAAGTGTCAGGGAGCATTTTGATGACAAGTGTATTGAGCACTGTGATGACAAAGGTCATGGAGCATTGTGATGAGAAGACCACTGATAATTGTGATGATGAGCGTCATGGGGCATTGTGATGACAAGTGATATGGAATATTGTGATCACAAGTGTTTGGAGAATTGTCGTGACAGAGGTCATGGAGCATTTTGATTTCATTGTGATGACTATAGCATGAAGCATTATGATGATGGGCATGGTGCATTGTGATGACAGGGTTCATTGATCATTGAGATGAAAAGGGGCATAGAGCATTGTGATTACAGGGTTCTTGGAGCAATGTGATGATAAGGGTCATGAAGCTTTGTGATGACAAGGCCATGGAACATCGTATTAGCAGGAGTCATAAAGCATTGCTATGAATGGTGTAATGGAGCATTGTGATGGCAAGGGCATGTAGCATTGTGATGAGAAGGCCATGGAGCATTCTGATGACATGTGTCATGGAGTTTTGTGAAGACAATGGCATGGAGCAATGTGATGAGAGAGTTCATGGAGCATTTTGATGACAATGACATTGAGCATTGAGATGCCAATGGTCATGGATCTTTGTGATGACAAAGGACATGGAGCATTTTGATGGCCAGGGCATTGTGCATTCTGAAAAGGAGGGCAGGGAGCATTCTGATGACAGGGTCATGGAGCAATTTGATGAAAAGTGTCATGTAACATTTTGATGACAGGTTTTATGGAACATTGTGTTGTCAGGGGTCATCGAACATTGTGATGATAAGTGCATGTAGCATTGTGATTACAGGAGTCATGGAACATTGTGATGACAGGGGTGAGGGAGTATTGTGACAAATAGTGATGTAGCATTGTCATATCAGTGTTGAGAGAGCATTTTGTTGAGAAGTGCATGGTGCATTGTGATGACAAATTTTAAGGAGCACTGTGATGACAAGATTGTGGAGCACTGTGATGACAAGTGCATGGTGCATTGTGATGACATGTGTCATGGAGCATTGTGCTGACAAGCGCATGGAGCATAGTGATGACAAGGGTCAAAGAACATTGTGATGAAAAGTTCATGGAGCACTGTGGTTAAAAAGGTCACAGAGACTGCTGATGACGAGGGCATGGAACTTTGTGATGACAAAGTCATGAAGCATTGTGATGACTGGACTAACGGAGCATTGTGATGACAGGGGTCATGGAGCATTGTGATAAAAAGTGCATGGAGCATTGTGATGACAAGGGCATGGAACATTGGTCTAATATGTTTCATGGATTATTGCGATGACATTTGGAATGGCGCACTGTGATGACAAGGGCATGGAGCATTGTGATGACCAGGACATGCAGTATTGTGAAGACAGGTGTCAGGGAGCATTGTGATGACATATAAATGGCCCATTGTGATGACAATGGCAGGGAGCACTGTGATGTCAAGTGTCATGGATGATTCTGATGACAAAGGTAATGGAGCATTGTGATGACAATGGCTTGGAGCATTGTGATGACAAGGGTCAGGGAGCATTTTGCTACAAGTGCATGGAAAATTGTGATTACAAGTGTAATGGAGCATTCTGATGACAAGCTTGTGGAGTATTTTAATGACAATGGCATGGAGCATTGTGTTGAAAACGGCATGGGGCATTGTGATGAAAAATGCATGGAGCCTTTCGTGACAGGGTTCAAGGAGAATTCTGATGACAAGTGTCAGTGAGCATTGTGATGACAAGTGTATTGAGAATTGTGATGACAAATGTCATGGACCATTGTGATGAAAGGCATCAGGAAGCATTGTGATGACAAGTGTTATGGAACACTATGATCACAAGGGTTTGGAGCATTGTGATGACAAACATCATGGATCATTTTGATTTCAAGGAGCTTGGAGCATTGTGATGACAAGGGCATGAAGCAATGTGATCCCAAGTTTCATGGAGAATTGTGATGACAATGGAAATGGAGTACTGTGATGACAAGCGCATAGAGCATTGTAATGACAAGGTCATGTAGCATTCTGCTGACAAAGGCATGGAGCATTGTGATGACATGTGTCATGGAGCACAGTGATGACAAGCGTCACGGAGCATTGTGAATACAGGGCTCATGGAGCATTGGGATGACAAGGGCATGGATCATTGTGATGACAAGGGTCATGGAGCACTGGGCTGAAAATGTTCATGGAGTGTGGTGATGACAGGGGTCATGGAGCATTGTGATGACTAGGGAATGGAGCATTATGATGACAATAGTCCCGGATCATTGTGTTGTCAGGTGTCATGGAGTGTTGTGATGACAGTGGTCATGGAGCATTGTGATGATATTGGCCATGGAGCATTGTGATGAGTAGTTCGTGGAGCATTGGGCTGAAAATATTCAAGGATTATTGTGATGACAGGGGTCATGGAGCATTGTGATGACAAGGGAATGGGGCATGGTGATGACAAGGTCCTGGAGCATTGTGATGAGAAGATCATGGAGACTTGTGATGACAAGTCTCATGGAGCATTCTGATGAAAAGGGGCATGGAGCCTTGTGGTTACAGGGGTCTTGGAGCATTGTGATGACTAGGGCATGGAGCATTGTGATGAGGAGGCCATGGAGCATTCTGACGACATGCGTCATGGAGTTTTGTGATGACAAGGGCATGGAGCATTTGTTATTACAGGGATCTTGGAGCATTGTGATGAAAAGTGCATGGATCATTGTGATGAAAAAGGCATGGAGCCTTGTCATGACAGGGTTCAAGGAGCATACTGACAACAAGTGTCAGGGAGCATTGTGATGACAAGTGTATTGAGCATTGTGATGACAATGATCATGGAGCATTGTGATGAGAAGACCATGGATAATTGTGATGATGAGCGTCATGGGGTGTTTTGATGATAAGTGTTATGGAACATTGTGATCACAAGGGTTTGGAAAATTAAGATGACAGAGGTCATGGAGAATATTGATTTCATTGTGATGACAATAGCCTGAAGCATTATGATGATGGGCATGGTGCATTGTGATGACAGGGTTCATGGAGCATTGAGATGAAAATGGGCATGGAGCATTGTGATTACAAGGGTCTTGGAGCATTGTGATGACAAGGGCATGGAACATTGTGATGAGAAGGCCATGGAACATTCTGATGACATGTGTCATGGAGCTTTGTGATGACAAGGGCATGGAGCATTGCGATTTCAGGGGTCTTGAGCAATGTGATGACAAGTGTCATGGAATCTTGTGATGAGTAGGCCGAGAAACATTGTGATGTCAAGGGTCATGGTTCATTCTTATGACAGGTGTAATGGAGCATTTTAATGAGAAGGGCATGCAATATTGGTCTGAAATGTTTCATGGATTATTGTGATGAGAGTGGGCATGGCGCTTTGTGATGACAAGAGCACGGAACACTGTGATACATGGGTCATGCAGGATTGTAATGACAAGGGCATGGAGCATTGTGATGAGAATGGCATCGAGCATTTTGATGACAAGTGTCATGGAGCTTTGTGATGACAAGGGAATGGAGCAATATGATGAGAGGTTTCATGGAGCACTGTGATGACAATGACATGGAGCATTGTGATGCCAAGGGTCATGGAGCTTTGTGATGACAAGTCATGGAGCATTTTGATGACAAGGGTGTGGCGCATTGTGATGACAAGGGCATGGAGCACTATGATGACCACATCATGCAGAATTGTGAAGACAGTTGTCAGGGAGCATTGTGATGAGATATGTAATGCCCCATTGTGATGACAATGGCATAGAGCATTATGATGCCAAGTGTCATGGAGGATTCTGATGACAAAGGTAATGGAGCATTGCAATGACAATGGCTTTGAGCATTGTGATTACAAGGGTCAGGGTGCATTGTGCTGACAAGTGCATGGAGAATTGTGAGGACAAGGGTCATGGAACATTCTGATGACAAGATTGTGGAGTATTTTGATGACAATGGCATGGAGCATTGTGATGAAAACGGCATGGGGCATTGTGATAAAAAAGGCATGTAGCCTTTTCGTGACAAGTTTCAAGGAGCATTCTGACGACAAGTTTCTGGAAGCACTGTAATGACGAGTGTATTTAGAATTGTGATGACAATGGTCATGGAGCATTGTGATGAAAAGGCCATGGAGTATTGTGATGACAGGCATCATGGAGCTTTGTGATGACAAGTTTTATGGAACTTAGTGATTACAAGGGTTTGGAGCATTGTGATGAGAGAGGTCATGGATCATTTTGATTTCAAGGAGCATGGAGCAGTGTGATGACAAGGGCATGAAGCAATGTGATCCCAAGGTTCATGGAGGATTGTGATGACAATGGTAATTGAGTACTGTGATGACAAGTGCATAGAGCATTGTAATGACAAAGTTATGTAGCATTTGCTGACAAAGGCATGGAGCATTGTGATGACATGTGTCATGGAGCACTGTGATGACAAGCGTCACGGAGCTTTGTGAATACAGGTGTCATGGAGCATTGGGATGACAAGGGCATGGTTCAATGTGATGACAAGGGTCAAGGAGTATTGGGCTGAAAATGTTCATGGAGTATTGTGATGACAGGTGTCATGGAGCACAGTGATGAGTAGAGAATGGAGCATTGTGATGACAAGAGTCCCGGATCATTGTGTTGTGAGGAGTCATGGAGTGTTGTGATGACAGTGGTCTTGGAGCATTGTGATGATATTGGCCATGGAGCATTGTGATGTGTAGGTCGTGGAGCATTGGGCTGAATATGTTAATGGATTATTGTGATGACAAGGGTCATGGAGCATTGTATGACAAGGGAATGGAGAATGGTGATGACAAGGTCCTGGAGCACTGTGATGAGATGACCATGTAGACTTGTGATGACAAGTCTCACGGAGCATTCTGATGAAAAGGGGCTTCGAACATTGTGATTACAGGGGTCTTGGAGCATTGTGATGACTAGGGCATGGAGCATTGTGATGGGAAGGCCATCGAGCATTCTGATGACATGCTTCATGGAGATTTGTGATGACAAGCACATGGATCATTGTGATTACAGTGATCTTGGAGCATTGTGATGAAAAGGGCACGGAGCATTGTGATGAAAATACATGGAGCCTTGTCATGAAAGTGTTCAAGGAGCATACTGACGACAACTGTCAGGGAGAATTGTGATGACAAGAGTATTGAGCATTGTGATGACAAAGGTCATGGAGCATTGTGATGAGAAGACCATGGATAATTGTGATGATGAGCGTCATGGGGTGTTGTGATGATAAGTGTTATGGAACATTGTGATCACAAGGCTTTGGAGCATAATGATGACAGAGGTCATGGAGCATTTTGATTTCATTGTGATGACAATAGCCTGAAGCATTATGATGATGGGCATGGTGCATTGTGATGACAGGGTTCATGGAGCATTGAGATGAAAAGTGGCATGGAGCATTGTGATTACAGGGGTCTTGGAGCATTGTGATGACAAGGGCATTGAGCATTGTGATGAGAAGGCCATGGAACATTCTGATGACATGTGTCATGGAGCTTTGTGATGAAAAGGACATGGAACATTGTGATTAAAGGGGTCTTGGACCATTGTGATGACAAGGGTCATGGAGCCTTGTTATGACAAGGCCGTGGAACATTGTGATGGCAGGGGTCATTGAGCATTGTTATGACAGAGGTAATGGAGCATTGTGATGAGAAGGGCATTGAGCATTGGCCTGAAAGCTTTCATGGATTATTGTGATGAGACTGGGCACGGAGCATTGTGATGACAAGGGCACGGAACACTCTGATACATGAGTCATGGAGGATTGTGATGAAAATGGCATGGAGCATTTTGATGTGAAGTGCATCGAGCATTGTGATGACAAGTGTCATGGAGCTTTGTGATGACAAGTGCATGGAGCAATGGGATTAGAGTGTTCATGGAGCATTGTGATGACAATGACATGGAGCACTGTGATGCCAAGGGTCCTGGAGCTTTGTGATGACAAAGGTCATGGAGCATTTTGATGACAAGCGTGTGGTGCATTGTGATGAGAAGGTGAGGGATCATTTTGATGACATGGTCATGCAGCAATTTGTTGAAAAGTGTAATGGACCATGTTGTTGACAGGGGTTACAAAACATTGTGATGCCATGGGTCATGGAGCTTTGGGATGAAAAGTGCCATGGAGCATTTTGATGAGAGTGGTTATGGAAAATTGTGATGTCAGAGGGGTCTTGGATCATTGTGATTACAGGGTTGAGGGAGGATTGTGATGACTAGTGATGGAATATTGTGATATCTCAGGTGAGAGAGCATTTGGATGAGAAGTGCATGGAGAATTGTGATTACAAGTTTTATGGAGCATAGCGATGACAAGGTTGTGGATCATTGTGATGAAAAGCGTGTGGCACATTGTGATGACAAGGGTCATGGAATATTGTTCTGACAAAGGCATGGAGCATTGTGATGACAAGGGTCACGGAGCATTGTGATGAAAAGTTCATGGAGCATTGTGGTTACAAAGGTCATAGAGCCTTGTGATGACGCGGGCATGGACCGTTGTGATGACAAACGTTATGAAGCAATGTGATGACTGTATTCACGGAGCACTGTGATGACAGGGGTCATGGAGCAATGTGATGACAAGAGCATGGAACATTGTGAAGACAGGGACATGGAGAGTTGTCGTGACACGTTTCAGAGATTATTGTGATGACAGTGGACATGGTGCATTGTGATGACAAGGGCATGCAGCATTGTGATGAGAAGGTCATGGAGTATTGTTAAGAGACTTGTCAGAGAGCATTGTGATGACATATGTCATGGTCCATTGCGATGACAATGGCAGGGAGCATTGTGATGCCAACTGTAATGGAGGATTGTGATGACAAATATAATGGAGCATTGTGATGACTAGGGCTTGGAGCATTATGATGAGAAGGGTCATTGAGAATTTTCATGACATGGTCGTGAAGCATTGTGATGACAAGCTCCTGGAGCATTATGATGAGAAAACCATGGAGCCCTGTGATGACTAGTCTCATGGAGCATACTGATGAAAAGGGGCAAGGAGCATTCTGATTACAAGGTTCTTGGAACATTGTGATAACAAGGGCATGGAGCATTGTGATGACAAGGGCATGGAACATTGTTCTAATTAGTTTCATGAATTATTGTGATGACAGTTGGAATGGCACATTGTGATGACAAGGGCATGGAGCATTGTGATGACCAGGTCATGCATTATTGTGAAGAGAGGTGTCAGGGAGCATTGTGATGACATAAGTAATGGCCCATTGTGATGACAATGGCATGGAGAATTGTGATGCCAAGTGTCATGGAGGATTCTGATGACAAATGTAATGGAGCATTGTGATGACAATGGCTGGGAGCATTGTGATGACAATGGTCAGGGAGCATTGTGCTGACAAGTGCATGAAGAATTGTGATGACAAGTGTCATGGAGAATTCTGATGACAACCTTGTGGAGTATTTTGATGACAATGACAGGGAGCATTGTGATGAAAACGGCATGGGGCTTTGTGATGAAAAATGCATGGATTGCTTTTGTTACAGGGTTCAATGAGCATTCTGAGGACAAGTGTCAGGAAGTATTGTGATGACAATTGTATTGAGAATTGTGATGAGAAAGGTCATGGAGCATTGTGATGAAAAGGCCATGGAGTATTGTGATGACAGGCATCATGGAGCGTTGTGATGACAAGGGCATGAAGCAATGTGATCCCAAGGTTCATGGAGGATTGTGATGACAATTGTAATGGAGTATTGTGATGACAAGCGCATAGAGCATTGTAATGAGAAGGTCATGTAGCATTTTGCTGACAAAGGAATGGAGCATTGTGGTGACCGGTGTCTTGGAGCATTGGGATGACAAGGGCATAGATCATTGTGATGACAAGGGTCATGGAGCATTCGGCTGAAAAAGTTCATGGAGTATTGTGATGACAGTGGTCATGGAGCATTGTGATAACAAGGGCATGGAGCATTGTGATGACAAGGGCATGGAGCATTGGTCTAATAAGATTCATGGATTATTGTGATGACAGTGGAATGAAGCATTGTGATGACAAGGGCATGGAGCATTTTGATGACAAGAGTCCCGGATCATTGTGTTGTCAGGTGTCATGGAGTGTTGTGATGACAGTGGTCATGGAGCATCGTGATGATATTGGTCTGGTCAGGGAGCATTGTGATGAGAATGTCATGGAGCATTGGGCTGAAAATGTTCATGGAGTATTGTGATGAAAGGGGTCATGGAGCATTGTGATGAAAAGGGCATGGATCATTGTGATGAAAAAGGAATGGATCCTTGTCATGACAGGGTTCAAGGAGCATACTGACGACAAGTGTCAAGGAGCATTGTGATGACAAGTGTATTGAGCATTGTGATGACAAAGATCAAGGCGCATTGTGATGACAAGACCATGGATAATTGTGATGATGAGCGTCATGGAGTGTTGTGATTATAAGTGTTATGGAACATTGTGATCACAAGGGATTGGAGCATTATGATGACAGAGGTCATGGAGAATTTTGATTTCATTGTAATCCCAATAGCCTGAAGAATTATGATGATGGGCATGGTGCATTGTGATGGCAGTGTTAATGGAGCATGTAGATGAAAAAGGGCATGGAGCATTGTGATTACAGGGTTCTTGGAGCATTGTGATGACAAGGGCATGGAGCATTGTGAGGAGAAGGCCATGTAACCTTCTGATGATATGCGTCATGGAGCTTTGTGATGACAAGGGCATGGAGCATTTTGATTACAGGTGTCTTGGAGCATTGTGATGACAAGGGTCATGGAGCCTTGTGATGACAAGGCCGTGGAACATTGTGATCTCAGGGGTCATAGAGCATTGTTATGACAGAGTTAATGGAGCATTGTGATGAGAAGGGCATTGAGCATTGGTTTGAAATATTTCATGGATTATTGTGATGAGAGTGGGCATGAAGCATTGTGATGACAAGGGCACGGAACACTGTGATACATGGGTCATGGAGGATTGTAAGGACAAGGGCATGGAGCAATGTGATGAGAGAGTTCATGGAGCATTGTGATGACAATGACATGGAGCATTGTGAGGAGAAGGCCATGGAGCATTCCGATTACATGCATCAGGTAGCTTTGTGATGACAAAATCTAGGAGCATTGTGATTACAGGTGCCTTGGAACATTGTGATGAAAAGGGCATGGATCATTGTGATGAAAAATGCATGTAGCCTTGTCATGACAGGGTTCAAGGAGCATACTGACAAGTGTCAGGGAGCATTGTGATGACAAGTGTATTGAGCATTGTGATGACAAAGATCATGGAGCATTGTGATGACAAGACCATGGATAATTGTGATGATGATCGTCATGGGGTGTTGTGATGATAAGTGTTATGGAACATTATGATCACAACGGTTGGGAGCATTTTGATGACAGAGGTCATGGAGAATTTTGATTTCATTGTAATGATAATAGCCTGAAGCATTACGATAATGGGCCTTGTGCATTGTGATGATAGGGTTCATGGAAAATTGAGATGAAAAAGGGCATGGAGCATTGTGATTTAAGGGTTCTTGGAGCATTGTGATGACATGCGCATAGAGCATTGTAATGACAAGGTCATGTAGAATTTTGCTGACGAAGGCATGGAGCATTGTGATGACAGGTGTCATGGAGCACTGTGATGACATGTGTCACGGATCATTGTGAATACAGGGGTCATGGAGCATTGGGATGACAAGGTCATGGATCATTTTTATGAAAAGTGTCATGGAGCACTCCCCTGAAAATGTTCATGGAGTATTGTGATGAGAGGAGTCATGGAGCATTGTGATGACAGAGGTCATGGAGAGTTTTGATTTAATTGCACTGACAATAGCCGGAAGCATTATGGTGATGGGCATGATGCATTGTGATGACAGGGTTCATGGAGCATTGAGATGAAAAGGGGCATGGAGCATTGTGATTACAGGGGTCTTGGAGCACTGTGATGACAAGGACATGCCTCATTTTGATGAGCGGGCCATGGAACATTCTGATGACATGTGTCATGGAGTTTTGTGATGACAAGGGCATGGAGAATTGTGATTACAGGGGTCTTGGAGCATTGTGATGACAATTGTCATGGAGCCTTGTGATGACAAGGCCGTGGAACATTGTGATGGCAGGGGTCATGGATCATTGTTATGACCGGGGTAATGGAGCACTGTGATGAGAAAGGCATGGAGCATTGAGATTACAATGTTTATGGAGCATTGTGATGACAAATTTGTGGACCGTTGTGGTGAAAAGCGCTTGGCACATTTGATGACATGGGTCATGGAGTATTTTTCTGACAAAGGCATTGAACATTGTGATGACAAGTTCATGGAGCATTGTGGTAACAAATGTAACAGAGCCTTGTGATGATCCGGGCATGGACCATTGTGATGACAAATGTTATGAAGCATTGTGATGACGGGAGTCACAGTGCATTGTGATGACAGGGGTCATGAAGCTCTCTGATGACAAGGGCAAGGAGCATTGTGCTTAGAAAGGCATAGAGCATTGTGATGACAAGGGTCAAAGAGCATTGTGATAAAAAGTTAATGGAACATTGTGGTTAAAAAGGTCACAGAGACTGTTGATGATGAGGGCATGGACCATTGTGATGACTGGAGTCATGGAGCATTGTGATAAAAAGGGCATGGAGAATTGTGATGACAAGGGCATGGAGCATTGGTCTAATAAGTTTCATGGATTATTGCGATGACAGTTGGAATGGTGCATTGTGATGAGAAGGGCATGGAGCATTGTGATGACCAGGTCATGCAGTATTGTGAAGACAGGTGTCAGGGATCATTGTGATGAGATATGTAATGGCCCATTTTGATGACAATGGCATAGAGCATTGTGATGCCAAGTGTCATGGAGGATTCTGATGACAAAGGTAATGGAGCATTGTGATGACAATGGCTTGGAGCATTGTGATGACAAGGGTCATGGAGCATTCTGATGACAAGCTTGTGGAGTATTTTGATGACAATGGCATGGAGCATTGTGATGAAAACAGCATTGGGCATTGTGATGAAAATGGCATGGAGCCTTTTCGTGACAGGTTTCAAGGAGCATTCTGACGACAAGTTTCAGGATGCATTGTAATGAAAAGTGTATTTAGAATTGTGATGACAAAGGTCATGGAGCATTGTGAGGAAAAGTCCATGGAGTATTGTGATGACAGGCATCATGGAGCGTTGTGATGACAAGTGTTATGGAACATTGTGATCACAAGGGTTTGGAGCATTGTGATGACAGAGGTCATGGATCATTTTGATTTCAAGGAGCATGGAGCATTGTGATGACAAGCGCATGAAGCAATGTGATCCCAAGGTTCATGGAGGATTGTGATGACAATCGTAATGGAGTATTGCAATGACAAGCACATAGAGCATTGTAATGACAAGGTCATGTAGCATTTTGCTGACAAAGGCATGGAGAATTGTAATGACAGGTGTCATGGAGCTCTGTGATGACAAGCGTCATGGAGCATCGTGAATACAGGGGTCATGGAGTATTGGGATGACAAGGGCATGGATCATTGTGATGACAAGTGTCATGGAGCATTGGGCTGAAAATGTTCATGGAGTATTGTGATGACAGGGGTCATGGAGCATTGTGATGACAAGGGAATGGAGCATGGTGATGACAAGTTCCTGGAGCATTGTGATGAGAAGACCATGGAACCTTGTGATGACAAGTCTCATGGAGCATTCTGATGAAAAGGCGCAGGCATCATTTTGATTACAGGGCTCTTGGAGCATTGTGATGACAAGGGTTTGGAGCATTGTGATGACACAGGTCATAGAGAATTTTGATTTCATTGTGCTGACAATAGCCAGAAGCATTATGATGATGGGCATGATGCACTTTGATGACAGGGTTCATGGACCATTGATATGAATAGGGGCATGGAGCACTGTGATTACAGGGGTCTGGGAGTATTGTGATGAAAAAGGCATGGAGCATTTTGATAAGAAGGCCATGGAATATGCTGATGACATGTGTCATGGAGCTTTGTGATGACAAGGTCATAGAGCATTGTGATTACAGTTTTCTTGGAGCATTGTAATGAGAAGGGTCATGGAGCCTTGTGATGAAAAGGCCATGGATCATTGTGTTGGCTTGGGACATGGAGCATTGTTATGACAGGGGTAATGGAGCATTGTGATGGCAAGGGCATGGAGCATTGCGATGAGAAGTCCATGGAACATTCTGATGACATGTGTCATGGAGCTTTGTGATGACAAGGGCATGGATCAATGTGATGAGAGCGTTCATGGAGCATCGTGATGACAAAGACTTGGAGCATTGTGATGCCAAGCGTCATGGATCTTTGTGATGACAAATGTCATGGAGCATTTTGATGATAAGGGCGTTGTGCATTGTGATGAGAAGGGCAGGGAGCATTGTGATGACAGGGTCATGGAGCAATTTGATGAAAAGAGTCATGGAACATTTTGATGACATGGGTTATGGAACATTGAGGTGTCAGGGGTCATGGAGCATTTTGTTGAAAAGGTTCATGGAGCATTTTGCTGACAGGGGTTACGTAACATTGTGATGTCAGTGGTCATCAAACATTGTGATGATAATGCATGTAGCATTGTGATGACAGGAGTCATGGAATATTTTGATGACAGGGTTGAGGGAGTATTGTGACGAATAGTGATGTAACATTGTGATATCAGTGGTGAGAGAGCATTTTGATGAGAGGTGCATGGAGCATTGTGATGACAAGGTTTATGGAGCATTGTGATGACAAGATTGAGGAGCACTGTGATGACAAGTGCATGGTGCACTGTGATGACATGTGTCGTGGAGGATCGTGCTGACAAGCGCATGGAGCATTGTGATGACAAGGGTCATGGAGCATTGTGCTGAAAAAGGCATAGAGCATGGTGATGACAAGGGTCAAAGAGCATTGTGATGAAAAGTTCATAGAGCATTGTGGTTAAAAACGTCACAGAGACTGTTGATGATGAGGGCATGGACCATTGTGATGACAAAGGTCAAGAAGCATGGTGATGACTGGAGTCACAGAGCATTGTGATGACAGGGGTCATGGAGCATTGTAATAACAAGGGAATGGAGCATTGTGATGACAAGGACATGGAGCATTGGTCTAATAAGTTTCATGGATTATTGCGATGAGAGTTGGAATGGCGCATTGTGATGACAAGGGCATTGAGCATTGTGATGACCAGGTCATGCATTATTGTGAAGACAGGTGTCAGGGAGCATTGTGATGACATATATAATGGCCCATTGTGATGACAATGGCATGAAGAATTGTGATGCCAAGTGTCATGGAGGATTCTGATGACAAAGGTAATGGAGCATTGTGATGACAATGGCTTGGAGCATTGTGATGACAAGGGTCATGTAGCTTTGTGCTGAGAATTGCATGGAGAATTATGATGACAAGGGTCATGGAGCATTCTGATGACAATCTTGTGGAGTATTTTGATGACAATGACATGGAGCATTGTGATGAAAACGGCATGGGGCATTGTGATGAAAAAGTCATGGAGCCTTTCGTGACCAGGTTCAAAAAGCATTCTGACGACAAGTGTCTGGGAGCATTGTGATGACAAGTGTATTGAGAATTGTGATGACAAAGGTCATGGAGCATTGTGATGAAAAGGGCATGCAGTATTGTGATGACAGGCATCATGGAGTGTTGTGATGAAACTGTTATGGAACATTGTGATCACAAGGGTTTGGATCATTGCGATGACAGAGGTCATGGATCATTTTGATTTCAAGGAGCATGGAGCATTGTGATGACAAGGTCATGAAGCAATGTGATCCCAAGGTTCATGGAGGATTTTGATGACAATGGTAATGGAGTATTGTGTTGACAAGCGCATAGAGCATTGTAATGACAAGGTCATGTAGCATTTTGCTGACAAAGGCAAGGAGCATTGTAATGAAAGGTGTCATGGAGCACTGTGATGACAAGCGTCACGGAGCATTGTGAATACAGGGGTCATGGAGCATTGGGATGACAAGGGCATGGATCATTGTGATGACAGAGATCATGGAGCATTGTGATGACAGAGGTCATGGAGAATTTTGATTTCACTATGCTCACAATAGCCGGAAGCATTATGATGATGGGCATGGTTCATTGTGATGACAGTGTTCATGGAGCATTGAGATGAAAAGTGGCATGGAGCATTGTGATGACAGGGGTCTGGGAGCATTGTGATGACAAGGGCATGGAACATTTTGATGAGAAGGCTATGGAACATTCTGATGACATGTGTCATGGAGCTTTGTGATGACAAGTTCATAGAGCACTGTGATTACAGTGTTCTTGGAGCATAGTGATGAGAAGGGTCATGGAGCCTTGTGATGAAAAGGCCATGGATCATCGTGTTGGCTTGGGATATGGATCATTGTTATGACAGGGGTAATGGAGCATTGTGATGGCAAGGGCATGGAGCATTGCGATGAGAAGGCCATGGAACATTCTGATGACATGTGTCATGGAGCTTTGTGATGACAAGGGCATGGATCAATGTGATGAGAGCGTTCATGGAGCATCGTGATGACAAAGACTTGGAGCACTGTGATGCCAAGCGTCATGGATCTGTGTGATGACAAATGTCATGGAGCATTTTGATGATAAGGGCGTTGTGCATTGTGATGAGAAGGGCAGGGAGCATTGTGATGACAGGGTCATGGAGCAATTTGATGAAAAGAGTCATGGAACATTTTGATGACATGGGTTATGGAACATTGAGGTGTCAGGGGTCATGGAGCATTTTGATGAAAAGGTTCATGGAGCATTTTGATGACAGGGGTTACGTTACATTGTGATGTCAGTGGTCATCAAACATTGTGATGATAATGCATGTAGCATTGTGATGACAGGAGTCATGGAACATTTTGATGACAGGGTTGAGGGAGTATTGTGACGAATAGTGATGTAACATTGTGATATCAGTGGTGAGAGAGCATTTTGATGAGAGGTGCATGGAGCTTTGTGATGACAAGGTTTATGGAGCATTGTGATGACAAGATTGTGGAGCACTGTGATGACAAGTGCATGGTGCATTGTGATGACATGTGTCGTGGAGCATCGTGCTGACAAGCGCATGGAGCATTGTGATGACAAGGGTCATGGAGCATTGTGCTAAGAAAGGCATAGAGCATGGTGATGACAAGGGTCAAAGAGCATTGTGATGAAAAGTTCATAGAGCATTGTGGTTAAAAACGTCACAGAGTCTGTTGATGATGAGGGCATGGACCATTGTGATGACAAAGGTCAAGAAGCATTGTGATGACTGGAGTCACAGAGCATTGTGATGACACGGGTCATGGAGCATTGTAATAACAAGGGAATGGAGCATTGTGATGACAAGGACATGGAGCTTTGGTCTAATAAGTTTCATGGATTATTGCGATGAGAGTTGGAATGGCGCATTGTGATGACAAGGGCATTGAGCATTGTGATGACCAGGTCATGCATTATTGTGAAGACAGGTGTCAGGGAGCATTGTGATGACATATATAATGGCCCATTGTGATGACAATGGCATGAAGCATTGTGATGCCAAGTGTCATGGAGGATTCTGATGACAAAGGTAATGGAGCATTGTGATGACAATGGCTTGGAGCATTGTGATGACAAGGGTCATGTAGCTTTGTGCTGAGAATTGCATGGAGAATTATGATGACAAGGGTCATGGAGCATTCTGATGACAATCTTGTGGAGTATTTTGATGACAATGACATGGAGCATTGTGATGAAAACGGCATGGGGCATTGTGATGAAAAAGTCATGGAGCCTTTCGTGACCAGGTTCAAAAAGCATTCTGACGACAAGTGTCTGGGAGGATTGTGATGACAAGTGTATTGAGAATTGTAATGACAAAGGTCATGGAGCATTGTGATGAAAAGGGCATGCAGTATTGTGATGACAGGCATCATGGAGTGTTGTGATGAAACTGTTATGGAACATTGTGATCACAAGGGTTTGGATCATTGCGATGACAGAGGTCATGGATCATTTTGATTTCAAGGAGCATGGAGCATTGTGATGACAAGGTCATGAAGCAATGTGATCCCAAGGTTCATGGAGGATTTTGATGACAATGGTAATGGAGTATTGTGTTGACAAGCGCATAGAGCATTGTAATGACAAGGTCATGTAGCATTTTGCTGACAAAGGCAAGGAGCATTGTAATGAGAGGTGTCATGGAGCACTGTGATGACAAGCGTCACGGAGCATTGTGAATACAGGGGTCATGGAGCATTGGGATGACAAGAGCATGGATCATTGTGATGACAGTGATCATGGAGCATTGTGATGACAGTGGTCATGGAGAATTTTGATTTCACTGTGCTGACAATAGCCGGAAGCATTATGATGATGGGCATGGTGCATTGTGATGACAGTGTTCATGGAGCATTGAGATGAAAAGGGGCATGGAGCATTGTGATGACAGGGGACTGGGAGCATTGTGATGACAAGGGCATGGAACATTTTGATGAGAAGGCCATGGAACATTCTGATGACATGTGTCATGGAGCTTTTTGATGACAAGGGCATGGAGCATTGTGATTACAGGTGTCTTGGAGCATTGTGATGAAAAGGGCATGGATCATTGTGATGAAAAACGCATGGAGCCTTGTCATGACAGTGTTCAAGGAGCATACTGACGATAAGTGTCAGGGAGCATTGTGAAGACAAGTGTATTGAGCATTGTGATGACAAAGATCAGGGAGCATTCTGATCAGAAGACCAAGGATAATTGTGATGATTATCGTCATGGGGTGTGGTGATGATAAATGTTATGGAACATTGTGATCACAAGGGTTTGGAGCATTATGATGACAGAGGTCACGGAGACTTTTGATTTCATTGTAATGACAATAGCCTGAAGCATTATGATAATGGGCATGGTGCTTTGTGATGACAGGGTTCATGGAGCATTGAGATGAAAAGGGGCATGGAGCATTGTGATTACAGGGGTCTTGGAGCATTGGGCTGAAAATGTTCATGGAGTATTTTGATGACAGGTGTCATGGAGCATTGTGATGACAGAGGTCATGGAGAATTTTAATTTCATTGTGCTGACAATAGCCGGAAGCATTATGATGATGGGCATGATGCATTGTGATGACAGGGTTCATGGAGCATTGAGATGAATAGGGGCATGGAGCATTGTGATGACAGGGGACTGGGAGCATTGTGATGACAAGGGCATGGAACATTTTGATGAGAAGGCCATGGAACATTCTGATGACATGTGTCTTGGAGCTTTGTGATGACAAGAGCATGGATTATTGTGATTACAGGTGTTTTGGAGCATTGTGCTGACAAGGGTCATGGTGCCTTGTGATGTCAAGGCCATGGAACATTGTGATGGCAGGGGTCATGCAACATTGCTATGACCGGGGTAATGGAGCATTTTGATGAGAAGGGCATGGAACATTGTGATTACAAAGTTTATGGAGCATTGCCATGACAAATTTGTGGACCGTTGGGGTGAAAAGCGCGTGGCACGTTGTGATGATAAAGGACATGGAGTATTTTTCGGACAAATGCATGGAGCATTGTGATGACAAGGGTCACGGAGCATTGTGATGAAAATTTCTTGGAGCATTGTGGTCCAAATGTAACAGAGCCCTGTGATGACGCGGGCATCGACCATTGTTATGACAAATGTTATGAAGAATTGTGATGACTGGAGTCAAAGAGCATTGTGATGACAGGGGTCATAGAGCATTGTGATGAAAAGGGCAAGGAGCATTGTGCTGAGAAAGGCATATAGCATTGTGATGATAAGGGGCAAAGAGCATTGTGATGAAATATTCATGGAGCATTGTGGTTAAAAAGTCACAGAGACTGTTGATGATGAGAGCATAGACCATAGTGATGACAAAGGACATGGAGCATTGTGATGACCAGGTCTTGCAGTATTGTGAAGACAGGTGTCAGTGTGCATCAGGATGACATATGTAATGGCCCATTGTGATGACAATGGCATGGAGCATTGTGATGCCAAGTGTCATGGAGGATTCTGATGACAAACGTAATGGAGCATTGTGATGACAATGGCTTGGAGCATTGTGATGACAAGGATCAGGGAGAATTGTGCTGACAAGTGCATGGAGAATTGTGATGACAAGGGTCATGGAGCATTCTAATGACAAGCCTGTGGAGTATTTTGATGACAATGGCATGGAGCATTGTGATGAAAAAGGCATGGAGTCTTTTTGTGACAGGTTTCAAGGAGCATTCTGAGGACAAGTGTCAGGGAGCATTGTGATGACAAGTGTATTGAGAATTGTGATGACAATGGTCATGGAGCATTGTGATGAAAATGGCATGGAGTATTGTGATGACAGTCATCATGGAGCGTTGTGATCACAAGTGTTATGGATGATTGTGATCACAAGGGTTTGGAGCATTGTGATGACAGAGGTCATGCATCATTTTGATTTCAAGGATCATGGAGCACTGTGATGACAAGGGCACGAATCAATGTGACCAAAATGTTCATGGAGGATTGTGATGACAATGGTATTGGAGTATTGTGATGACAAGCGCATAGAGCATTGAAATGACAAGGTCATGTAGCATTTTGCTGACAAAGGCATGGAACACTGTGATGACTGGTGTCATGGAGCACTGTGATGACAAGTGTCACGGAGCATTGTGAATACAGGGGTCATGGAGCATTGGGATGACAAGGGCTTGGATCACTGTGATGACAATTGTCATGGAGCAGTCGTCTGAAAATGTTCATGGATTATTTTGATGACAGGGGTCATGGAGCATTATTATGACAGAGGTCATGGAGAATTTTGATTTCATTGTGCTGACAATAGCTGGAAGCATTATGATGATGGGCATGATGCATTGTGATGTTAGGTTTCATGGACCATTGAGTTGAAAAGGGGCATGGGGCATTGTGATTACAGGGGTCTGGGAGCATTGTGATGACAAGGGCATGGAGCATTTTGATGAGAAGACCATGGAATATTCTGATGACATGTGTCATGGAACTTTGTGATGACAAGGGCATGGAGCATTGTGAGTACAGGGATTTTGGAGCATTGTGATGACAAGGGTCATGGAGCATTGTGATGACAGGTATAATGGAGCATTGTGATGAGAACGGCATGGAGCATTGTGATTAGAAAGTTTATGGAGCATTGCACTGACAAATTTGTGGACCGTTGGGGTAAAAAGCATGTGGCACATTGTGATGACAAGTGTCATGGAGCATTTTTCTGACAAAGGCATGGAGCATTGTGATGACAAGGGTCTCGGAGCATTGTGATGAAAAGTTCATGGAACATTGTGGTTACAAATGTAACAGAGCCTTTTGATGACGCGAGCATTGACCATTGTGATGACAAATGATATGAAGAATTGTGATGACTGGAGTCACGGTGCATTGTGATGACAGGGGTCATGGAGCAATGTGATGACAAGGGCATGGAGCATTGTCCTGAGAGGGTCATAGATCATTGTGATGACAAGTGTCAAAGAGCATTGTGATGAAATGTTCATGGAGCATTGTGCTTAAAAAGGTCACAGAGACTGTTGATGATGAGGGCATAGACCATTGTGATGACAAAGGTCATGGAGCATTGTGATGACTGGAGTCACGGAGCATTGTGATGACAGGGGTCATGGAACATTGTGATAACAAGGGCATGGAGCATTGTGATGACAATGGCATGGAGCATTTGTCTAATAATTTTCATGGAGTATTGCGATGACAGTTGGAATGGCGCATTGTGATGACAAGGGCATGGAGCTTTGTGATTACCAGGTCTTGCTGTATTGAGAAGAGAGGTGTCAGGGAGCACTGTGATGACATATGTAATGGCCGATTGTGATAACAACGGCTTGGAGCATTGTGATGCCAAGTTTCATGGAGGATTCTGATGACAAAGTTAATGGAGCATTGTGATGACATGGGTCAGTGATCATTGTGCTGACAAGTGCATGGAGAATTGTGATGACAAGGGTCATGGAGCATTCTGATGACAAGCTTGTGGAGTATCTTGATGACAATGGCATGGAGCATTGTGATGAAAATGTCATGGGGCTTTGTGATAAAAAGTCATGCAGCCTTTCATGACAGGTTTCAAGGAGCATGCTGACGACAAGAGCCAGGGAGCACTGTGATGACAAGTGCATTGAGAATTGTGATGACAAAGGTCATGGAGCATTGTGATGAAAAGGGCATGGAGTACTGTGATGACAGGCATCATGGAGTGTTGTGATGACAAGTGTTATGGAACATTGTGATCACAAGGGTTTGGAGCATTGTGATGACAGAAGTCATGGATCATTTTGATTTCAAAGAGCATGGAGCATTGTGAACACAAGGGCATGAATCAATGTGGTCCCAAGGTTCTTGAAGGATTGTGATGAAAATGGTAATGGAGTATTGTGATGACAAGCGCCTAGAGCATTGTAATGACAAGGTCATGTAGCATTTTGCTGACAAAGGCATGGAGCATTGTGATGACAGGTGTCATGCAGCACTGTGATGACAAGCGTCACGGAACATTGTGAATACTGGGGTCATGGAGCATTGGGATGACAAGGGCATGGATGATTGTGATGACAAGGGTCATTGAGGATTGGGCTGAAAATGTTCATGGAGTATTTTGATGACAGTGGTCATGGAGCATTGTGCTGATAAGGGGATGTAGCATTGTGATGACAGGGGTCATGGAACATTGTGATAAGAGCGTTAAGGGAGGATTGTGATGACTAGTGATGGAACATTGTGATATCTCATGTGAGAGAGCATTTGGATGAGAAGTACATGGAGAATTGTGATTACAAGCTTTATGGAGCATAGCAATGACAAGGTTGTGTATCATTGTGATAAAATGTGCATGGCCTAATGTGATGACAAGGGTCATGGAGCATTGTTCTGACAAAGGCATGGAGCACTGTGATGACAAGTGTCACGGAGCATTGTGATGAAAAGTTCATGGAACATTGTGGTTACAAAGGTCACAGAGCCTTGTGATGACACGGGAATAGACCGTTGTGATGACAAACGTTATGAAGCACTGTGATAACTGGATTCACGGAGCATTGTGATGACAGGTGTCATGGAGCACTGTGATGAATAGGGCATGGAGCATTGTGATGAAAGGGGCATGGAGATTTGGTCTGACAAGTTTCATAGATTATTGTGATGACATTGGGCATGTAGCATTGTGATGACAAGGACATGGAGCATTGTGATGACAAGGGCATGGAGTATTGTGAAGACGTGTCAGGGAGCATTGTGATGACATATGTCATGGTCCATTGTGATGACAATGACATGGAGCATTGGTCTAATAATTTCATGGATTATTGTGATGACAGTTGAAATGGTGCATTGTGATGACAAGGTAATGGAGCATTTTGAAGACCAGGTCATGCAGTATTGTGAAGAGAGGAGTCAGGAAGCATTGTGATGACATATTTAATGGCCCATTGTGATGACAATGTCATGGAGCATTGTGATGCCAAGTGTCATGGAGGATTCTGAGGACAAAGGTAATGGAGCATTGTGATGACAATGGCTTGGAGCATTGTGATGACAAGGGTCAGGGAGCATTGTGCTGACAAGTGCATGGAGAATTGTGATGACAAGGGTCATGGAGCATTCTGATGACAATCTTTTGGAGTGTTTTGATGTCAACGGCATGGTGCATTGTGATGAAAATGGCATGGGGCTTAGTGATGAAAAAAGCATGGAGCCTTTTCGTGACAGTGTTCAAGGAGCATTCTCATGACAAGTGTCAGGGGGCATTGTGATGACAAGTGTATTGAGAATTGTGATGACAAAGGTCATGGAGCATTGTGATGAAAAGGGCATGGAGTATTGTGATGACAGGCATCATGGAGCGTTGTGATGACAAGTGTTATGGAACACTGGAATCACAAGTGTTTGGAGCATTGCGATGACAGAGGTCATGGATCATTTTGATTTCAAGGAGCATGGTGCATTGTGATGACACGGGCATGAAGCAATGTGATCACAAGTTTCATGGATTATTCTGATGAAAGTGGTAATGGAGTATTGTGATGACAAGCGCATAGAGCATTGTAATGAAAAAGTCATGTAGCATTTTGCTGACAAAGGCATGGAGCATTGTGATGACAGGTGTCACGGAGCATTGTGAATACAGGGGTCATGGAGCATTGGGATGACAAGGGCATGGATCATTGTGATAACAAGAGTCATGGAGCATTGGGCTGAAAATGTTCATGGAGTATTGTGATGACAGGGGTCATGGTGCATTGTGATGACTAGGGAATGGATCATTGTGATGACAAGAGTCCTGGATCATTGTGATTTCTGGTGTCATGGTGTGTTGTGATGACAGTGGTCATGGAGCATTGTGATGATATTGGTCATGGAGCATTGTGATGAGAAGTTCATGGAGCATTGGGCTCAAAATGTTCATGGAGTATTGTGATGACAGTGGTCAAGGAGCATTGTGATGACAAGGGAATGAAGCATGGTGATGACAAGGTCCTGGAGCATTGTGATGAGATGACCATGGAGACTTGTGGTGACAAGTCTCATGGAGCATTCTGATGAAAAAGGGCATGGAGCATTGTGATTACATGGGTCTTGGACCATTGTGATGATAAGGGTCATGGAGCCTTGTCATGACAAGGCCGTGGAACATTGTGATGGCAGGGGTCATGGAGAATTGTTATGACAGAGGTAATGGAACATTGTGATGATAAGGGCAAGGAACATTGTGATGACCAAGTCATGGAGTATTGTGAAAAGTGGTGTCAGGGAGCATTGTGATGACATATGTATTGGCCCATTGTGATGACAATGGAATGGAGCATTGTGATGCCAAGTGTCATGGAGGATTCTGATGACAAAGGTAATGGAGCATTGTGAAGACAATGGCTTGGAGCATAGTGATGACAAGGGTCAGGGAGCATTGTGCTGACAAGTGCATGGAGAATTGTGATGACAAGGGTCATGGAGCATTCTGATGACAAGCTGGTGGAGTATTTTGATGACAATGGCATGGAGCATTGTGATGAAAACAGCATGGGGCTTTGTGATGAAATAGACATGGAGCCTTTTCGTGACAGGGTTTAAGGAGCATTCTGACGACAAGTGTCGGGGAACATTGTGATGACAAGTGTATTGAGAATTGTGATGACAAAGGTCATGGAGCATTGTGATGAAAAGAGCATCGAGTATTGTGATTCTAGGCATCATGGAGCATTGTGATGACAAGTGTTATGGAACATTGTGATCACAAGGGTTTGGAGCATTGCGATAACAGAGGTCATGGATCATTTTGATTTCAAGGAGCATGGAGCATTGTGATGAAAAGGGCATGAAGCAATGTGATCCCAAGGTTCATGGAGGATAGTGATGGCAATGGTAATGGAGTATTGTGATGAAAAGCGCATACAGCATTGTAATGACAAGGTCATGTAGCATTTTGCTGAAAAAGGCATGGAGGATTGTGATGTCAGGTGTCATGCAGCACTGTGATGACAAGAGTCACGGAACATTGTGAATACAGGCGTCATGGAGCATTGGGATGACATATGGCATGGGCCATTGAGATGACAATGGCAGGGAGCATTGTGATGCCAAATGTAATGGAGGATTGTGATGACAAATATAATGGAGCATTGTGATGACTAGGGCTGGGAGCATTATGATGACAAAACCATGGAGCCATGTGATGACAAGTCTCATGGGCTTAGTGATGAAAAAGGGCATGCAGCATTGTGATTACAGGGGTCTTGGAACTTTGTGATGACAAGGGCATGAAGCATTGTGAGGAGATGTCCAAGGAGCATTCTGAAGGCATGCATCATTGAGCTTTTTAATGACAAGGGCATGGAGCATCGTGATTACTTGGGTCTTGGAGAATTGTGATGAAAAGGGCATGGATCATTGTGATGAAAATGGCATGGAGCCTTGTCATGACAGGGTAAAAGGAGCATACAGACAACAAGTGTAGGGGAGCAGTGTGATGACAAGTGTATTGAGCATTGTGATGACGAAGGTCATGGAGCATTGTGATGAGAAGACCATGGATAACTGTGATGACGTGGGTCATGGGGAACTGTGATGTCAAGTGTTATGAAATATTGTGATCACAAGGGTTTGGAGCATAGTTATGACAGGGGTCATGGAGCATTTGATTTCACTGTGATGACAATAGCATGAAGCATTATGATGATGGGCATGGTGCATTGTGATGACAGGGTTCATGGATCATTGAGATGAAAAAGGGCATAGAGCATTGTGATTACAGTGTTCTTGGAGCATTGTGATGAGAAGGGTCATGGAGCCTTGTGATGACAAGGCCATGGAACATCGTGATGGCAGGGGTCATGGAGCATTTTTATGACAGGTATAATGGAGCATTGTGATGGCAAGGGCATGGAGCATTGTGATGAGAAGGTCATGGAGCATTCTGATGACATGTGTCATGGAGCTATGTGAAGTCAAGGGCATGGAGCAATGTGATGAGAGCATTCATGGAGCATTGTGATGACAATGACATGGAACAATGTGATGCCAAGTGTCATGGATATTTGTGATGACAATGGTCATGGAGCATTTTGATGACAAGGGCATTGTGCATTGTGATGAGAAGGGCAGGGAGCATTGTGATGACAGGGTCATGGAGCAATTTGATGAAAAGTGTCATGGAACATTTTGATGACAGGTGTTATGGAACATTGTGATGTCATGGGTCATCGAACATTATGATGATAAGTGAATGTAGCATTGTGATGACAGGAGTCATGGAATATTGTGATGACAGGGGTGAGGGAGTATTGTGACAAATAGTGATGTAGCATTGTGATATCAGTGGTGAGAGAGCATTTTGATGAGAAGTGCATGGAGCATTGTGATGACAAATTTTATGGAGCATTGTGATGACAAGATTGTTTAGCACAGTGATGATAAGCGCATGGTGCATTGTGATGACATGTGTCATGGAACATTGTGCTGACAAGCGCATGGAGCATTGTGATGACAAGGGTCATGGAGCATTGTGCTGAGAAAGGCATAGAGCATTGTGATGACAAGGGTCAAAGAGCATTGTGATGAAAAGTTCATGGAGCATTGTGGTTAAATAGGTCACAGAGACTGTTGATGATGAGGGCGTGGACCATTGTGATGACAAAGGTAATGAAACACTGTGATGACTGGAGTCAGGGAGCATTGTGATGACAGGGGTCATGGAGCATGGTGATAAAAAGGGCATGGTACATTGTGATGACAAGGGCAATGAACATTTGTCTAATAAGTTTCATGGATTATTGCGATGACAGTTGGAATGGCGCATTGTGATGACAAGGGCATGGAGCATTGTGATGACCAGGTCATGCAGTATTGTGAAGACAGGTGTCAGGGAGCATTGTAAGGACATATGTAATGGCCCATTGTGATGACGATGGCATGGAGCATTGTGATGCCAAGTGTCATGGAAGATTCTGATGACAATGATAATGGAGCATTGTGATGACAATGGCTTGGAGCATTGTGATGACAAGGGTCAGGGAGCATTGTGCTGACAATTGCATGGAGAATTGTGATGACAAGGGTAATGGAGCATTCTGATGACAAGCCTGTGGAGTATTTTGATGACAATGGCATGGAGCATTGTGATGAAAACTGCATGGGACAGTGTGATGAAAAAGGCATGGAGCCTTTTTGTGACAGGGTTCAAGGAGCATTCTGACGACAAGTGTCAGGGAGCATTGTGATGACAAGTGTATTGAGAAATGTGATGACAAAGGTCATGGAGAATTGTGATGAGAAGGCCATGGATAATTGTGATGATGATCGTCATGGGGTGTTGTGATGATAAGTGTTATGGAACATTGTGATCACAAAGTTTTGGAGCATTATGATGACAGAGGTCATGGAGAATTTTGATTTCATTGTGATGACAATAGCCTGAAGCATTATGATGATGGGCATGGTGCATTGTGAGGACAGGGTTCACGGAGCATTGAGATGAAAAGCGGCATGGAGCATTGTGATTACAGGGATCTTGGAGCACTGTGATGACAATGGCAGGGAGCCTTGTGATTACAGAGGTCTTGGAGCATTTTGATGACAAGGGTCATGGAGCCTTGTGATGACAAGGCCGTGGAACATTGTGATGGCGGTGGTCATGGATCATTTATATGACAGAAGTAATGGAGCATATTGATAAGAAGGGCATTGAGCATTGGTCTGAAATATTTCATGGATTATTGTGATGAGAGTGGGCATGGAGCATTGTGATGACAAGGGCACGGAAGACTGTGATACATGGGTCATTGTGGATTGTAATGACAGGGGCATGGAGCATTGTGATGAGAACGCATCGAGCATTGTGATGACAAGTGTCATGGAGCTTTGTGATTACAAGGGCATGGAGCAATGTGATGAGAGGGTTCATGGAGCATTGTGATGACAATGACATGGAGCATTGTGAGGCCAAGGGTTATGGAGCTTTGTGATGACAAAGGTCATGGAGAATTTTGATGACAAGGGTGTGGTGCATTGTGATGAGAATGGCAGGGAGCATTTTGTTGACAGGGTCATGCAGCAATTTGATGAAAAGTGTAATGGAACATTTTGATGACAGGGGTTACAGAACACTGTGATGCCAGGGGTCATGGAGCTTTGGGATGAAAAGTGTCATGGAGCATTTTGATGACAGGTGTTATGGAACATTGTGATGTCAGGTGTCATGGAACACTGTGCTGATAAGGGGATGTAGCATTGTGATTACAGGGGTATGGAACACTGTGATTACAGGGGTGAGGGACCATTGTGATAACTAGTGATGGAACATTGTGATATCTCAGGTGAGAGAGCATTTGGATGAGAAGTGCATGGAGTATTGTGATTACAATGTTTATGGAGCATAGACATGACAAGGTTGTGGATCATTGTGATGAAAAGTGCGTGGCACATTGTGATAACAAGCGTCATGGAGCATTGTTCAGACAAAGGCATGGAGCACTGTGATGCAAGGGTCACGGAGCAGTGTGATGAAATGTTCATGGAGCACTGTGGTTACAAAGGACACAGGGCCTTGTGATGACGCGGGCATGGACCGCTGTGATGACAAACGTTATGAAGCATTGTGATGACTGGAGTCATGGAGCATTTTGATGACAAGGGCATGGGGCATTGTGATGAGAAGGTCATGGAGTATTGTGAAGAGAGGTTTCAGGGAGCATTGTGATGACATATATCATGGTCCATTGCGATGACAATGGCAGGGAGCATTGTGATGCCAAATGTAATGGAGCATTGTGATGGCAAATATAATGGAGCATTGTGATGACTAGGGCTTGCAGCATTATGATTACAAGGGCCATTGAGGATTTTCATGACAAGGTCGTGAATCATTGTGATGACAAGGTCCTGGAGCTTTGTGATGAGAAATCCATGGAGCCTTGTGAAGAAAAGTCTCATGGAGCATACTGATGAAAAGGGGCATGGAGCATTCTGATTACAGGCGTCTTGGAACATTGTGATGACAAAGGCATGGAGCATTGGTCTAATATATTTCATGGATTATTGCGATGACAGATGGAATGACACTTTGTGATGACAAGGGCATGGAGCATTGTGATGACCAGGTGATGCAGTATTGTGAAGACCGGTGTCAGGGAGCATTGTGATGACATATGTAATGGCCCATTGTGATGACAATGGCATGGAGCATTGTGATGCCAAGTGTCATGGAGGATTCTGATGACAAAGGTAATGGAGCATTGTGATGACAATGGATTGGAGCATTGTGATGACAAGGGTCAGGGAGCATTGTGCTGACAAGTTCATGGAGAATTGTGATGACAAGGGTCATGGAGCATTCTAATGACAAGCTTGTGGAGTGTTTTAATGACAATGTCATGGAGCATTGTGATGAAAACGGCATGGGGCATTGTGATGAAAAAGGCATGGAGCCTTTTCGTGACAGGGTTCAAGGAGATTTCTGACGACAAGTGTCAGGGAGCATTGTGATGACAAGTGTATTGAGAATTGTGATGACAAAGGTCATGGAGCAATGTGATGAAAAGGGCATGGAGTATTGTGATGACAGGCATCATGGAGCATTGTGATGACAAGTGTTATGGAACATTGTGATCACAAAGGTTTGGAGCATTGTGATGAGAGAGGTCATGGATCATTTTGATTTCAAGGCACATGGAGCATTGTGATGACAAGGGCATGAAGCAATGTGATCCCAAGGTTCAAGGAGGATTGTGATGACAATGGTAATGGAGTATTGAGATGACAAGCGCATAGAGCATTGCAATGACAAGGTAATGTAGCATTTTGCTGACAAAGGCATGGAGCATTGTGATGACAGGTGTCATGGAGCACTGTGATGACAAGCGTCAAGGAGCATTGTGAATACAGGGGTCATGGAGCATTGGGATGACAAGGGCATGGATCATTGTGATGACATGGTTCATGGAGCATTGGGCTGAAAATGTTCATGGTCTATTGTGATGACAGGGGTCATGGAGCATCGTGATGACTAGGGAATGGAGCATTGTGATGACAAGAGTCAGGGATCATTGTGTTGTCAGGTGTTATGGATGGTTTTGATGACAGGGGTCATGGAGCATTGTGATGATATTGGTCATGGAGCATTGTGATGAGAATGTCATGTAGCATTCGGCTGGAAATGTTAATGGATTATTGTAATGACAGGGGTCATGGAGCATTGTGATGACAAGAGAATGGGGTATGGTGATGACAAGGTCCTGGAGCATTGTGATGAGATGACCATGGAGACTTGTGATGACAACTCTCATGGAGCATTCTGATGAAAAAGGGCATGGAGCATTGTGATTTCAAGGGTCTTGGAGCTTTGTGATGACAAGGGCATGGAGCATTGTCAGGAGAAGCCATGGAGAATTCTGATGACATGCGTCATGGAGCTTTGTGCTGACAAGGCCATGGAGCATTGTGATAACAGTGGTCTTGGAGCATTGTGGTGAAAAGGCATGGATCATTGTCATGTAAAAGGCATGGAGACTTGTCATCACAGGGTTCAAGGAGCATACTGACGACAGGTGTCAGGGAGTATTGTGATGACAAGTGTATTCAGCAGTGTGATGACAATGATCATGGAGCATTGTGATGAGAACACCATGGATAATTGTGATGATGATCATCATGGGGTGTTGTTATGATAAGTGTTATGGAACATTGTGATCACAAGGGTTTAGAGCATTATGATGACAGAAGTCATGGAGAATTTTGATTTCATTGTAGTGACAATAGCCTGAAGCATTATGAAGATGGGCAAGATGGATTGTGATGACAGGGTTCATGGAGCATTGAGATGAAAAGGGGCATGGAGCATTGTGTTTACAGGGGTCTTGGAGCATTGTGATGACAAGGGCATGGAGCATTGTGATGAGAAGGCCATGGGACCTTCTGATGACATGCGTCATGGAGCTTTGTTATGACAAGGGCATGGAGAATTTGATTACATATTTCTTGGAGCATTGTGATGACAAGGGTCATGGAGCCTTGTGATGACAAGGCCGTGGAACATTGTGATGGCAGTGGTCGTGGTGCATTGTTATGACAGAGGTAATGGAGCATTGTGATGAGAAGGGCATTGAGCATTGGTTTGAAATATTTCATATTATATTCTGATGAGAGTGGACTGGAGCATTGTGATGACAAGGGCACGGAACACTGTGATACATGGGTCATGGAGGATTGTAATGACAAGTGCATGGAGCAATGTGATGAGAGGGTACATGGAGCATTGTGATGACAGTGCCATGGAGCATAGTGAGGAAAAGGCCATGGAGCATTCTGATGACATGTGTCATGGAGCTTTTTGATGACAAGGGCATGGAGCATTGTGATTACAGGGGTCTTGGAGCATTGTGATGAAAAGGGCATGGATCATTGTGATGAAAAACGCATGGAGCCTTGTCATGACAGTGTTCAAGGAGCATACTGACGACAAGTGTCAGGGAGCATTGTGAAGACAAGTGTATTGAGCATTGTGATGACAAAGATCAGGGAGCATTCTGATCAGAAGACCAAGGATAATTGTGATGATGATCGTCATGGGGTGTGGTGATGATAAATGTTATGGAACATTGTGATCACAAGGGTTTGGAGCATTATGATGACAGAGGTCACGGAGACTTTTGATTTCATTGTAATGACAATAGCCTGAAGCATTATGATAATGGGCATGGTGCTTTGTGATGACAGGGTTCATGGAGCATTGAGATGAAAAGGGGCATGGAGCATTGTGATTACAGGGGTCTTGGAGCATTGGGCTGAAAATGTTCATGGAGTATTTTGATGACAGGTGTCATGGAGCATTGTGATGACAGAGGTCATGGAGAATTTTGATTTCATTGTGCTGACAATAGCCGGAAGCATTATGATGATGGGCATGATGCATTGTGATGACAGGGTTCATGGAGCATTGAGATGAATAGGGGCATGGAGCATTTTGATTACAGGGATCTTGGAGCATTGTGATGACAAGGGCATGGAGCATTTTGATGAGAAGTCCATGGAACATTCTGATGACATGTGTCATGGAGCTTTGTGATGACAACGGCATGGAGCATTGTGATTACAGGTGTCTTGGGGCATTGTGATGACAAGTGTCATTGAGCCTTGTGATGACAAGGCCGTAGAACATTGTGATGGCAAGGGTCAAGGAGCATTGTTATGACAGGTGTAATGGAGCATTGTGATGAGAAGGGCATGGAGCATTGGAATTACAAGTTTTATGGAGCATTGCGATGACAAATTTGTTGACCGTTGTGATAAAAAGCGCGTGAAACATTGTGATGACAAGGGTCATGGAGCATTTTTCTGACAAAAGCATGGAGCACTGTGATGACAAGTGTCACAGAGCATTGTGATGAAAAGTTCATGAATCATTGTGGATAAAAAGGTCACAAAGCCTTGTGATGATGCAGGAATAGACCATTGTTATGAAAAATGTTATGAAGCATTGTGATGACTGGAGTCACGGAGCATGGTGATAACAGGGGTCATGGAGCATTGTGATAACAAGGGCATGGTGCATTGTGATGACAAGGGCACGGAGCATTGGTCTAATATGTTTCATGGATTATTGCGATGACATTTGGTATGGCACATTGTGATGACAAGGGCATGGAGCATTGTAATGACCAGGTCATGCAGTATTTTGAAGAGAAGTGTCAGGGAGCATTGTGATGACATATGTAATGGCCCATTGTGATGAAAATGGCATGGAGCATTGTGATGCCAAGTGTCATGGAAGATTCTGATGAAAAAGGTAATGGAGCATTGTGATGACAATGGCTTGGAGCATTGTGATGACAAGGGTCGGAGCATTGTGCTGACAAGTGCATGGAGAATTGTGATGACAAGGGTCATGGAGCATTCTGATGACAAGCTTGTGGAGTATTTTGATGACAATGGCATGGAGCATTGTGATGAAAACGGCATGGGACAATGTGACGAAAAAGGCATGTAACCTTTTCGTGGCAGGGTTCAAGGAGCATTCTGACGACAAGTGTCAGGGAGCACTGTGATGACAAGTGTATTGAGAATTGTGATGACAAAGTTCATGGAGCATGGTGATGAGAAGGCCATGGATAATAGTGATGATGATCATCATGGGGTGTTGTGATTATAAGTGTTATGGAACATTGTGATCACAAGGATTTGGAGCATTATGATGACAGAGGTCATGGAGAATTTTGATTTCATTGTGATGACAATAGCCTGAAGCATTATGATGATGGGCATGGTGCTTTGTGATGACAGAGTTCATGGAGCATTGAGATGAAAAGGTGCATGGAGCACTGTGATTACAGGGTTCTTGGAGCATTGTGATGACAAGCGCATAGAGCATTGTAATGACAAGGTCATGTAGAATTTTCCTGACAAAGGCATGGAGCATTGTGATGACAGGTGACATGGAGAACTGTGATGACAAGTGTCACGGAGCATTGTGAATACAGGGGTCATGAAGCATTGGGATGACAAGTGCATGGATCATTTTGATGACAAGTGTCATGGAGCATTGGGCTGAAAAGGTTCATGGAGTGTTGTGATGACAGGGGTCATGGAGCATTGTGATGACAGAGGTCATGGAGAATTTTTATTTCATTGTGATGACAATAGCCGGAATCATTATGATGATCGGCATGATGCATTGTGATGACAGGGTTCATGGAGTATTGAGATGAAAAGGGGCATGGAGCACTGTGTTTACAGGGGTTGTGGAGCATTGTGATGACAAGGGCATGGAGCATTTTGATGAGAAGGCCATGGAACAATCTGATGACATGTGTCATGGAGCTTTGTGATGACAATGGCATGGATCATTGTGATTAAAGGGGTCTTGGAGCATTGTGATGACAAGTGTCATGGAGCCTTGTGATGACAAGGCCGTGGAACATTGTGATGGCAGGGGTCATGGAGCATTGTTATGACATGGGTAATGGAGCATTGTGATGAGAAGGGCATGCAGCATTGTGATTACAATTTTTATGGAGCATTGTGATGACTAATTTTTGGACCGTTGGAATGAAAAGCGCGTGGCACATTGTGATGACAATGGTCATGGAGCATTTTACTGACAAAGGCATGGAGCATTGTGATGACAAGGGTCACGGAGCACTGTGATGAAATGTTCATGGAGCATTGTGGATACAAAGGTAACAGAGCCTTGTGATGACGCGGGCATGGACCATTGTGATTACAAATATTATGAAGCATTTTGATGACTGGAGTCACAGAGCATTGTGATGACAGGTGTCATGGAGCATTGTGATGACAAGGTCCTGGAGCATTGTGATGAGATGACCATGGAGACTTGTGATGACAAGTCTCATGGAGCATTCTGATGAAAAGGGGCATGGAACATTGTGATTATAGGGGTCTTGGAGCATTGTGATGACAAGGGCATGGAGCATTGTGAGGAGAAGGCCATGGAGTATTCTAATGACATACATCATGCAGCATTGTGCTGAGAAAGGCATAGAGCATTGTGATGACAGGGGATAAAGAGCATTGTGAAGAAAATTTCATGGAGCATTGTGGTTAAAATGTTCACAGAGACTGTTGATGATGAGGGCATGGACCATTGTGATGAAAAAGGTCATGAAGCATTGAGATGACTGGAGTCACGGAGCATTGTGATGACAGCTGTCATTGAGCATTGTGATAACAAGTGCATGGAGCATTGTGATGACAAGGGCATGGAGCATTGTGATGACCAGGTCATGCAGTATTGTGAAGAAAGTTGTCAGGGAGCATTGTGATGACATATGTAATGGCCCATTGTGATGAAAATGGCATGGAACATTGTGATGCCAAGTGTAATGGAGGATTCTGAAGACAAAGGTAATGGAGCATTGTGATGACAATGGCTTGGAGCATTGTGATGACAAGGGTCAGGGTGCATTGAGCTGACAAGTGCATGGAGAATTGTGATGACAAGGGTCATGGAGCATTCTGGTGACAAGCTTGTGGAGTATTTTGATGACAGTGGCATGGAGCATGGTGATGTAAACTGCATGGGGCTTTGTGATGAAAAAGGCATGGAGACTTTTCGTGGCAGTGTTCAATGAGCATTCTGACGACAAATGTCAGGGAGCATTGTGATGACAATGTATTGAGAATTGTGATGACAAATGTCATGGAGCATTGTGATGAAAAGTGCATGGAGTATTGTGATGACAAGCATCATGGAGCATTGTGATGACAATGTATTGAGAATTGTGATGACAAATGTCATGGAGCATTGTGATGAAAAGGGCATGGAATATTGTGATGACAAGCATCATGGAGCGTTGTGATGAAAAGTGTTATGGAACATTGTGATCAGAAGGTTTTGGTGCATTGAGATGACAGAGGTCATGGATCACTTTGATTTCAAGGAGCATGGAGCATTGTGATGCAAGGGCATGAAGCAATGTGATCCCAAGGTTCATGGAGGATTGTGATGACAATGGTAAAGGAGTATTGTGATGACAAACGCATAGAGCATTTTAATGACAATGTCATGTAGCATTTTGCTGACAAAGGCATGGAGCATTGTGATGACATGTGTCATGGAGAACTGTGATGACAAGTGTCACGGAGCATTGTGAATACATGGGTAAAGGAGCATTGGGATGACAAGGGCATGGATCATTGTGATGACAAGTGTCATGGAGCATTGTGATGAGTAGAGAATGGAGCATTGTGATGACAAGAGTCCCGGATCATTGTGTTGTCAGGTGTCATGGATTGTTGTGATGACCGTGGTCATGGAGCATTGTGATGATATTGGCCATGGAGCATTGTGATGATTAGGTCGTGGTGCATTGGGCTGAAAATTTTCATGGATTATTGTGATGACAGGGGTCATGGAGCATTGTGATGACAAGGGAATGGAACATGGTGATGACAGTGTCCTGGAGCATTGTGATGATAAGACCATGGAGACTTGTGATGACAAGTCTCATGGAGTATTCTGATGAAAAGGGGCATGGAGCATTGTGATTACAGGGGTCTTGGAGCATTGTGATGACAAGGGCATTGAGCATTGTGAGGAGAAAGCCATGGAGCATTCTGATGACATGTGTCATGGAGCTTTGTGATGGCAAGCGCATGGAGCATTGTGATTACAGGGGTCTTGAAGCACTGTGATGAAAAGGGCATGGATCATTGTGATGAAAAGGCATGGAGCCTTGTCATGTCAGGTTTCAAGGAGCATACTGACGACAAGTGTCAGGGAGCATTGTGATGACAACTGTATTGAGAATTGTGATGACAAAGGTCATGGAGCATTGTGATGAGAAGACCATGGATAATTGTTATGATGAGCATCACAGGGTGTTGTGATGACAAGTGTTATGGAACATTGTGATCACAAGGGTTTGGGGCATTATGATGACAGTGGTCATGGATAATTTTGATTTCATTGTGATGACAATAGCCTGAAGCCTTATGATGATGGGCAAGGTGCACTGTGATGACAGGGTTCATGGATCATTGAGATGAAAAGGGGCATAGAGCATTGTGATTACAGGGTTCTTGTAGCATTGTGATGAGAAGGGTCATGGAGGTTTGTGATGACAAGGCCATGGAACATCATGATGGCACGGTTCATGGAGCATTGTTATGACTGGTGTAATGGAGCATTGTGATGGCAAGGGCATGGAGCATTGTGATGAGAAGGCCATGGAGCATTCTAATGACATGTGTCATGGAGCTTTGTGAAGACATGGGCATGGAGCAATGTGATGAGAGCGTTAATGGAGCATTGTGATGTCAATGACATGGAGCACTGTGATGCCAAGGGTCATGGATCTTTGTGATGACAAACGTCATGGAACATTTTGATGGCAAGGGCATTGTGCATTGTGATGAGAAGGGCAGGGAGCATTCTGATGACAGGGTCATGGAGCTATTTGATGAAAAGTGTCATGGAACATTTTGATGACAGTTGTTATGGAACACTGTGATGTCAGCGTTCTTGGAGCATTTTTATGAGAAGGGTCAGGGAGCTTTGTGATGACAAGGTCATGGAACATCGTGATGGCAGGGGTCATGGAGCATTTTGATGAAAAATGCCATGGAGCATTTTGATGACAGTGGTTATGGAACATTGTGATGTCAGTTGTCATGGAGCATTTTGATGAAAAGGGTCATGAAGCATTTTGATGACATGGGTTATGGAACATTGTGATGTCAGTCGTCATCGAACATTGTGATGATAAGTGCATGTAGCATTGTGATGACAGGAGTCATGGAATATTGTGATGACAGGGGTGAGGTAGTATTGTGACGAATAGTGATGTATCATTGTGATATCAGTGGTGAGAGAGCGTTTTGTTGAGAAGTGCATGGAGCATTGTGATGACAAGTTTTATGGAGCATTGTGATGACAAGATTGTGGAGCACTGTGATGACAGGTGCTTGGCGCATTGTGATGACATGTGTCATGGAGCATTGTGCTGACAAGCTCATGGAGCATTGTGATGACATGTGTTATGGAGCATTGTGCTGAGAAAGGCATAGAGCACATTGATGACAAGGGTCAAAGAGCATTGTGATGAAAAGTTCATGGAGCATTGTGGTTAAAAAGGTCACAGAGACTGTTGATGATGAGGGCATGGATCATTTTGATGACAAACGTCATGAAATATTTTGATGACTGGAGTCATGGAACATTGTGATGACAGGGGTCATGGAGCATTTTGATAACATGAGCATGGAGCATTGTGATGTCAAGGGCATGGAGCATTGGTCTAATAAGTTTCATGGATTATTGCGATGACAGTTCGAATGGCGTATTGTGATGACAAGTGCATGGAGCATTTTGATGACCAGGTCAAGCTGTATTGTGAAGACATATGTCAGGGAGCATTGTGATGACATATGTAATGGCCCATTGTGATGACAAGGGAATGGAGCACTGTGATGACAATGTCCTGGAGCACTGTTATGTGAAGACCATGGAACCTTGTGATGACAATTCTCATGGAGCATTCTGATGAAAAGGCATAGGGAACATTGTGATTACAGGGGTATTGGAGCATTGTGATGACAAGGGCATGGAAAATTATGATAAGAAGACAATGGAGCATTCTGATGACATGCGTCATGGAGCTTTGTGATGACAATTGCAAGGAGCATTGTGATCACAGGTGTCTTGGAGCCTTGTGATGAAAAGGGCATGGATCATTGTGATGAAATAGGCAAAGAGCCTTGTCATGAAAGAGTTCAAGGTGCATACTGAGGTCAATCGTCAGAGAGCATTGTGATGACAAGTGTATTGAACATTGTGATGACAAAATCATGGTTCATTGTGATGAGAAGAGCATGGATAATTGTGCTGACCAGCGTCATGGGGCATTGTGATTACAAGTGTTATGGAACATTGTGATCACAAGGGTTTGAAGCATTGTGAGGACAGAGGTCATGGAGCATTTTGATTTCATTGTGATGACAATAGCATGAAGAATTATGATGATGGGCATGGTGCATTGTGATGACAACGTTCATGGAGCATTGTGATGAAAAGTGGCATGGAGCATTGGTCTGACAAGTTTCATGCATTATTGTGATAAGAGTGGCCATGGCACATTGTGATGACAAGGGCATGGAGCACTGTGATGACAAGGTCATGGATTATTGTGAAGAAAGGTGTCAGGGAGCATTGTGATGAAATATGACATGTTCCAGTTTGATGACAATATCATGGAGCATTGTGATGCCAAGTGTCATGGAGGATTGCTGTGACAAATTAAAGGAGCATTGTGATGACAAGGGCATGGAGCATTGTGATATCAAGGGCCATTGATCATTTTAATATCCAGGTCATGAAACATTGTGATGAACAGCGCATGGAGCTTCCTATGACAGGGGTCATGGAGCATTGCGATGACAAGTGCATGGAGTATTGTGATGACAAGAGCATATAACATTTTGATGTGAAGTGCCATGGAGCATTGTAATGACAAGGTCGTGGAGAATTCTGAGGAAAAGGGACAATGAGCTTTGAGATGACAAGGCATGGAGCATGGTGATGGCAAAACTGTGGAGCATTGTGATGAGAAGGCCTTGGGTAATTGTGGTGCCGAGCATCATGGATCACTGTAATGACATGGGGCATGAAGCATTGTGATGACAGGTGTCAGGGAGCATTGTGATGACAGGTGTCATGGAGCAATGTGATGACAAGGGCATGGAGCATTGTGATGACAAGTGCATTGAGCATTGTGATGACAAGTGCATGGAGCATTGCAATTTCAAGTGCATGGAGAATTGTGATGACAAGAGCATGTAATATATTGATGAGAAGTGTCATGTAGCATTGTGATGACAAGGACGTGGAGAATTGTGATGACAAGGGACATGGAGCATTGTGATAACCAGGGCATGGAGCATTGTGATGACAGGGGCCATGGAGCATTATTATGACAAGGCCATGGTGCATTCTGACATAAGATATCACTTATGAAGGTAATGTAAACATGGCTACATATGAACTGAATTAGGGAAGAGAACAGAGTCTCAGATATAGAAAACACTCTAACGCTTGCTTAAGGGGAAAGACAAGTGGGGAGATGCACAAAAAAAAGTTTGATAATAGCACAGGTACCGTTCCATAATACAAAAACAGAAGAGACAAGCCCTACTCCTTCCTCAGTGAACGGACCTCAACATCCTTATTCCCCACAGAGAAATATATGTGACTAGTAAGAATTTTAAAACCTATGTATTGATATGTCTCCGTAAGGGAACTAACTGTGTCTAGAACGACATAAACATGGCAGTGAGAATAAGCTCAAACCCACTATAAAAATGAATTTCAAAACAAAACATAAAAACAGTAAAATTCTTACACAATACCTTCAGGGGTTCGGATGAAACCTGGAATGACCCTATCTACAATGACAGCTGGATGTGGCATAACGCTGGTCACTTGGGACTGAGAGGATTGGTGAGATTGGGTGAAAAAATGCAGACCCTTTAAAGCAATAATGCCTGCCATGCATTCCATGGTTCCCAACTCTCCAAGTAGAAGGGAATATCACTACAGTTATAACATGTATGGGAACCTAGATAATGGAAACCATCTGATGGTGAAAGGTTTCTAAAACTCTACTACTTTTTTCTCTCCTTGTGCTCCAGTTTGATATTCCAACTGCTTTACTATCTATCTCCCAACTTGGAGAGTCAGGCCCTATAACCTCCTGGTTCGAACAGCTGGCAAATTGTGCAGAGGATATAAGGGAAGAGAGAGAACCAATGAGAGAGTAGCTGTAGGCATTTGGACGGCCACATTTCACTCTAATTTCCCGTCACGAAGAGGAATTAACCAAAGACTAAGCCTGCACCCCCCCAGAACCAGTATAGGTCCAGAAGCAAAACTGTGGTTTTGCGGTCAGCTCACATAAACGCGAGTTGAAAAATGGAACTCAGGGCCACAGCAATTCACTAACCTGCAGAGTTATAAAGGACTACTCTCTTCCAAAAATCTGTTGAGGGAAAGCCACGAGGTGGAAGTGAAAATGAGGCAGAGTGGCATGAAACAGATTTCAAGAGGTACATTGGAATCACCTTAAAACACAGGAAAAGCATCACAACGTCGAAAATAATGGAAATGGTCATAAAGGGCATGTGGGTTTTCACGTGAATATATTCAGGAGAAAACGCATATGCCCTTTTCGGCCAAGCAAGCAAGCGGGCAATGCAAATCTGCATTACAAAGAACTATCACTTTCCACCAGCCAAAAGGGATATCCGCAAAATGTGTAAAAACCAGACAGGCAAGACAGGCACTGGAGAACAGGGAGCCTTGTTATGCTGATGGCCGGGATGTAAATTGCCAACTGCCTGTCTGGAGGAGTGCATTGTGATCCCTAAAAGAAGTAAACAACAGAGCTACAGAGCCAAGGGCACTTCCAGTCTAGGGAATATAGCATGGGAAAACTGAAAATTAATAAGACAGATCCACACCAAAATTCAGGGCTGCAATGATTACAAAAACCTCAACTTGGGTACACCTTAAATATCCCAGGAAATACAAAAATGGTTCAAGAAATTGTGGCACTTACATATGACGAAATATCCCCCAGCCATGAAATCAATGTCATAAGACCAGTAGCAGCAAAATGAGTGGATTCAGGTACGATAATTCTAAGTGAAATAAGTCACACAGAAAAAGAAAATTATCATAAGATATCAATGATGAAGATCCTGTAAACATGGCTACACATGAACTGAGTTAGGAAAGAGAAGGGAGTCTCACATTTAGAAAACACACTTATGCCTTCTTAAGGGGGAAGGAGGGGTGGGGAGATGCATAAAACCAGAGTTTGACATTAGTACAGGTACAGTTCCAAAAACCAAATACGGAATAGACAAGACCTACACCTTCCTCAGTGAAAGGGACTCAACACCCCATATTCACCACAGAGTAATATATCTTACTAGTAAGAAACTTAAAACCTATGTATTGATATGTCTCCGTAAGGGAATCAAGTGTGTCTAGACTGGCATAAAAATGGCAGTGAGAATCAGCTCAACCCACTATAAAAAGGAATATCAAAAACAAAACAAAAAAAACAGGGAAATTCCTTAAAATTCCTTCAGGGTCTCTGATGAAACCTGGAATGACCCTATCTACAATGACAGCTGGATGTGGCATAAGGCTGGACACTTTGGACTGAGCGGATTGTTGAGATTGGGTGAGCAAATGCAGACCCTTTAAAGCAATAATGAGTGGCACCCATTCCATGGGTCCCAACTCTCCATGTTGAAGGGAATATTACAACAGCTATAACATGTACGGGAAACCTAGAGAATGGACACACTGTGAATACGAAAGGTTTCTAAAACTCAACTAATAGTCCCTCTCCTGGTGCTCCGTTTTGACTTTCCAACTGCTTTACTATCAATCTCCCAACTTAGAGAGACAGCCTCTTTAACCTCCTGCTTCTCACAGGTTGCCAATTTGGCAGAGGATGAAAGGGAAGAGGGAGAACCAATGAGAGAGTAGCTGCTGGCATTTGGACCGGCAAATGTCACTCTAATTTTCCGGCCAGAAGAAGAAATAACCAAAGTCTCAGCAACCCACCGGACACCAGTATAAGTCCTGAACCAAAATTTGGACTTGCATTCAGATCACAAAATACGAGGTGAATAATGGAGCTCAGTGGCACAGCAATTCACCAAATGGCAGAGTAGTAAAGGACAACTCTCATCCAAAACTCTGTTGAGGGAAGGTTAAGAGGCAGACGTGAAAGCGAGGCAGAAAAGCAGGAAACAGATTTCAAGAGGTATGCTGGAATCGCCTTTAAAGCACGGGAAGAGGGGCTCAACTTCGACAATGATGCACTTGGCCAAAAAGCGTGTATGAGTTTTCTCCTGAATATATTCAGGAGAAAACACATACACGCTTTTTGGCCAAGCAAGCAAGCGGGCAGTGCAAATCTGCACTACAAAGAAGTATAACTTCCCACAAGTCAAAAGGGATATCCACAAAATGGGTAAAAACCAGAAAGGCAAGACAGGCCCTGTCGAACTGGGAGCCTTGTTATGCTGATGGGTGGGAGGCAAATTGCCAATGGCCTCTCTGGAGCAGTGCATTGTGTTCCCTAAAACAAGTAAACAACAGAGCTACAGAGCCCAGGGCACATCCAGTCTACATAAGATACCTTGGGAAAACTGAAAATCAATAAGACACAGCCACCCCGATATTTAGGGGTGCACTGCTTACAAGACCCTCATCTTGGATTCACCTTAAATATCCCAGGAAAGATAAAAATGGTACAAAAATTTGTGGTACTTACGTCCGATGAAATATCCCTCAGCCATGAAATCAATGCCATAAGACATGTAGCAGCAAAATGAGTGGATTCAGGGACGATGATTCTAAGTGAAATAAGTCACACAGAAAAAGAAAGTTATCATAAGATATCACTTATAGAGATTCTGTAAACATGGCTACACATGAACTGCGTTAGGAAAGAGAACAGAGTCTCACATTTGGAAAACACTCTTATGCCTGCTTAAGGGGGAAGGAGAGGTGGGGAGATGCATAAAACCCAGAGTTTTATATAAGCACAGGTACCGTTCAAAAAATCAAATACGGAAAAGACAAGACCTACACCTTCCTCAGTGAAAGGGACTCAAAACCCCATATTTCCCTCAGAGGAATATATTTGACTAGTAAGAATCTTATAACCTATTTATTGATATGTCTCCATGAGGGAATCAACTGTGTCTAGACTGGCATATACATGGCAGTGAGAATCAGCTCAAACCCATTATAAAAATGAATTTCAGACACACAAAAAAAACAGGAAATTCTTTACAATTTCTTCATGGTCTCTGACGAAACCCGGAATGACCCTATCTACAACGACAGCTGGATTTGGCATAAGGCTGGACACTTGGGACTGAGAGGATTGGTGAGATTGGGTGAGCAAATGCAGACCCTTTAAAGCAATAATGCATGGCACCCCTTCCATGGGTCCCAACTCTCCAGGGTGAAGGGAACATAACAACAGCTATAACATGTATGGGAAACCTAGAGAATGGACACACTGTGAACATGAAAGGTCTCTAAAACTCAACAAATAGTCCCTCTGCTGGTGCTCTGGTTTGACTTTCCAACTGCTTTACTATCAATCTCCCAGGTTGCAGAGACTGCACCTTTAACCTCCTGGTTCACACAGGTTGCCAATTAGGCAGAGGATGAAAGAGAAGAGGGAGAACCAATGAAAGAGTAGCTGTTAGGCATTTGGATGCACACATGTCACTCTTATTTCCTGGAGGAAGAAGAATTAACTAAAGTCTCAGCCACCCACTGAGAACCAGTATAGGTCCTGAACCAAAATATTGGACTTGCATTCAGCTCACAAAAAACGAGTTAAATAATTGAGCTCAGGGGCAAAGCAATTCACAAACAGGCAGAGTAATAAAGGACAACTATCGTCCAAAAATCTGTTGAGGGAAGGCAACGAGGCGGACTTGAAAGCGAGGCAGAATAGCAGGAAACAGATTTCAAGAGGTACGTTGGAATCACCTTTAAAGCACAGGAAGAGGGGCACAACTTCGACAATGATGCACTTGGCCAAAGAGGGCGTATGCATTTTCTCCTGAATATATTCAGGAGAAAACGCATACGCCCTTTTTGGCCAAGCAAGCAAGCGGGGAATGCAAATCTGCAATATAAAGAAGTATCACTTCCCACCTGTCAAAAGGGACATCCACAAAATGGGTAAAATCCAGAAAGGCAAGATAGGCCCTGGAGAACAGGGAGCATTGTTATGCTGATGCGCGGGATGTAAATTGCCAACTGCCTCTCTGGAGGTGTGCATTGTGTTCCCTAAACCAAGTAAACAGCAGAACTACAGAGCCAAGGGCACTTCCAGTCTAGGGAATATATCTTGGGAAAACTGAAAATCAATAAGACAGAGCCATTCCAATATTTAGGGTTGCACTGCTTACAAGAACCTCAACTTGGGTACACCTTAAATATCCAAGGAAAGATAAAAACGGTTCAAAAAGTTATGTTATTTACATACAATGGAATATCCCTCAACCATGAAATCAATGTCATAAGACCAGTATCAGCAAAATGAGTGGATTCAGGTACGATAATTCTAAGTGATTTAAGTCACACAGAAAAAGAAACTTATCATAATATATCACTTATGAAGATCCTGTAAACATGGCTACACATGAACTGAGTTAGGAAAGAGAACAGAGCCGCACATTTAGAAAACACTCTTATGCCTGCTTAAGGGGAAAGGAGAGGTGGGGTGATGCATAAAACCAGAGTTTGATATAAGCACAGGCACCGTTCCTAAAACCAAGTATGGAATAGAAAATACCTACACCTTCCTCAGTGAAAGGGACACAAAACACCATATTTCCCACAGAGCAATATATCTGACTAGTAAGAATCTTAAAACATATGTATTGATATATCTCCGTAAGGGAATCAAGTGTGTCTAGACTGGCATAAACATGGCAGCGAGAATCAGCTCAAACCCACTATAAAAAGGAATTTGAAAAACAAAAAAAAAGGTAAATTTTTTACAATTCCTTCAGGGTCTCTAACGAAACCTGCAATGACCTTATCTACAATGACAGCTGGATGTGGCATAAGGATGGACACATGGGAGTGTGAGGATTGGTAAGATTGGTGAGCAAATGCAGACCCTTTTAAACAATAATGCATGGCACCCATTCCATGGGTCCCAACTCTCCAGGTTGAAGGGAATATTACAACATCTATAACATGTACGGGAAACCTAGAGAATGGACAAACTGTGAATACGAAAGGTCTCTAAAACTCAACGAATAGAACCTCTCGTGGTGGTATGCATTGACTTTCCAAATGCTTTACTATCAATCTCCCAGCTTGGAGAGACAGCACCTTTAACCTCCTGGTTCCCACAGGTTTCCAATTTGGCAGAGGATGAAAGGGAAGAGAGAGAACCAATGAAAGAGTAGCTGTTAGACTTTTGGACGTTCACATGTCACTCTTATTTCCCGGGAGGAAGAAGAATTAACTAAAGTCTCAGACACACACTGGGAACCAGTATAGGTCCTGAACCAAAATTTTGGACGTGCGTTCAGCTCACAAAAAACAAGTTAAATAATTGAGCTCAGGGGCACAGCAATTCACTAACAGGCAGAGTAATAAAGGACAACTATCTTCAAAAAATCTGTTCAGCGAAGGCAACGAGGCAGACTTGAAAGCGAGGCAGAATAGCAGGAAACAGATTTCAAGAGGTACGTTGGAATCGCCTTTAAAGCACAGGAAGAGGGGCACAACTTCTACAATGATGCACTTGGCCAAAAAGGGTGTATGCGTTTTCTCCTGAATATATTCAGGAGAAAACGCATACACACTTTTTGGGCAAGCAAGCAAGCGGTCAATGCTAATCTGCACTACAAGAAGTATCACTATCCACCGGTCAAAAGGGACATCCACAAAATGGGTAAAATCCAGAAAGGCAAGAGAGGCCCTGGAGAACAGGGAGCCTTGTTATGCTGATGGGCGGGATGTAAATTGCGAACTGCATCTCTGCAGGAGTGCATTGTGTTCCCTAAACCAAGTAAACAGCAGAACTACAGAGCCAAGGGCACTTCCAGTCTAGGGAATATATCTTGGGAAAACTGAAAATCAATAAGACAGAGCCATTCCAAAATTTAGGGCTGCACTGTTTACAAGAACCTCAACTTGGGTACACTTTAAATATCCCAGGAAAGATAAAAACGGTTCAAAAAATTGTGTTACTTCCATACAATGGAATATACCTCAGCCATGAAATCAATGTCATAAGACCAGTAGCAGCAAAATGAGTGGATTCAGGTACGATTATTCTAAGTGAAATAAGTCACACAGAAAAAGAAATTTATCATAATATATCACTTAGGAAGATCCTGTAAACATGGCTACACATGAACTGAGTTAGGAAGGAGAAGAGAGTCTCACATTTAGAAAACACACTTATGCCTGCTTAACGGGGAAGGAGAGGTGGGGTGATGCATAAAACCAGAGTTTGATATAAGCACAGGTACTGTTCCAAAAACCAACTATGGAATAGACAAGACCTACACCTTCCTCAGTGAAAGGAACTCAAAAGCCCATATTTCCCACAGAGGAATATATCTGATTAGTAAGAATTTTAAAACCTATGTATTGATATGTCTCCGTTAGGGAATCAAGTGTGCCTAGACTTGCATAAACTTGACAGCGAGAATCAGCTGAAACCCACTATAAAAAGGAATTTGAATAACAAAAAAGGGGGTATTCTTTACAATTCCTTCCGTGTCTCTGATGAAACCTGGAATGACCCTATCTACAATGAAAGCTGCATGTGGCATAAGGCTGGACACATGGGACTGAGAGGATTGGTGAGATTGGGTGAGCAAATGCAGACCCTTTAAAGCAATAATGCATAGCACCCATTCCATGGGTCCCATGTGTCCAGGTTGAAGGGAATATTACTACCGCTATAACATGTACGGGAAACCTAGAGAATGGACGCACAGTGAATATGAAAGGTCTCCAAAACTCAGCGAATAATCCCCCTCCTGGTGCTCCGGTTTCACTTTCCAACTGCTTTACTATCAATCTCCAAATTTGGAGAGACAGCACCTTTAACCTCCTGGTTCGCACAGGTTGCCAATTTGGCAGAGGATGAAAGGGAAGTGGGAGAACCAATGAGAGAGTAGCTGTAAGGCATTTGGATGGGCACATGTCACTCTTATATCCCGTGAGGAAGAAGAATTAATCATAATCTCAGCCACCCAACGGGAACCAGTATAGGTCCTGAACCAAAATCTTGGACTTGCGTTCAGCTCACAAAAAACGAGTTAAAAAATGGAGCTCGGGGCAAAGCAATTCACAAACTGGCAGAGTAATAAAGGACAACTATCGTCCAAAAATCTGTTGATGGAAGGCAACGAGGCGGACTTGAAAGCGAGGCAGAATAGCAGGAAACAGATTTCAATAGGTACGTTGGAATCGCCTTTAAAGCACAGGAAGTGAGGCAAAACTTTGACAATGATGCACTTGGCCAAAAAGGGCCTATGTGTTTTCTCCTGAATATATTCAGGAGAAAACGCATAGGCCCTTTTTGGCCAAGAAAGCAAGTGGGCAATGCAAATCTGCACTACAAAAAAGTATCACTTCTCACCAGTCAAAAGGCACATCCACAAACTGGATAAAAACCAGAAAGTCAAGACAGGCCCTGTAGAACAGGGAGCCTTGTTATGCTGAAGGGTGGGATGTAAATTTCTAACTGCCTCTCTGGAGGAGTGCATTGTGTTCCCTAAAACAAGTAAACAACAGAGCTACAGAGCAAAGGCCACTTCCAGTCAAGGGAATATACCTTGGGAAACCTGAAAATCAATAAGACAGAGCCACACCAAAATTTAGGGCTGCACTGCTTACAAGAACCTCAACTTGGGTACACCTTAAATATCCCAGGAAAGATAAAAATGGTTCAAAAATTGTGGTACTTAGGTACGATGGAATATCCCTCAGCCATGAAATCAATGTCATAAGACCAGTAGCAGCAAAATGAGTGGATTCAGGTACGATGATTCTAAGTGAAATAAGTCACACAGAAAAAGAAACTTATCATAAGCTATCACTTATGAAGATCCTGTAAACATGGCTACACAAGAACTGAGTTAGGAAAGAGAACAGAGTCTCACATTTAGAAAACACTCTTATGCCTGCTTAAGGGGGAATGAAAGGTGGGGTGATGCATAAAACCACAGTTTGATATAAGCACAGGTACCGTTCCAAAAACCAACTATGGAATAGACAAGACCTACACCTTCTTCAGTAAAAGGGACTCAAAACCCCATATTTCACGCAGAGGAATATATCTGACTAGTAAGAATCTTAAAACCTATGTATTGATATGTCTCCATAAGGGAGTCAACTGTGTCTAGACTGGCATAAACATGGCAGCGAGAAACAGCTCAAACCCAGTATAAAAAGAATTTGAAAAAAAAAAGAAAAGATAAATTCTTTACAAATCCGTCTGGATCTCTGATGAAACCTGTAATGACCCTATCTGCAACGACAGCTGGATGTGTCATAAGGCAGGACACATGGGACTGCGAGGATTGGTAAGATTGGGTGAGCAAATGCAGACTCTTTAAAGCAATAATACATGGCACCCATTCCAATGGTCCCAACTGTCCAGGGTGAAGGGAATATTACTACAGCTATAACATGTACGGGAAACCTACAGAATGGACACACTGTGAATACAAAAGGTCTCTAAAACTAAACGAATAGAACCTCTCGTGGTGCTATGCTTTGACTTTCGAACTGCTTTACTATCAATCTCCCAACTTGCAGAGACAGCCCCTTTAGCCTCCTGGTTCGCACAGGTTGCCAGTTTGGCAGAGGATGAAAGGGAAGAGGGAGAAACAATGAAAGAGTAGCTGTTAGGCATTTGGACGGGCACATGTCACTCTTATTTCCCGGGAGGAAGAAGAATTAACTAAAGTCTCAGCCGCCCACCGGGAACCAGTATAGGTCCTGAACCAAAATATTGGACTTGCGTTCAGCTCACAAAAAACAAGTTAAATAATTGAGCTCAGGGGCAAAGCAATTCACAAACAGGCAGAGTAATAAAGAACAACTATCGTCCAAAAATCTGTCGAGGGAAGGCAACGAGGTGGATTTGAATGCGAGGCAGAATAGCAGGAAACAGATTTCAAGAGGTACGTTGGAATCGCCTTTAAAGCACAGGAAGAGGGGCACAACTTCGACAATGATGCACTTGGCCAAAAAGTGTGTATGCGTTTTCTCCTGAATATATTCAGGAGAAAACGCATACACCCTTTTTGGCCAAGCAAGCAAGAGGGCAATGCAAATCTGCACTACAAAGAAGTATCACTTCCCACCTGTCAAAAGAGACATCCAAAAAATGGGTAAAATCCAGAAAGGCAAGACAGGCCCTGAAGAACAGGGAGCCTTGTTATGCTGATGGGTGGCATGTTAATTGCCAACTGCCTCTCTGGAGCTGTGCATTGTGTTCCCTAAACCAAGTAAACAGCAGAGCTACAGAGCCAATGGCCCATCCAGTCTATGGAATATATCTTGGGAAAACTGAAAATCAATAAGACAGAGCCATTCCAAAATTTAGGGCTGCACTGCTTACAAGAACCTCAACTTGGGTACACCTTAAGTATCCCAGGAAAGACTAAAATGGTTCAAGATATTGTGGTACTTACGTACGATGGAATATCGCTCAGCCTTGAAATCAATGTAATAAGGCCAGTAGCAGCAAAAAGAGTGGATTTAGGTACGATGATTCTAAGTGAAATAAGTCACACAGAAAAAGAAACTTATCATAAGATATCACTTATGAAGTTCCTGTAAACATGGCTACACATGAACTGAGTTAGGAAAGAGAACAGAGTCTCACATTTAGAAAACACTCTTATGCCTGCTTAACGGGGAAGGAGAGGTGGGGTGATGCATAAAACCAGTGTCTGATATAAGCACAGGTACCCTTCCAAAAACCAACTATGGAATAGACAAGACCTACACCTTCCTCAGTGAAAGAGACTCAAAACACCATATTTCCCACAGAGGATTATATCTGACTAGTAAGAATTTTAAAACCTATGTATTGATATCTCTCCGTAAGGGAATCAAGTGTGCCTAGACTTGCATAAACATGGCAGCGAGATTCAGCTCAAACCTACTATAAAAATGAATTTGAAAAACAAATCAAAAGGGATATTCTTTACAATTCCTTCAGTGTCTCTGATGAAACCTTGAATGACCCTATCTACAATGAGAGCTGGATGTGCCATAAAGCTGGACACATGGGACTGAGAGGATTGGTGAGATTGGGTGAGCAAATGCAGACCCTTTAAAGAAATTATGCGTAGCACCCATTCCATGGGTCCTATGTGTCCAGGTTGAAGGGACTATTACTACCGCTATAACATGTACGGGAAACCTAGAGAATGGACAAACTGTGAATACGAAAGGTTTCTAAAACTCAACTAATAATCCCTCTCCTGGTGCTCCGGTTTGACTTTCCAACTGCTTTACTATCAATCTGCCAACTTAGAGAGACAGCCCCTTTAACCTCCTGGTTCGCACAGTTACCAATTTGGCAAAAATAAAAGGGAAGATGGAGAACAAATGAGAGAGTAGATGTTAGGCATTTGGACGGGTACATGTCACACTAATTGCCCCAGAGGAAGAATAATTAACCAAAGTCTCAGCCACACGCCGGGAACCAGTATAGGTCCTGAACCAAAATTTTGGACTTGCGGTCTGCTCACAAAAAACGAATTTAAAAATGGAGCTCAGGGGCACAGGAATTCAGAAACTGGCAGAGTAATAAAGGACAACTATCGCCTAAAAATCTGTTGAGGGAATGAATCGAGGCGGACTTGAAAGGGAGGCAGTATAGCAGGAAACAAATTTCAAGAGGTATGTTGGAATCGCCTTTGAAGCACAGGAAGAGGGGCACAACTTCGACAATGATGCACTTGGCCAAAATGAGCGTATGCGTTTTCTCCTGAATATATTCAGGAGAAAACGCATACGCCCTTTTTGGCCAAGCAAGCAAGCGGGCAATGCAAATCTGCACTACAAAATAGTATCACTTCCCACTGGTCAAAAGGGACATCTGCAAAATGTGTAAAATCCAGAAAGGCAAGACAGGCCCTGGAGAACAGGCAGCCTTGTTATGCTGATGGGCGTGATGTAAATTGCCAACTGCCTCTCTGGAGGAGTGCATTGTGTTCCCTAAAACCAGTATACAACAGAGCTACAGAGTCAAGGGCACTTCCAGTCTAGGAAATATACCTTGGGAAAACTGAAAATTAATAAGACAGATCCACCCCAAAATTTAGGGATTCACTGCTTACAAGAACCTCAACTTGGGTATACCTTAAATATCCCAGGAAAGACAAAAATGGTTCAAGAAATTTTGGTACTTACGTACGATGGAATATCCCTCAGCCATGAAATCAATTTCATAAGGCCAGTAGCAGCAAAATGAGTGGATTCAGGTACGATGATTCTAAGTGAAATAAGTCACACAGAAAAAGAATCTTATCATAAGATATCACTTATGAAGGTCCTATAAACATGGCCTCACATGAACTGAGTTAGGAAAGATACCAGAGTAACGTATCTTATCATAAGATATCACTCATAGCGGGAATGTACACATGGCTACACATGAACTGATTTACAAACACAACGGAATCACACATTTAGAAAAAAAATCTTCTGCCTGCTTAAGGGGAAAGGCGAGGTGGGGTGATGCATAAAATCACAGTTTTAAATTAGCACTGATACCATTACATAAACCAAGTATGTAATAGACAACACCTACTCCGGCCACAATGAACTGGACTCAACACCCCCTATTCATTGCAGAGGAATAAGTCTGACTCTCAGTATTTTAAAACATATGTATTCTCATGTCTCCATAAAGGAATCATGTGTGTGTATAACGGCATGAACAGAGCACTGAAATTCAGTTAAACCCACTTATAAAAATAAATTTCAAAAGCAAAATGCAAAAACAGCGAAACAGTGAGAAAGTCTTAAAAATTACATTCAGGGCCTGTGATGCAACCTGGATTGACCACCTTTACACCCACAGCTGGATGAGACATAAGACTGGACACTTGGGGCTGACAAGTTTGCTGAGGTTGTGTGAGCAAAAGAACACCACTTAGAGCAATACTGTGTGCTACCCATTCTAGTGGTCCCAACTCTCCAGGTTTAAGGGAATCTTCCTCCAGTTAAAACATGCATGGGAAACCCAGTGGATGGTACACTGTGTAATTGGGAAAGTTTTCTAAAAGGTACCTTATTTTTCCTTTTGTCGTGCTCGGCTTCGCCATACCATCTGCATTACTAAAAATCTCCCCACTTGGAGTGTCAGCACCTTTACCCTCCTGTTATGCACAGTTTGCAAATTGTGCAGAGGATGAACATGAAGAGGGGGAATAAATGAGAGATTAGCTGTAGGTGTTTGGATGGGCACATGTCACTCTAGTTTCCCACCAGGATGAAGAATTAACCAAAGGCTCAGCCTGAAGCCCCGGAACCAAACTAGGGCCTAAAGCCATCCTGCGGTAGTGCAGCCAGCTCACAAAGAGGCGAGTTGAAAAATGGAAATCAGGGGCACAGCAATTCACAAACTTGCAGAGTTATAAAGGACAACTATCATCCAGAAATATATTGAGGAAAGGCAGTGAAGAGGATTTGAATGCAAGGCAGAATTGAAGGAAACAGATTTCAAGAGGTAGATTGGAGTCGTCTTTAAAGCACATGAAAAGCGACAGAATTTCGACAATGTTGCCCTTGGCTGAAAAGGGAGTATGTGTATTTTATTGAATATATTCGGGAAAAAATGCATACACCCTTTTTGGCCAAGCAAGCCATCAGGCATTGCAAATCCACACTACAGAGAAGTGTCCCTTACCTCCAGTCAAAAGGGCCATCCACAAATAGTGTAAAAACCGCAAATGCAGGACAGGGCATGGAGAAAAGGGAGCCTGGTTACGCCGATGGACAGGATGTAAATTGCCAACAGCCTCTCTGGAGAACTGTATGTTGTTTTCTAAAACAGAGCTACAGAGCATAGCACACTTCCACTCATGGGCGTGTATTTTGGGAAAACTAAAAATCCATAACACACAGCCAGCCCAAATTTTAGGGCTGCTCTGTTTACAAGAACCTCGACTTCAGTACACTTTAAATATCCCAGGAAAGGAAAAAAAATGGATATAGATGTTGTGGTACTTATATACAATGGAATGTCACTCAGACATAAAATCAATGTCATAAGGCCAATAGCAGCTTAATGAGTGGCTTTAGGTACGATGATGCTAAGTGAAATGAGCCACAAAGTAAAAGAAACTTATTGTAATATATCACTTATAGAGGGAATGTAAACATGGCTACACATGAACTGAATTTCAAAAGAGAAGAGAGTTACACATTTAAAAAACACACTTATGCCTCCTTAAGGGGAAAGGTGACGTGGGGTGATGTGTAAAAGCAGAGTTTCAAATTAGCACAGATCGCCATCCATATACCAAATATGTAATAGACAAGACCTACTCCTTTCTCAATGAACTGGACAGAAAACACCCTATTCACTGAAGAGGAATATATCTGACTGGTAATAACCTTGAAACCTATGTATTTATATGTCTCCATAATGGAATCAAGTGTATGTAGATTGGCATAAACACAGATCAATGGAACAGGACAGAAAGCCCAGAGATAAACCTACATACCTATGGCTATCTCATCTATGACAAAGGAGCTAAGGATATACAATGGAGAAAAGACAGTCTCTTCAGTAATTGGTGCTGGGAAAACTGGACCCCTACACATAAAGTAATGAAATTAGAACACTCCATAACACCATACACTAAAATAAACTCTAAATTGATTAGAGATCTAAATATAAGACCAGACACTATAAAACACTTAGAGGAAACCAGAGGCAGAACACTCTATGACATAAATCACAGCAAGATCCTTTTTGACCCACCACTTAGAGAAATGGAAATAAAAACAGAAATCAACAAATGGGACCTAATGAAACTTAAAAGCTTTTACACAGTACAGGAAAACATAAACAAGATGCAAAAACAACCCTTAGAATGGGAGAAAATATTTTCAAATGAAGCAATTGACAAAGGATTAATCTCCTAACTTTACAAGCACCGTATGTAGCTCAATATCACAAAAACAAACAACCCAATCCAAAAACGGGCAGAAGACCTAAATAGACATTTCTCCAAAGAAGATATACAGATTACCAAGAAACACATGAAAGGATGCTGAACATCACTAATCATTAGAGAAATGCAAATCAAAACTACCCTGAGGTATCACCTCACAGCAGTCAGAGTGGCAATCATCAAAAAAATCTACAAAACAATAAACGCTGGAGAGGCCTTTATTGGAGAAAAGGGCAAACACTTGCACTGTGGGTGGGAATGTAAATTGATATGGGCACTAGGGAGAACATTAGGGAGGTTCCTTTAAATAACTATCAATATAAGTACCATACGACACAACAATCCAACTACTGTATATTTGCCTTGTGAAAACCATAATTCAAAAAGACTTATGTACAAAAATGTTCATTGCAGCTCTATTTGCAATAGCCAGGACATGGAAGCAACCTAAGTGTCCATCGACAGATGAATGGATAAAGAAGATCTGGCACATATATACAATGGAATATTACTCAGCCAAAAAAAGAAGCAAACTGAGCTATTTGTACTGAGGTGGATGGACTTAGAATCTGTCCTACACAGTGAAGTAAGTCAGAAAGGGAAAAACAAATACTGTATGTTAACAGAGATATACAGAATCTAATGAAGAAAAAAAAAAGATTTTGAAGAACCTAGTGGCAGGACAGGATTAAGGACACAGACATAGAGAAAGGACTTGAGGACACCAGAAGGGGGGTGGGTAAGCTGGGACGAAGTGAGAGAGTGGCATGGACATAAATACATTACCAAATGTAACACCGATAGCTACTAGGAAGCAGCCACATAGAACAGGGAGATCAGCTTGGTGCTCTGTGAGCACATAAAGGGGTGGGATATGGAGTGTGGGAGGGAGATGCAAGAGGGAGGGGATCTGGTGATATTTGTATATGTATAGCTGATTCACTTTGTTATACAGCAGAAACGAACACTCCATTGTAAAGCAATTATACTCCAATAAACGTGTAAAAGGAAAAAAAAAAAAAAAGAAAGCCCAGGAATAAACCTACACACCTATGGTCAACTAATCTATGACAAAGGAAGCAAGACTGTACAATGGAGATAAGACAGTCTCTTCAATCATTGGTGCTGGGAAATATGGACAGCTACATGTAAAAGAATGAAATTAGAACACTCCCCAACACCATACATAAAAATATATTCAAAATGGATTAGAGACCTTAATGTAATACCAGACAGTATAAAACTCTGAGAGGAAAACTTACGAAAGATACTCTGACGTAAATCACAGCAAGATATTTTTTGATCCACCTCCTATAGTAATGAAATAAAAAAGAAAACTAAACAGATGGGACCTAATGAAACGTAAAAGCTTTTGCAAAGCAAAGGAAACTACAAACAAGACGAAAAGACAACCCTCAGAATGGCCGAAAATATTTGCAAACGAATCAATGGACAAATGATTAATCTCCAATATATATAAACAGCTCATGCAGCTCAATATTAATAAAACAAACAACCCAATACAAAAATGGAAGAAGATCTAAATAGATATTTCTTCCAAGAAGACATAGAGATGGCCAGTACGCACATGAAAATCTGCTCAACATCACTAATTATTAGAGAAATGGAAATCGAAACTACAATGAGGTATCACGTCAAATCATCAGAAAATCTACAAACAACAAATGCTGGAGAGGGTGTGGAGAAAAGGAACCTTATTCCACTATTGTTGGGAATGTAAATCGATACAGACTCTAATGAGAACAGTATGGAGGTTCCTTAAAAAAACTAAAAATAGAATTACCATATAATCCAGCAATCCCACTACTGGGCATATACCCAGAGAAAACCATAAATCAAAAAGACACATTCACCACAATGTTCATTGCAGCACTATTTACAATAGCCAGGTAATGAAAGCAACCTAAGTGCCCACAGACAGACGAATGGATAAAGATATGGTACATATATATAATGGAATATTACTCAGCCATACATAGGAATGAAATTGGGTCATTTGTAGAGACCTTGATGGATCTAGAGACTGTCATACAGAGTGAAGTAAGTCAGAAAGAGAAAAACAAATATTGTATATTAATGCATATATGTGGAACCTAGAAAAATGGTACAGATGAACCGGTTTGCAGGGCAGAGATAGAGACACAGATGTAGAGAACAAACATATGGACACCAAGGGGGGAACACCATGTGAGGGTGGTGGTGGGATGAATTGGGAGACTAGGATTCACATGTGCACACTTATAGGTATAAAATAGATATCCAATAAGAACCTGCTGTATAAAATGAATAAATAAATTTTAAAAAATTAAAAATAAATAAATAACATTTAATAAAATTAAACAGAAAAAAAGTTTTTCCCTTCACATAGATGTCTTTATATTAATGCATTATTTCCATGTTTATATCTCGAAATTTAAAAAAAGAGGAATAAACAAAATCTACCTTGAACCAAAAAGAAGAAAAATAAAAAAAACTGAACCCACCAGTTATATAGAGGAAAATCTTATAAGGGCACTTGCTCCACTGGTAAAAAATTCTTAAGTTGGTCAGAGTTGGGAAATCGTCTCCAATGCAGTCAGCAGCACTCCCCCCCACAAGGAGCATCCTCATTGCAAAGCTGGGGGACTGTTTCGAGGCGTCTGTGAGTAAATGTGAGATGAGCCCCAGTCCTGCTGCAGCTGAACTCTTCCCTCCCTTTCCAGGTAAAACACCTGAATATGTACAAGCACTTGCAAGCCTAGAGGAAGGGCTGTGGAGCCACACCAGCGACAGCACGCAGGCCGACTTGGTGCCTGCAGGCCAGCCAGGATGGTCCTGGCCCAAGATGCTCTTCTGGAAGCTTTCCATTTCCCTGTCTGAGATCCCCCTCCTGCCACGGCCCCCACTGCTTTTTTACTTCCTCACCTCTGCCTGGGGAGAAATTCCAGTGGCAGGTATGGGTGACACATCCTCTTCTTTAGCAGGTGTCAGCCTGGCAACTCCTGCAGAAAGTCCAGCAGAGCCCCCCTCACACTGGGCCACCCACAAAGCCACGGCCTCTCCCTCCCTACCACCACCCCAGCCCCGACACTGCTGACGGGGCAGAGAATATGGCGTCAGGCACAGCTACAGGGGCTCTTGCTGACTGGAGAGGTGTTTATATTGACCTCAACACAGGCACACATGGGGAGGGCCAGCAGGCAGTGTCAGGCTGCCCAAATCAGCCAATCGTCAACCCTCAGGGGCTCACAGTTGCAGAAAATGAACCTTGCTAAACGGGCCAGGCCCAAGGAACAGGTGTGGGCTCTTGAGAGTCAGGCTAGACAAGGGGCTGCAGCTGCGGCTTGTTTTCTTATCATTTTATCTGGTCCATGAGTGGAAAACAACTTCAAGAAGACCCTACCCTAATGAGAGGAACCCAGGAGTCAGGGAGAGGAGTGATGGTGGGTGGAGACAGAGGCCTGGTGCCCTGGCTGCAGTGGAAGTGTGTGGAAGACCAGGCAGAGAGAGGCTGCACAGAGTGATAGCCAGGGCCACAGACCTGTCAGAGCTGCTGTTTGTTAGTTCAAGTCCTGCTCTGAGGTGTTCTGTGTCAGCTGTGAGCGACAGGTGAGCTGGGGGTTCTCTGCAAGGTGGGCTATGTGCACAGTTCCTGTGTGTCCAGCCCTGCTGGGGTACCTGCCCTGGGGAGCTCCGTATACTGGGAAGGGCCTGACTAGGAGAGCCCCATGGGCTGCTGGGTAGCTGCACAGGTAAGCTCCATACCCTGGGAGGGACTTGAACACGAGAGCCCCGTGGGCTCTGGGGTGGGGGGTGCAGCCCAGGTGAGCTCCATATCCTGGGATTGGCCTGACCACGAGAGCCCCATGGGCTGCTGGAGACCTGGTAAAGGATATCAGGACAGTCAGTGAAGCCACCGAGGATATGCATCCAGTAGCTCCTATTTCCTACTCCCTGCTGCTCATTCTACCATCCACCAGGCCATGGCATTCTGTATTACACTTCAATGATGCCTTCTTCTGTATTCCATTCATCTCAGAGTCACAAGAATTTTTGGCTTGTGTGTGGCAGGACACAACATGGAACACAAGCAATAATGCTGGGCCGCCCTGCCACAATGGTTCAAAAATCCCCACACCATCATTGGGGAAATGTCCTCTAAAGACCTAAAAGTTCTACCTCTGTAAAAGGGAACCCTCCTTCAATATGCAGATGACATTCTGATCGCCAGGCCTACTAAAGACGCCTCTGAACTACCTAGCCAAGAAAGGATAGAAGGTGTCCAAGAAAAAGGCTCAAGTATACAAGGCTCAGGTGACATACCTGGGCTTCATTCTCACAGATATTCAGAGAAACACATCCCAGGATAGGGAAGAAGCCATTTGCAGCCTTACCTCTTCTAAAACTAGAAGACAGCTTAGGGGTTCCTGGGGAGGCCAAGGTTTTCTGCATCTGGATCCCTAACTACAGTCTAATAGCTGGGACTCTACATGAAACACTGACACGAAAAGATGATGATCCTTTTGTATAGAATCCAGAAGCAGCCTTTCAAGAATAGAAAGATCAGTCAATTCAGACCCTTGCCCAGGAACTCGCTAATTTAGCTAAACCCATTGACCTTTACATACCCGGTCAAAGGTTAATTGCCCTTGGAGCCTTAGTGCAAAAACTGGGACCACTTGAAATGGAGCAACAAAAGAATGACCTTCAGGTATGATAAACTATGGTCACCAAGGGCTTTGCCCACTGACTCATCAGGCCAGGATACTGGGGTATCTAAAAAGCTGGAAATCAGCAGCCCACAAGGCCAGCTCCCTTATAAGGGAAAAGGACCCCACGTCGTGATCCTAACCACCCATCATGCCCTGAAGTTGCAGGGGTCGCTCTGTGGACACACTGACCTCGAGTGAGGAGGCCGTCCAATTCCAAACTCCAGAGAGACAAACAGGAGCAACGGGCCCCCAAGATGACTCGTGTGACCATCACTTGACCTGGAATTTCTCTCAGAAAACAACAAGACTGTGTCCCGAAAGAGCAGACTACTGCTTGCAGGACTTACTGCATCCAGAGGGGAGTTAATAAGCTTGGCGGGGGAAACGTATATCACACTTTCACCATAGAAAACCCTACAAACACCGCGGTCATGGTGGCCAATAAGACCAGCTGGACTTCTGGCTACTTCTAAAGGCCGTTGACTCAGTGGACGTCATGGTCCTGGATCACCACTGACCCTGGACTGTCTGGGAGTTGCGTGGGCAGGGTTCTGACACATGGTGCTGTTTGTACATTAATTCAGGGACCTAATTAAAGAAAGCACAGACTACTGGTCAGAGCATCTAGGCTGGCAAAAACCGTCAGCCTAAGGTCGCCGAACAAATGTGGGGTGGGGTGAAACCTGCCACCTCAGCACCTCTGCACATCTCTTTCCTGGACACTTAAAGGTCATCAGAATCTATAACACTTCCAATGCTGGTGCTCAGGCGTACGAGAAGTGAGGCAGGAGGCCTTGGGACAATCAACCTCACCTGGAGGCTGGTGGGGAGACGTTTTGCCCCTCCCCGCAAGTATCAGGGCTCCCACCACTGCATGAAGCAGTTACAAAAGAGGGGTCTGCACCCTCAACACCCCAAGAATGAGGAACGGAACAAAAAGCAGAGGAGGTGTTCGTCTCTGGCAACGTTCATTAAAAATTCCTGGGAGATAAAAAGAGAATCTGGGCAATAAAATAAAGTCTAAGTTGTTTTTCCTTTGTGCTTTGTCTAATTTCACGTGCTCCTAGGGTTCCGCATGCAGAGGTCCCACACCCGGCACTTCAGACCCGATTTCGTAGTGCAGAATGGCTGGGTCAACACCTCAGCTAGCGGGGTCCCATGCAGACTCCACGGCATAGAACCTGAGCTTCAGCCAACCCAGCCCTCGAGAGCTCCATCCCCTCCCTCCCACTGACGCTCCTGGGATCCTTACACAGCATCCCAGCCCACAGCCCGTGGGGGAGTGCACGCTCTCACCTCTCCATTCTGTTTTCAAAATAATGTTTCCTTTGCTTCTGAACCAAACTCAGTCTTGATCTGTTGGCTCCAATGACATTGGGCACGGGGACTTCTGTTGGGGTCCACTCTGGAGGATCAGTAACAGAAATTGAGAACATTGTAACTTCAATGAACAGATGTGTGAGCCAAACTGTAGTTAACACAGAGCAGTGTATAATGGTCGGGTAAAATAAGATGTTTCTAAGACTTACCTTTGATATTTCCATCACTTTACTATAAGCAAGTTCAGTGAAGACGTCTGTCTTATTTGTCAGGTCAACGTTAGAGAAATGAAGTGATTTATTTCCATGGATGTACATCGAATACTCTTGGCTGAGGCTTCAATCTTATTTTGAATGCTTTTCCATTGAAAAAGATACCTCTCTTTCAGCTCCCCCATTTCTGAGAAGTATAAAATCTTATAATTTATTATTACCAAAGGGGAAATGTAGGAGAAGGGATAAATTAACAGTGTGGGATTAACACATACACACTGCTATGTATAAAATAGATCATCAACAAGGAACTACTGTATAGCACAGGGAACTACACTGAATATTTTGCAATAACCTATAAGGGGAAATAATCTGAAAAATAATAGATATTTTTATTGACATCGTCTATCAAAGACAGATAAAATGTAACCTAAGCAAGGCCGATGGTGAACGCTTCTGACCCTGAAGATTTCAATCATCTAAAGTTTGGGCTCTGCCTATTTCCCAAGGCGCTTAATGGACATACGTGTAGCCGTAGCTTAAAAATACCCCAGTTTGGGGTACGGGGAGGCACTGATTTGGAAAAATACCTGGTGTTCTCCTTCCATGCAATGGACCCTTCCTACAGCTAAAACATTCCTGTCACACCTAGAGGATGGTACACCATTTGATCAGAAAGAGTTTGGAAAAGGCACCTCATCTTCTCATCGTCTGGTGCTCGGGTTCACCCCTCCAGCATCTTTCCTAACAATCTCCTCACTTGGGGATATCAGCACCGTCAACCTCCTGTTCCACACAGTTTGTAATTTGTCCAGAGGATGAAGTGGAAGGATGAGAAAATTTAGAGACAAGTCTTAGGTGTTCGGACAGGCACATGCCACTCTAATTTCCAATCCGGAAGACAAATTCATCAAAGGCTAGAATTGCCCACGGAAACAGAATAGGGCTAGAGGAAATCCCGCTGTTTTGTGTCCAGTTTCCAAAAACACAAGTTGAATAATGGAATTCAGGGGCACTAAAATTCATGAAACTGCAGAGTTGAAAATATCTATCGTCGAAAAATGTCTTGAGGTAAGTCACAGAAAAGGACTTGTAAGCAAGGGAGAGTGGCAGGAAACAGATTTGAAGAGGTAGAAAGGACTCCCCATTAAAGCACAAGAAAAGGGGCTGAACATCGCCAATGATGCAGTTGGCCCAAAAGGGCGTATGCAATTTTTTCTGAATATATTCAAGTAAAGGCCATACACACTTTTTATCCAACCAAACAGGTGGGCACTGGAAATCAATACTACAAAATGTATCAATTCACATCAGTCAGAAGGGCCATCCACATAAAGTGTAAACACCAGAAATGCAGGACAGGGTGAGGAGAAAAGGGAGCCCTGTGAGGCTGATAGTGGAATTGTAATTTGCCAACGGCCACTATGGAGAAGTGTATTGTGTTTGCTAAAACATCTAAAAGATGAGCTACAGAGCATAGGGCACTTGCACTCATGGACGTATCTGCATTGTGATGAAAAGTTCATGGAGCATTGTGGTGACAAATTTCACAGAGCCTTGTGATGATGAGGGCATTGACTATTGTGATGACACAGGTCATGAAACCTTGTGATGACGGGACACACGGAGCATTGTGATGACTGGGGTCATGTAGCATTGTGATGACAGGGGCATGGAGCATTGGTCTGACAAGTTTCATGGATAATTGTGTTGACAGTGGGCATGGCACATTGTGATGACAAGGGCATGGAGCATTGTGATGACAAGGTCATGGATTATGGTGAAGACAGGTGTCAGGGAGCATTGTGATGGCATATTTCATGTACCATTGTGATGACAATGGCATGGAGCATTGTGATGCCAAGTGTTATGGAGGATTGTGATGACAAAGGTAATGGAGCATTGTGATGACAAGGGCTTGGAGCATTGTGATGACAAGGGTCATGGAGCATTGTGATGACAAGGGCATGGAGCATTGTGATGACAACGGCCATTGAGAATTTTGATGAAAAGGTCGTGAAGCATTGTGATGACAAAGGCATGGGGCTTGCTATGACAGGGGTCATGGGGCATTGCGATGACAAGTGCATGGAGAATTGTGATGACAAGAGCATGTTAAACTGTGATGAGAACTGTCATGGAGCATTGTGATGACAAGGACGTGAAGAATTGTGATAACAGGGGTCATGGATCATTGTGATGACAAGGGTCATGGAGTATTGTGAGGACAAGCATGTGGAGTATTTTGATGACAAAGTATTTAACACTGTGATGGGAAGTGTCATGGAACATAGTTATGCCAAGAACGTGGAGAATTGTGATGACAGGGAACATGGAGCATTGTGATGGCAAGACCGTGGAGCATTGTGATGAGAAGACCATGGATAATTGTGATGATGAGCGCCATGGAGTGCTATAATGACAAAAGGTATGGAAAATTGTGATGACAGTGGCCATGGAGCATTGTGATGAAAAGAGTCATGGAGCATTTTGATGACAAGGGTGTGGAGCATTGTGATGAGAAGACCATGGATAATTGTGAATGACGAGCGTCATGGAGCACTGTAATGACAAGGAGTATGGAGCATTGTGATGGCAGTGCTCATGGAGCATTGTGATGACAAGTGTCAATGAGCATTCTGATGACAAGCTTGTGGAGTATTGTGATGACAATGGCATGGAGCATTGTGATGAAAAGGGCATGGAGCATTGTGATGAAAAATGCATGGAGCCTTTTCATGACAGTGTTCAAGGAGCATACTGACGACAAATGTCAGGGAGCATTGTGATGACATGTGTATTGAGAATTGTGATGACAAATATCATGGAGCATTGTGATGACAAGGGCATGGAATATTGTGATGACAGGCATCATGGAGCGTTGTGATGACAAGGGTTATGGAACATTGTGATCACATGGGTTTGGAGCATTGTGAAGACAGAGGTCATGGATCATTGTGATTTCAAGGAGCATGGAGCATTGTGATGACAGGAGTCATGTAATATTTTGATGAAAGGGGTCATGGAGCATTTTGATGACAGGGGTTATGGAACATTGTGATGTCAGTGGTCATCGAACATTGTGATGATAAGTGCATGTAGCATTGTGATGACAGGAGACATGGAACATTGTGATGACAGGGCTGAGGGAGTGTTGTGATGAATAGTGATGAAACATTTTGATATCAGTTGTGAGAGAGCATTTTGATGAGAAGTGCATGGAGCATTGTGATGACAAGGTTTATGGAGCATTGTGATGACAAGTTTGTGGAGCACTGTGATGACAAGCGCATGGCAAATTGTGATGACATGTGTCATGGAGCATTGTGCTGACAAGCGCATGGAGCATTGCAATGACAACGGTTATAGAGCATTGTGCTGAGAAAGGCATAGAGTATTGTGATGACAAGGGTCAAAGAGCATTGTGATGAAAAGTTCATGGAGCATTGTGGTTAAAAAGGTCACAGAGACTGTTGATGATGAGGGCATGGACCATTGTGATGACAAAGGTCATGAAGCATTGTGATGACTGGAGTCACGGAGCATTGTGATGACAGGGGTCATGGAGCTTTGTGATATCAAGGGCATGGAGCATTGTGATGACAAGGGCATGGATCATTGGTCTAATAAGTTTCAAGGATTATTGCAATGACAGTTGGAATGGTGCACTGTGATGACAATGGCATGGAGCATTGTGATGCAAGTGTCATGGAGGATTCTGATGACAAAGGTAATGGAACAGTGTGATGACAATGGCTTGGAGCATTGTGATGACAAGGGCCAGGGAGCATTGTGCTGACAAGTGCATGGAGAATTGTGATGCCAAGGTCATGGAGCATTTTGATGACAAGCTTGTGGAGTATTCTGCTGACAATGGCATGGAGCATTGTGATGAAAACGGCATGGGATATTGTGATGAAAAAGGCATGGAGCCTTTTCGTGACAGGGTTCATGGAGCATTCTGACGACAAGTGTCAGGGAGCACTGTGATGACAAGTGTATTGAGAATTGTGATGACAAATGTCATGGAGCTTTGTGATGAAAAGTGCATGGAGTATTGTGATGAGAAGCATCATGGAGCATTGTGATGACAAGTGTTATGGAACATGGTGATCACAAGTGTTTGGAGCATTGTGATGACACGGGTCATGGATCATTTTGATTTCAAGAAGCATGGAGCATTGTGATGACAAGGGCATGAAACAATGTGATACAAAGGTTCATGGAGGATTTTGATGACAATGGTAATGGAGTATAGTGATGACAAGCACATGGAACATTGTAATGACAATTCATGTAGCATTTTGATGACAAAGGCGTGGAGCATTTTGATGACAGGTGTCATGGAGCACTGTGATGCCATGCGTCACAGAGCATTGTGAATACATGGGTCATGGAGCATTGGGATGAAAAGGTCATGGATCATTGTGATGACAAGCGTCATGGAAGCTTTGGCTGAAAATGTTCATGGAGTATTGTGATGACAGGGGTCATGGAGCATTGTGATGACAAGAGTTCCGGATCACTGTGTTGTCAGGGGTAATTGAGTGTTGTGATGACAGTGGTCATGGAGCATTGTGTTGATATTGGTCCTGGAGCATTGTGATGAGAAGACCATGGAGACATGTTATGACAAGTCTCATTGAGTATTCTGATGAAAAGCGCCATGGAGCATTGTGATTACAGTGGTCTTGGAGCATTGTTATGACAAGGGCATGGGGCATTGTGAAGAGAAGGACATGGAGCATTCTGATGAATGCGTCATGGAGCACTGTGATGACAAGTGCATGGAGCATAGTAATTACAGGTGTCTTGGAGCACTGTGATTAAAAGGGCATGGATCATTGTGATGAAAAAGGCATGCAGCCTTGTCATGACAGTGTTCAAGGAACATACTGACGACAAGTGTCAGGGAGCATTGTGATGAAAAGTGTATTGAGCATTGTGATGACAAAGGTTATGGAGCATAGTGATGAGAAGACCATGGATAACTGTGAATATGAGCATCATGGGGTGTTGTGATGATAAGTGTTATGGAATATTGTGATCACAATGGTTTGGAGCTTTGTGATGACAGAGGTCATGGAGCATTTTGATTTCAATGTGATGACAACAGCCTGAAGCATTATTGTGATGGGCATGGTGCACTGTGATGATAGGATTCATGGAGCTTTGAGATGAAAATGGGCATCGAGCTTTTTGATAACAAGGGTCTTGGAGCATTGTGATGACAAGGGCATGGAGCATTGTGATGAGAAGTCCATGGAACATTCTGATGACATGCGTCATGGAGCTTTCTGATGACAAGGGCATGGAGCATTGTGATTACAGGGGTCTTGGAACATTGTGATGACAAGTGTCATGGAGCCTTGTGAATGACAAGGCCGTGGAACATTGTGATGGCAGGGGTCATGGAACATTGTTATGACAGGTGTAATGGAGCATTGTGATGAGAAGGGCAGGAAGCATTGTTGTGAAATGTTTCATGGATTATTGTAATGAGAATGGGCATGGAGCATTGTGATGACAAGAGCACGGAACCCTGTGATACATGGGTCATGGAGGATTGTAATGGCAAGTGCATGGAGCATTGTGATGTGAAGGGCATTGAGCATTGTGATGACAAGTGTCATGGAGCTTTGTGATGACAAGGGCATGGATCAATGTGATGAGAGGGTTCATGGAGCATTGTGATGACAATGTCATGGAGCATTGTGATGTCAAGTGTCATGGAGGTTTGTGATGTCAAATGTCATGGAGCATTTTGATGACAAGGGCATGGTGCATTGTGATGAGAAGGGCAGGGAGCAGCTTGAGGACAGGGTCATGCAGCAATTTGATGAAAATTATAATGGAATATTTTGATGACACGTGTTATGGAACATTTTGATGTCAGGGGTCATGGAGCTTTGGGATGAAAAGGGTCATGGAGCATTTTGATGACAGGGGTTGTGGAACATTGTGATGTCATGGGTCATGGAACATTGTGTTGATAAGGGGATGTAGCATTGTGATGACAGGGGTCATGGAACATTGTGATTACAGGGGTGAGGGAGTAATGTGATGACTAGTGATGGAACATTATGATATCTCATGTGAGAGAGCATTTTGATGAGAAGTACAAGGAGCATTGGGATTACAAGTTTTATGGAGCATATCGATGACAAGGTTGTGGACCGCTGTGATGAAAGGCACGTGGCACATTGTGATGACAAGGGTCATGGAGCATTGTTCTGACAAAGGCATGGAGCATTGTGATGACAAGGGTCACGGAGCATTGTGATGAAAAGTTCATGGAACATTGTGGTTACAAAGGTCACAAAGCCTTGTGATGACGCGGGCATGGACCGTTGTGATGACAAAAGTTATGAAGCAATGTGATGACTGGAGTCACGGAGCATTGTGATGACAGGGGTCATGGAGCATTGTGATGAAAAGGGCATGCGGCATTGTGATGACAGAGGTCATGGAGAATTTTGATTTCATTGTGCTGACAATAGCCAGAAGCATTATGATGATGGGCATGATGCATTGTGATGACAGGGTTCATGGAGCATAGAGATGAAAAGGGGCATGGAGCATTGTGATTACAGGGATCTTGGAGCATTGTGATGACAAGTGTCATGGAGCCTAGTGATGACAAGGCCGTGGAACATTGTGATGGCAGGGGTCATGGAGCATGGTTATGACAGGGGTAATGGAGCATTGTGATGGGAAGGGCATGGAGCATTTTGATTACAAGGTTTATAGAGCACTGTGACAACAAATTTGTGGACCGTTGGGATAAAAAGTGGGTGGCACATAGTGATGACAAGGGTCATGGAGCATTTTTCTGACAAAGGCATGGAGCACTGTGATGACAAGGGTCACGGAGCACTGTGATGAAAAGTTCATGGAGCATTGTGGTTAAATAGGTCACAGAGCCTTGTGATGATGCGGGCATGGACCACTGTGATGACAAATGTTATGAAGCATTGTGATGACTGGAGTAACAGAGCATTGTGATGACAGGGGTCATGGAGCATTGTGATGACAAGGGCATGGAACATTGTCCTGATAAAGGTGTAGAGCATTGTGATGTCAAGGGTCAAAGAGCATTGTGATGAAAAGTTCATGGAACATTGTGGTTAAAAAGGTCACAGAGACTGTTGATGATGAGGGCATGGACCATTGTGATGACAAAGGTCATGAAGCATTGTGATGACTGGAGTCACGGAGAATTGTGATGACAGGGGTCATGGAGGATTGTGATAACAAGGGCATGGAGCACTGTGATGACAAGGGCATGGAGCATTGGTTTAATAAGTTTCATGGATTATTGCGATGACATTTGGAATGGCGCATTGTGATGACCAGGTCATGCAGTATTGTGAAGACAGGTGTCAGGGAGCATTGTGATGACATATGTAATGGCCCATTGTGAAGACAATGGCATGGAGCATTGTGATGCCAAGTGTCATTGAAGATTCTGATGACAAAGGTAATGGAGCAATGTGATGACAATGGCTTGGAGCATTGTGATGACAAGGGTCAGGGAGCATTGTGCTGACAAGTGCATGGAGAATTGTGATGACAAGGGTCATGGAGCATTCTGATGACAAGCTTGTGGAGTATTTTGATGACAATGGTATGGAGCCTTGTGATGAAAACGGCATGGGGCAGTGTGATGAAAATGGCATGGAGCCTTTTTGTGACAGGTTTCAAGGAGCATTCTGACGACAAGTGTCAGGGAGCATTGTGATGACAAGTGTATTGAGAACTGTGATGAAAAAGCTCATTGAACATTGTGATGAGAAGGCCATGGATAATTTTGATGATGAGCGTCATGGCGTGTTGTGATGATAAGTGTTATGGAACATTGTGATCACAAGGTTTTGGAGCATTATGATGACTGAGGTCATGGAGAATTTTGATTTCATTGTGATGACAATAGCCTGAAGCATTATGATGATGGTCATGGTGCATTGTGATGACAGGTTTCATGGAGCATTGAGATGAAAATGGGCATGGAGCACTGTGATTACAGGGATCTTGGAGCATTGTGATGACAAGGGCATGGAGCATTGTGGTTACAGGGTTCTTGGAACATTTTGATGACAAGTGTCATGGATCCTTGTGATAACTAGGCCGTGGAATATTGTGATGGCAGTGGTCATGGAGCATTGTTATGACAGAAGTAATGGAGCATTTTGATGAGAAGGGCATTGAGCATTGGTCTGAAATATTTCATGGATTATTGAGATGTGAGTGGGCATGGAGCATTGAGATGATAAGGGCAAGGAACACTGTGATACATGGGTCATGGAGGATTGTAATGACAATGGCATGGAGCATTGTGATGGGAAGGGCATCGAGCATTGTGATGACAAGTGTCATGGAGCTTTGTGATGACAAGGGCATGGAGCAATGTGATGAGATTTTTCATTGAGCATGGTAACGACAATGACATGGAGCACTGTGATGCCAAGGCTCATGGAGATTTGTGATGACAAATGTCATGGAGCATTTTGATGACAAAGGTGTGGTGCATTGTGATGCGAAGGGCAGGGAGCATTTTGATGACAGGGTCATGCAGCAATTCGATGAAAAGTGTAATGGAACATTTTGATGACAGGGGTTATAAAACATTGTGATAACAGGGGTCATGGAGCTTTGGGATGAAATGGGTCATGGGGCATTTTGATGACACTGGTTATGGAACATTGTGATGTCAGGGGTCATGGAACATTGTGATGATAAGGGGATGTAGCATTGTGATGACAGGGTCATGGAACATTGTGATTATAGGGGTGAGGGAGTATTGTGATGACTACTGATGGAACACTGTGATATCTCTGGTGAGAGAGCATTTTGATGAGAAGTACATGGAAAATTGTTATTACTAGGTTTATGGAGCACAGCGATGACAACGTTGTGGATCATTGTGATGAAAAGCGCGTGGCACACTGTGATGATAAGGGTCATGGAGCATTGTTCTGACAAAGACATGGAGCACTGTGATGACAAGTGTCACGGAGCATTGTGAGGAAATTTTCAGGGAGCATTGTGGTTACATAGGACACAGAGCCTTGCGATGACGCGGGCATGGACCGCTGTGATGACAAACGTTATGAAGCATTGTGATGACTGGAGTCATGGAGCATTTTGAGGAAAGGGGTCATGGAGCCTTGTGATAAGAAGGGCATGGAGCATTGTGAAGACAGTGGCATGGAGCATTGTTCTGACATGTTTCATAAATTATTGTGATGACAGCGGACATCGTGCATTGTGATGACAAGGGCATGGAGCATTGTGATGAGAACGTCATGGAGTATTGTGAAGACAGGTGTCAGGGAGCATTGTGATGACATATGTCATGGTCCATTGCGATGACAATGGCAGGGATCATTGTGATGCCAAATGTAATGGAGGATTGTGATGGCAAATATAATGGAGCATTGTGATGACTAGGGCTTGCAGCATTATGATGACAATGGCTGTTGAGAATTTTCATGACAAGGTCGCGAAGCATTGTGATGAAAATGTCCTGCAGTTTGTTATGAGAAAACCATGGAGCCTTGTGAAGAGAAGTCTCATGGAGCATACTGATGAAATGGGGAATGGAGCATTCTGATTACAGGGGTCTTGGAACATTGTGTTAACAAGGGCATGGAGCATTGTGATGACAAGGGCATGGAGCATTGGTCTAATAAGTTTCATGGATTATTGTGAAGACAGTTCAAATGGCGCATTGTGATGACTAGGGCATGGAGCATTGTGATGACCAGGTCATGCGGTATTGTGAAGAGAGCTGTCAGGGAGCAATGTGATGACAAGTGTATTGAGAATTGTGATGACAAAGGTCATGGAGCATTGTGATGAAAAGGGCATGTAGCATTGTGATGACAGGAGTCTTGGAACATTGTGATGACAGGGGTGATGGATTATTGTGACAAATAGTGATGTAGCATTTTGATAACAGTGGTGAGAGAGCATTTTGATGAGAAGTGCATGGAGCATTGTGATGACAAATTTTATGGAGCATTGTGATAACAAGTTTGTGGAGCACTGTGATGACAAGGGCATGGTGCATTGTGATGACATGTGTCATGGAGCATTGTGCTGACAAGCGCATGGAGCATTGTGATGACAAGGGTCAAAGAGCATTGTGATGAAACGTTCATGGAGCATTGTGGTTAAAAAGGTCACAGAGACTGTTGATGACGAGGGCATGGACCATTGTGATGACAAAGGTCATGAAGCATTGTGATGACTGGAGTCCCCGAGCATTGTGATGACAGGGGTCATGGAGCATTGTGATAACAAGGGCATGGATCATTGAGATGACAAGAGCATGGAATATTGGTCTAATAAGTTTCATGGATTATTGTGATGACAGTTGGAATGGCGCATTGTGATGACAAGGGCATGGAACATTGTGATGACCAGGTCATGCATTATTGTGAAGACAGGTGTCAGGGAGCATTGTGATGACATATGTAATGGTCCTTTGTGATGGCAATGGCATGGAGCATTGTGATGCCAAGTGTGATGCAGGATTCTGATGACAAATGTAATGGAACATTGTGATGACAATGGCTTGGAGCATTGTGATGACAAGGGTCAGGGAGCATTGTGCTGACAAGTGCATGGAGAATTGTGATAAGAAGGGTGATGGAGCATTCTGATGACAAGCTTGTGGAGTATTTTGATGAAAATGGCATGGAGCATTGTTATGAAAATGGCATGGGGCATTGTGATTAAAAAGGCATGGAGCCTTTTCGTGACAGGGTTCAAGGAGCAATCTGATGACAACTGTCAGGGAGCATTGTGATGACAAGTGTATTGAGAATTGTGATGACAAAGGTCATGGAGCATTGTGAGGAAAAGTGCTTGGAGTATTGTGATGACAGGCATCATGGAGCGTTGTGAAGAGAAGTGTTATGGAACATTGTGATCACAAGGGATTGGAGCATTGTGATGACAGAGGTCATGGATCATTTTGATTTCAAGGAGCATGGAGCATTGTGATGCCAAAGGCATGAAGCAATGTGATCCCAAGGTTCATGGAGGATTGTGATGACAATGGAAAGGGAGTATTGTGATGACAATTGCATAGAGCATTTTAATGACAAGTTCATGTAGCATTTTGATGACAAAGGCATGAAGCATTGTGATGACATGTGTCATGGAGCACTGTGATGACAAGTGTCACGGAGCATTGTGAAAACAGGGGTCATGGAGCTCTGGGATGACAAGGGCATGGATCATTGTGAAGACAAGAGTCATGGATCACTGGGCTGAAAATGTTCATGGAGTGTTGTGATGAGTCGGGTCATGGAGCATTGTGAAGACAAGGGAATGGAACATGGTGATGACAAGGTCCTGGAGCATTATGATGAGAAGACCTTGGAGACTTGTGATGACAAGACTCATGGAGCATGCTGATGAAAAGGGGCATGGAGCATTGTGATTACAGGGGTCTTGAAGCATTGTGATGAAAAGGGCATGGAGCATTGTGAGGAGAAGGCCATGAAGAATTCTGATGACATGCGTCATGGAGCATTTGATGAAAAGGGCATGGAGGTTTGTGATTACAGGGATCTTGGAGCATTGTGATGAAAAGGGCATGGATCATTGTGATGAAAAAGGCATGGAGCCTTGTCATGACAGGGTTCAAGGAGCATACAGACAACAAATGTCAGGGAGCATTTTGATGACAAGTGTATTGAGCATTGTGATGACAAAGGTCATGGAGCGTTGTGATGAGAAGACCATGGATAATTGTGATGACGAGCGTCATGGGTCATTGTGATGACAAGGGTTATGAAATATTGTGATGACAAGGGTTTGGAGCATTGTTATGACAGAGGTCTTGGAGCATTTTGATTTCATTGTGATGACAATAGCATGAAGCATTATTATGATGGGCATGATGCATTGTGATGACTGGATTCATGGATCATTGAGAGGAAAACGGGCATAAAGCATTGTGATTACGGGGTTCTTGGAGCATTGTGATGTGAAGAGTCATGGAGTTTTGTGATGACAAGGCCATGGAACATCGTGATGGCAGGGGTCATGGAGCATAGTCATGACAAGTGTAGTGGAGCATTGTGATGGCAAGGGCATGGAGCATTGTGATGAGAAGGCAATGGAGCATTCTGATGACATGTTTCATGGAGCTCTGTGAAGACAAGGGCATGGAGCAATGTGATGAGAGCGTTTATGGAGCACTGTGATGCCAATGACATGGAGCACTGTGATGCCAAGCGTCATGGATCTTTGTGATGACAAAGGTCATGGAGCATTTTGATGGCAAGGGCGTTGTGCATAGAGATGAGAAAGGAAGGGAGCATTCTGATGACAGGGTCATGGAGCAATTTGATGAAAAGTGTCATGGAACATTTTGATGACAGGTGTTATGGAAAATAGTGATGTCAGGGGTCATCGAACATTGTGATGATAAGTGCATGTAGCCCTGTGATGACAGGAGTCATGGAACATTGTGATGACAGGGGTGAGGGAGTATTGTGACAAATAATGATGTAGCATTGTGATATCTGTGGTGAGAGAGCATTTTGATGAGAAGTGCATGGATCATTGTGATGACAAATGTTAAGGAGCATTGTGATGAGAAGATTGTGGAGCACTGTGATGACAAGCGCATGGTGCATTGTAATGACATATGTCATGGAGCATTGTGCTGACAAGCACATGGAGCATTGTGATGACAAGGGTCAAAGAGCATTGTGAGGAAAAGTTCATGGAGCATTGTGGTTAAAAAGGTCACAGAGACTGTTGATGATGAGGGCAAGGACCATTGTGATGACAAAGGTCATGAAGCATTGTGATGACTGGAGTCACGGAGCATTGTGATTTCAGGCGTCATGGAGCATTGTGATAACAAGGGCATGGAGCATTGTGATGACAAGGGCATGGAACATTGGTCTAATACGTTTCATGGATTATTGCGATGACAGTTGGAATGGCGCATTGTGATGACAAGGGCATGGAGCATTGTGATGACCAGGTCATGCAATATTGTGAAGAGAGTTGTCAGGGAGCATTGTGATGACCTATGTAAAGGCCCATTGTGATGCCAAGTGTGATGGAGGATTCTGATGACAAAGATAATGGAGCATTGTGATGACAATGGCTTGGAGCATTGTGATGACAAGGGTCAGGGAGCATTGTACTGACAAGTGCATGGAGAATTGTGATGACAATGGTCATGGAGCATTCTGATGACAAGCTTGTGGAGTATTTTGATGACAATGGCATGGAGCGTTGTGATGAAAACTACATGCGGCATTGTGATGAAAAAGTCATGGAGCCTTTTTGTGACAGGTTTCAAGGAGCATTCTGATGACAAGTGTCAGGGAGCATTGTGATGACAAGTGTATTGAGAATTGTGATGACAAATGTCAGGGAGCATTGTGATGAAAAGGGCATGGGGTGTTGTGATGACAGGCATCATGGAGCGTTGTGATGACAAGTGCTATGGAATATTGTGATCACAAGAGTTTGGAGCATTGTGATGACAGAGGACATGGATCATTTTGATTTCAAGGAGCATGGAGCATTGTGATGAAAGGGCATGAAGCAATGTGATCCCAAGGTTCATGGAGGATTGTGATGACAATGGAAATGGAGTATTTTGATCACAAGCCCATAGAGCAGTGTAATGACAAGGTCATGTAGCATTTTGCTGACAAAGGCATGGAGCATTTTGATGACATGTGTCATGGAGCACTGTGATGACAAACGCATGGATCATTGTGATTACAAGGGTCATGGAGCACTGGGCTGAAAATGTTCATGGAGTGTTGTGATGACAGGGGACATAGAGCATTGTGATGAATAGGGAATGGAGCAATGTGATGAAAAGAGTCCCGGATAATTGTGTTGTCAGGTGTCATGGAATGTTGTGATGACAGGGGTCATGGAGCATTGCGATGATATTGGCCATCGAGCATTGTGATGAGTATGTCCTGGAGCATTGTGCTGAAAATGTTCATGGATTATTGTGATGACAGGGGTCATGGAGCATTGTGATGACAAGGGAATGGAGCATGGTGATGACAGGTATTGGAGCATTGTGATGAGAAGACAATGGAGACTTGTGATGACAAGTCTCATGAAGCATTCTGATGAAAAGGGGCATGCAGCATTGTGATTACAAGTGTCTTTGAGCATTGTGATGACAAGGGCATGGAGTATTGTGATGAGAAGGCCATGAAGCATTCTCATGACCTGCGTCATGGTGGTTTTGATAACAAGGGCATGGAGCATTGTGATTACAGGGATCTTGGAACATTGTGATGAAATATGCATGGATTATTGTGATGAAAAAGACATGGAGCCTGGTCATGACAGGGTTCAAGCAGCATACTGGCGACAAGTGTCAGGGAGCATTGTGAAGACAAGTGTATTGAGCATTGTGATGTCAAAATTCATGGAGCATTGTGATGAGAAGACCATGGATAATTGTGATAATGAGCGTCCTGGCATGTTGTGATGATAAGTGTTATGGAACATTGTGATCACAAGGGTTTGTAGCATTATGATGATAGAGGTCATGGAGAATATTGATTTCATTGTGATGACAATAGCCTGAAACATTATGATGATGGGCATGGTGCATTGTGATGACAGGGTTCATGGTTCATTGAGATGAAAACGGTCATAGAGCATTGTGATTACAAGCGTCTTGGAGCATTGTGATGACAAGGGCATGGAGCATTGTGATGAGAAATCCATGGAGCATTCTGATGACATGCGTCCTGGAGCTTTGTGATGACAAGGGCATGGAGCATTGTGATTACAAGGGTCTTGGAGCATTGTGATGAAAAGGGCATGGATCATTGTGATGAAAAAGTCATGGAGCCTTGTCATGACCGGGTTCAAGGAGCATATTGACGACAAGTGTCAGTGAGCATTGTGATGACAAGTGTATAGAGAATTGTGATGACATAGGTCATAGAGCATTGTGAGGAGAAGGCCATGGATAATTGTGATGATGAGCGTCATGGGGTGTTGTGATGATAAGTGTTATGGAACATTGTGATCTCAAGTGTTTGGAGCATTATGATGACAGAGGTCATGGAGAATATTGATTTCATTGTGATGACAATAGCCTGAAACATTATGATGATAGGCATGGTACATTGTGATGGCAGGGTTCATGGAGCTTTGAGATGAAAAGGGGCATGGAGCATTTTTTTACAAAGGTCTTGGTGCATTGTGATGACAAGGGCATGGAGCATTGTGATGAGAAGGCCATGGAACTTTCTGATGACATGCGTCATGGAGCTTTGTGATGACAAGGGCAAGGAGCATTGTGATTACAGGGGCCTTCAGCATTGTGATGACAAGAGTCTTGGAACCTTGTGATGACTAGGCCTTGGAACATTGTGATGTCAGGGGTCATGGTGCATTGTTATGACAGAGGTAATTGAGCATTGTGATGAGAAGGGCATGGAACCTTGGTCTGAAATGTTTCATCGATTATTGTGATGAGAGTGTTCATGGAGCATTGTGATGACAGGGGTACGGAACACTATGATACATGGGTCATGCAGGACTGTAATGACAAGGGCATGTAGCATTGTGATGAGAAAGGCATCGAGCATTGTGATGACAAGTGTCATGGAGCTTTGTGATGACAAGGGCATGGAGCAATATGATGAGAGGGTTCATGGAGCATTGTGATGACAGTGACATGGAGCATTGTGATGCCAAGGGTCATGGAGCCTTGTGATGACAATCATGAACATTTTGATGACAAGGGCATGGTGCATTGTGATGAGAAGGGCAGGGAGCATTTTGATGACCGGGTCATGCAGCAGTTTGATAAAAAGTGTAATGGAATATTTTGATGGCAGGGGTTATAGAACATTGTGATGTCAGGGGTCTTGGAGCTTTGGGATGAAACGGGTCATGGAGCATTTTCTTCACAGGGGTTAAGGATGATTGTGATATCATGGGTCATGGAACATTGCGATGATAAGGGGATGTAGCATTGTGATGACAGATTCATGGAACATTGTGATTCCAGGTGTGAGTGAGTATTGTGATGACTATTGTTGGAATATTGTGATATCTCTGGTGAGAGAGCATTTTGATGAGAAGTGCATGGACCATTGTGATTACAAGGTTTATGGAGCTTTGCAATGACAAAGTTGTGGACCGTTGTGATGAAATGCACGTGGCATATTGTGATGATAATGGTCATACAGCATTGTTCAGGCAAAGACATGGAGCATTGTGATGACAAGGGTCACATAGAATTGTGATGAAAAGTTCATGGAGCATTGTGGTTACAAAGGTCACAGAGCCATGTGATGACCCGGGCATGGACCACTGTGATGACAAACGTTATGAAACATTGTGATGACTGGAGTCACGGAGCATTGTGATGACAGAGGTCATGGAACATTTTGGTGAGAAGGGCATGGAACATTGTGATGACAGAGGCATGGAGCATTGGTCTGACAAGTTTCACAGTTTATTGTGAGGACAGTGGGCATGGTGCATTGTGATGAAAAGGGCATGGAGCATTGTGATGAGAAGGTCATGGAATATTGTGAAGAGAGGTGTCAGGGAGCATTGTGATGACATATGTCATGGTCCATTGCGATGACAATGGCATGGAACATTGTGATGCCAAATGTAATGGAGAATTGTGATGACAAATATAATGGAGCATTGTGATGATTAGGGCGTGGAGTATTATGATGACAAGGGCCATTGAAAATTGTCATGACAAGGTCGAGAAGCATTGTGATGACAAGGTCCTGGATCATTGTGATGACAAAACCATGGATCCTTGTGATGACAAGTCTCATGGAGCATACTGATGAAAAGGGGCATGGAGCATTGTGATTACAGGGGTCTTGGAACATTGTGATGACAAGGGCATGGAGCATTGTGAGGAAAAGTCCAAGGAGCATTCTGGTAGCATGCATCATTGAGGTTTGTGATGAAAAGGGCATGGAGAATTGTGATCACATGGGTCTTGGAGCATTGTAAAGAAAAGAGCATGGATCATTGTGATGAAAATGGCATGGAGCCTTGTCATGACAGGGCTCAAGGAGCATACAGACCACAAGTGTCAGGGAGCATTTTGATGACAAGTGTATAGAGCATTGTGATGACAAAGTTCATGGAGCATTGTGATGAGAAGACCATTGATAATTGTGATGTCGAGCGTCATGGGGCATTGTGATGACAAGTGTTATGGAATATTGTGATCACAAGGGTTTGGAGCATTTTTATGACAGAAGTCATGGAGCATTTTGATTTCATTTTGATGACAATAGCATGAGGCATTATGATGATACGCATGGTGCATTGTGATGACAGGGTTCATGGATCATTGAGATGAAAAGTGGCATACAGCATTGTGAATACAGGGTCCTGGGAGCATTGTGATGAGAACGGTCACGGAGCTTTGTGATGACGAGGCCAAGGAACATCGTGATGGCAGGGGTCATGGAGCATAGTTATGACAGCGGTAATGGAACTTTGTGATGGTAAGGGTATGGAGCATTGTGATGAGAAGGCCATGGAGCATTCTGATGGCATGCGTCATTGAGCTTTGTGAAGACAAGGGCATGGAGCATTGTGATTACATGGGTCTTGGAGCATTGTGATAAAAAGGGCATGGATCATTGTGATGAAAAATTCATGGAGGCTTGTCATGACAGGGTTCAAGGAGCATACTGACTACAAGTGTCAGGGAGCATTGTGATGAAAAGTGTTTTGAGCACTGTAATGACAAAGATCATGGAGCATTGTGATGAGAAGACCATGGATAATTGTGATGACGAGCGTCATGGGGCATTGTGATGACAAGTGTTATGGAATTTTGTGATCACAAGGGTTTGGATCATTGTTATGACGGAGGTCATGGAGCATTTTGATTTCATTGTGATGACAATAGCATGAAGCATTGTGATGATGGGCATGGTGCATTGTGATGACAGGGTTCATGGATCATTGAGATGAAAAGTGGCACAGAGCACTGTGATTACAGGGTTCTTGGAGCATTGTTTTGAGAAGGGTCATGGAGATTTGTGGTGACAAGGCCACGGAACACCGTGATGTCAGTGGTCATGGGGCATTGTTATGACAGGGGTAATGGAGCATTGTGATGGCAAGGGCATGGAGCATTGTGATGACAAGGCCATGGAGCATTCTGATGACATGTGTCATGGAGCTTTGTGAAGACAAAGGCATGGAGCAATGTGATGAGAGCATTCATGGAGCATTGTGATAACAATGACATGGAACATTGTGATGCCAAGGGTCATGGATATTTGTGATGACAAAGGTCATGGAGCATTTAGATGGCAAGGGCGTTGTGCATTGTGATGAGAAGGGCAAGGAGCATTCTGATGACAGGGTCATGGAGAAATTTGATGAAAAGTGTCATGGAACATTTTGATAACAGGTGTTATGGAACATTGTGATGTCAAGGGTCATCGATCATTGTGATGATAAGTGCATGTAGCATTGTGATGAAAGGAGTCATGGAACATTGTGATGACAGGTGTGAGGGAGTATTGTGACACATAGTGATGTAGCATTGTGATATCAGTGGTGAGAGAGCATTTTGATGAGAAGTGCATGGAGCATTGTGATGACAAGGTTTATGGAGCATTGTGATGACAAGATTGTGCAGCACTGTGATGACAAGCGCATGGTGCATTGTGATGACATGTGTCATGGAACACTGTGCTGACAAGCGCAAGGAGCATTGTGATGACAAGGGTCAAAGAGCATTGTGATGAAAAGTTCATGGAGCATTGGGGTTAAAAAGGTCACAGAGACTGTTAATGAGGAGGGCATGGACCACTGTGATGACAAAGGTCATGAAGCATTGTGATGACTGGAATCACGGAGATTTGTGATGACCGGGATCATGGAGCATTGTGATAACAAGGGCATGGAGCATTGTGATGACAAAGGCATGTAACATTGGTCTAATAATTTTCATGGATTATTGCAATGACAGTTGGAATGGCACATTGTGATGACAAGGGCATGGAGCATTGTGAAGACCAGGTAATGCAGTATTGTGAAGACAGGTGTCAGGGACAATTGTGATGATATATGAAATGGCCCATTGTGATGACAATGGCATGGAGCACTTGGATGCTAAGTGTCATGGAGGATTCTGATGACAAGGTAATGGAGCATTGTGATAACAATGGCTTGGAGCATTGTGATGACAAGTGTCAGGGAGCATTGTGCTGACAAGTGCATGGAGAATTGTGATGACAAGGGTCATGGAGCATTCTGAGGACAAGCTTGTGGAGTATTTTGATGGCAATGGCATGGAGCATTGTGAAGAAAACAGCATGGCGCATTGTGATGAAAAAGGCATGGAGCCTTTTCATGACAGGGTTCAAGGAGCATTCTGATGACAAGTATCAGGGAGCATTGTGATGACAAGTGTATTGAGAATTGTGATTTCAAAGGTCATGGAGCATTGTGATGAAAAGGGCATGGAGTATTGTGATGACAGACATCATGGAGAGTTGTGATGACAAGTGTTATGGAACACTGTGATCACAAGGGTTTGGAGCATTGTGATGACAGAGGTCATGGATCATTTTGATTTCAAGGAGCATGGAGCATTGTGATGACAAGGGCATGAAGCATTGTGATCCCAAGGTATATGGAGGATTTTGATGACAATGGAAATGGAGTATTGTGATGACAAGCGCATAGAGCATTGTAATGACTAGGTCATGTAGCATTTTGCTGACAAAGGCATGGAGCATTGTGATGACATGTGTCATGCAGCACTGTGATGACAAGTGTCACGGAGCATTGTGAATACAGGGGTCATGGAGCATTGGGATGACAAGGGCATGGATCATTTTGATGACAAGTGTCATGGAGCACTGGGCTGAAAATGTTCATGGAGTGTTGTGATGACATGGGTCATGGAGCATTGTGATGACTAGGGAATGGAGCAATGTGATGACAAGAGTCCCGGATCACTGTGTTGTCAGTTGTCATGGAGTGTTGTGATGACTGTAGTCAAGGAGAATTGTGATGATATTGGCCATGGAGCATTGTGATGAGTAGGTCGTGGAGCATTGGGCTGAAAATATTAATGGATTATTGTGGTGACAGGGGTCATGGAACATTGTGATGACAAGGGAATGGAGCATGGTGATGACAAGGTCCTGGAGCATTGTGATGAGAGTAGCTTGGAGACTTGTGATGACAAGTCTTATGGAGCATTTTGAAGAAAAGGGGCATGGAGCATTGTGATTACAGGGGTCTTGGAGCATTGTGATGACTAGGGCATGGAGCATTGTGATGAGAAGGCCATGGAGCATTCTGATGACATGCGTCATGGAGTTTTCTGATGACAAGGGCAAGGAGCATTGTTATTACAGGGATCTTGGAGCATTGTGATGAAAAGGGCATGGATCATTGTGATGAAAAAAGCATGGAGCCTTGTCATAACAGGGTTCAAGGAGCATACTGACGAAAAGTGTCAGGGAGCATTGTGATGACAAGTGTATTGAGCATTGTGATGACCAAAATCATGGAGCATTGTGATGAGAAGACCGTGGATAATTGTGAAGATGAGCGTCATGGGGTGTTTTGATGATAAGTGTTATGTAACATTGTGATCACAAGGGTTTGGAGCATTTTGATGACAGATGTCATGGAGAATATTGATTTCATTGTGATGACATTAGCCTGAAGCATTATGATGATGGGCATGGTGCATTGCGATTACAGGGTTCATGGAGCATTGAGATGAAAAGGGGCATGGAGCATTGTGATTACAAGGGTCTTGGAGCATTGTGATTACAAGGGCATGGAGCATGGTGATGAGAAGGCCATGGAACATTCTGATGACATGCGTCATGGAGCTCTGTGATGACAAGGGCATGGAGCATTGTTATTTCAGTGGTCTTGAGCATTGTGATGACAAGTGTCATGGAACCTTGTGATGACTAGGCCATGGAACATTGTGATGGCATGGGTCATGGTGCATTGTTATGACAGGTGTAATGGAGAATTTTGATGAGAAGGTCATGGAACATTGGTCTGAAATTTTTCATGGATTATTGTGAAGAGAGTGCGCCTGAAGCATTGTGAGGACAAGGGCACGGAACAGTATGATACATGGGTCATGCAGGAATGTAATGACAATGGCATGGAGCATTGTGATGAGAAGGGCATCGAGCATTATGATGACAAGTGTCATGGAGCCTTCTGATGACAAGGGCATTGAGTAATGTAATGAGTGGTTTCATGTAGCATTGTGATGACAATGACATGGAGCATTGTGATGCCAAGGGTCATGGAGCTTTGTGATGACAAGTCATGGAGCATTTTGATGACAAGGGCATGATGCATTGTGATGAGAAGGGCAGGGAGCATTTTGATGACCGGGTCATGCATCAATTTGATGAAAATTGTAATGGAATATTTTGATGGCAGGGGTTATAGAACATTGTGATGTCAGGGGTCTTGGAGCTTTGGGACGAAAAGGGTCATGGAGCATTTTGATGACAGGTGTTATGGAACATTGTGATGTCAGCATTCATGGAACATTGTGATGGTAAAGGAATGTAGCAGTGTGATGACAGGGTCATGGATCATTGTGATTACAGGGGTGAGGGAGCATTGTGATGACTATTGACTGAACACTGTGATATCTCTGGTGAGAGAGCATTTTGACGTGAAGTGCATGGAGCATTGTGATTACAAGGTTTATGGAGCATTGCAATGACAAGGTTGTGGACCGTTCTGATGAAATGTGCGTTGCATATTGTGAAGACAATGGTCATGGAGCATTGTTCTGAGAAAGACATGGAGCATTGTGATGACAAGGGTCAAAGAGAATTGTGATGAAAAGTTCATGGAGCATTTTGGTTACAAAGGTCACAGAGACTTGTGATGACACGGGCATGGACCACTGTGATGACAAACGTTATGAAACATTGTGATGACTGGAGTCACGGAGCATTGTGATGACAGGGGTCATGGAGCATTGTGATGACATGTGTCATGGAGCATTGTGCTGACAAGCACATGGAGCATTGTGATGACAAGGGTCATGGAGCATTGTGCTGAGAAAGGCATAGAGCATTGTGATGACAAGGGTCAAAGAGCATTGTGATGAAAAGTTCATGGAGCATTTTGGTTAAAATGCTCACAGAGACTGATGATGACGAGGGCATGTACCATTGTGATGACAAAGGTCATGAAGCACTGTGATGACTGGAGTCACAGAGCAATGTAATGGCAGGGGTCATGGAGCATTGTGATAACAAGGGCATGGAGCATTGTGATGATGAGGGCATGGAGCATTGGTCTAATAAGTTTCATGGTTTATTGCAATGACAGTTGGAATGGCGCATTTTGATGACAAGTGCCATTGAAAATTTTCATGACAAGGTCGAGAAGCATTGTGATGACAAGGTCCTGGAGCATTGTGATGACAAAACCATGGTTGCCTTGTGATGAAAAGTCTCATGGAGCATACTGATGAAAAGGGGCATGGAGCATTGTGATTACAGTTGTCTTGGAACATTGTGATGACAAGGGCATGGAGCACTGTGAGGAGAAGACCAAGGAGAATTTTGATGGCATGCATCCTTGAGCTTTGTGATGACAAGGGCATTGAGCATTTTGGTTATATGGGTGTTGGAGCATTGTGATGAAAAGGGCATGAATCATTGTGATGAAAAAGGCATGGAGCCTTGTCATGACAGGGTTCAAGGAGCATACAGACAACAAGTGTCAGGGAGCATTTTGATGACAAGTGTGTTGAGCATTGTGATGACAAGGGTCATGGAGCATTTTGCTGAGAAAGGCATAGAGCATTGTGATGACAAGGGTCAAAGAGCATTGTGATGAAAAGTTCATGGAGCATTGTGATGACAATGAAATGTACCATTGTGATGCCAAGGGTCATGGATCTTTGTGATGACAAAAGTTATGGAGCATTCTGATGGCACGGGCATTGTGCATTGTGATGAGAAGGACAGGGAGCTTTTTGATGACAGGGTCATGGAGCAATTTGATGAAAAATGTCATGGAACATTTTGATGACAGGTTTTATGGAACACTGTGATGTCAGGTGTCATGGAGCATTTTGATGAAAAGGGTCATGGAGCATTTTGATGACAGGTGTTATGGAACATTGTGATGGCAGGGGTCATCGAACATTGTGATTATAAGTGCATGTATCATTGTGATGACAGGAGTCATGGAACATTGTGATGACAGGGATGAGGGGGTATTGTGACCAATAGTTATGTAGCATTGGGATATCAGTGGTGAGAGAGCATTTTGATGAGAAGTGCATGGAGCATTGTGATGAGAAGTTTTATGGAGCATTGTGATGACAAGATTGTGGAGCACTGTGATGACAAGCGTATGGTGCATTGTGATGACGTGTCATGGAGCATTGTGCTGACAAGCACATGGAGCATTGTGATGACAAGGGTCAAAGAGCATTGTGATGAAAAGTTCATGGAGCATTGTGGTTAAAAAGGTCACAGAGACTGTTGATGACGAGGGCATGGACCATTGTGATGACAAAGGTCATGAAGCATTGTGATGACTGGAGTCACGGATCATTGTGATGACAGTGGTCATGGAGCATTGTGATAACAAGGGCATGGAGCATTGTGATGACAAGGGCATGGAGCATTGGTCTAATAATTTTCAAGGATTCTTGCGATGACAGTTGGAATGGCGCATTGTGATGACAAGCGCATGGAGCATTGTGATGACCAGCTCATGCATTATTGTGAAGACAGGTGTCAGGGAGAATTGTGATGACATATGTAATGGCCCATTGTGATGACAATGGCATGGAGCATTGTGATGCCAAATATCATGGAGGATTCTCATCACAAAGGTAATGGAGCATTGTGATGACAATGGCTTGGAGTATTGTGATGACAAGGGTCATGGAACATTGGGCTGAAAATGTTCATGGAGTATTGTGATGACAGGTGTCATGGAGCATTGTGATGACTAGGGAATTGAACATTGTTATGACAAGAGTCCCGCATCATTGTTTTGTCAGGTGTCATGGAGTGTTATGATGAGAGTGGTCATGGAGCATTGTGATGATATTGGCCAATGAGCATTGTGATGAAAAGACCTTGGGTAAATGTGATGTCGACCATCATGGAGCACTGTAATGACATGGGGCATGAAGCATTGTGATGACAGGTGTCAGGGAGCATTGTGGTGACAGGGGTCATGGAGCATTGTGATGACAATGGCATGGAGCATTGTGATGACAAAGGTCAGGGTTCATTGTGCTGACAAGTGCATGGAGAATTGTGATGACAAGGGTCATGGAGCATTCTGATGACAAGCTTGTGGAGTATTTTGATGACAATGGCATGGAGCATTGTGATGAAAATGGCATGGGGCTTTGTGATGAAAAATGCATGGAGCCTTTTCATAACAGGGTACAAGGAGCATTCTGACGACAAGTGTCAGGGAGCATTGTGATGACAAGTGTATTGAGAATTGTGATGACAAAGTTCATGGAGCATTGTGATGAAAAGAGCATGGATTATTTTCATGGCAGGCATCATGGAGCGTTGTGATGACAAGTGTTATGGAACAATGTGATCACAAGGGTTTGGAGCATTGTGATGACAGAGGTCATGGATCATTTTATTTCAAGGAGCATGGAGCATTGTGATGCCAAGGGCATGAAGCAATGTGATCCCAAGGTTCTTGGAGGAATGTGATGACAATGGTAATGGAGTATTGTGATGACAAGCGCATAGAGCATTGTAATGACAAGGTCATGTAGCATTTTGCTGACAAAGGCATGGAGCATTGTGATGACAGGTGTCATGGAGCACTGTGAATACAGGGGTCATGGAACATTGGGATGACAAGGTCAAGGATCATTGTGATGACAAGAGTCATGGAGCATTGGGCTGAAAATGTTCATGGAGTATTGTGATGACTGGGGTCATGGAGCATTGTGATGAGTAGCGAATGGAGCATTGTGATGACAAGAGTCCTGGATCATTGTGTTGTCAGGTTACATGGAGTGTTGTGATGACAGTGGTCATGGAGCATTTTGATGATATTTGTCATGGAGCATTGTGATGAGAATTTCATGGAGCATTGGGCTGAAAATATTCATGGAGTATTGTGATGACAGGGGTCATGGAGCATTGTGATGACAAGGGAATGGAGCATGGTGATGACAAGGTCCTGAAGCATTGTGATGATATGACCATGGAGACTTGTGATGAGAAGTCTCATGGAGCATTCTGATGAAAAGTGTCATGGAGCATTGTGATTACATTGGTCTTGGAGCATTGTGATGACAAAGGCATAGAGCATTGTGAGGAGAATGCAATGGAGCATTCTGATGACATGTGTCATGGAGCATTGTGATGAAAAGGGCATGAAGTATTGTGATGACAGGGGTCATGGAGCCTTGTGATGACAAGGCCGTGGAACACTGTGATGGCAGGGGTCATGGAGCATTGTTGTGACAGAGGTAATGGAGCATTGTGATGACAAGCATCACGGAACATTGTGAATACAGGGTTCATGGAGCATTGGGATGACAAGGGCATGGATGATTGTGATGACAAGGGTCATGGAGGATTGGGCTGAAAATGTTCATGGAGTATTTTGATGACAGGGGTCATGGAGCATTGTGCTGATAAGGGGATGTAGCATTGTTATGACAGGGGTCATGGAACATTGTGATAACAGGGTTAAGGGAGGATTGTAATGACTAGTGATGGAACATTGTGATATCCCATGTGAGAGAGCATTTGGATGAGAAGTGCATGGAGAATTGTGATTACAAGGTTTATGGAGCATAGCAATGACAAGGTTGTGTATCATTGTGATGAAATGCACATGGCACAATGTGATGACAAGGGTCATGGAGCATTGTTCTGACAAAGGCATGGAGCATTGTGATGACAAGTGTCTCGGAGCATTGTGATGAAAAGTTCATGGAACATTGTGGTTACAAAGGTCACAGAGCCTTGTGATGGCGCGGGCATAGACCGTTCTGATGACAAACGTTATGAAGCACTGTGATGACTGGAGTCACGGAGCATTGTGATGAAAGGGGTCATGGAGCATTGTGAGGAATAGGGCATGGAGCATTGTGATGAAAGGGGCATGGAGAATTGGTCTGACAAGTTTCATAGATTATTGTGATGACAGTGGGCATGTAGCATTGTGATGACAAGGACATGGAGCATTGTGATGACAAGGGCATGGAGTATTGTGAAGACGTGTCAGGGAGCATTGTGATGACATATGTAATGGTCCATTGTGATGACAATGGCATGGAGCATTGGTCTAATAAGTTTCATGGATTATTGTGATGACAGTTGAAATGGCGCATTGTGATGACAAAGACATGGAGCATTTAATGACCAGGTCATGCAGTATTGTGAAGAGAGGTGTCAGGGAGCATTGTGATGACAAGCGTCACGGAGCATTGTGAATACAGGGGTCATGGAGCATTGGGATGACAAGGGCATAGATCATTGAGATGACAAGAGTCATGGAGCATTGTGCTGAAAATGTTCATGGAGTGTTGTGATGACAGGGGTCATGGAGCATTGTGATGACTAGGGAAAGGAGCATTGTGATGACAAGAGTCCCGGATCATTGTGTTGTCAGGTGTCATTGAGTGTTGTGATGACAGTGGTCATGGAGCATTGTGATGATATTGGTCATAGAGCATTGTGATGAGAAGGTCATGGAGCATTGGGCTGAAAATATTCATGGAGTATTGTGATGACAGTGGTCATGGAGCATTGTGATGACAAGGGAATGAAGCATGGTGATGACAAGGTCCTGTAGCATTGTGATGAGATGACCATGGAGACTTGTGGTGACAAGTCTCATGGAGCATTCTGATGAAAAAGGGCATGGAGCACTGTGATTACATGGGTCTTGGACCATTGTGATGACAAGGGTCATGGAGCCTTGTCATGACAAGCCCGTGGAACATTGTGATGGCAGGGGTCATGGAGCATTTTTATGACAGAGGTAATGGAGCATTGTGATGATAACGGCAAGGAGCATTGTGATGACCAGGTCATGCAGTATTGTGAAAAGAGGTGTCAGGGAGCATTGTGATGACATATGTAATGGCCCATTGTGATGACAATGGCATGGAGCATTGTGATGCCAAGTGTCATGGAGGATTCTGATGACAAAGGTAATGGTGCATTGTGATGACAATGGCTTGGAGCATAGTGATGACAACGGTCAGGTAGCATTGTGCTGACAAGTGCAAGGAGAATTGTGATGAAAAGTGTCATGGAGCATTCTGATGACAAGCTTGTGGAGTATTTTGATGACAATGGCATGGAGCAATTTGATGAAAACGGCAAGGGGCTTTGTGATGAAAAACGCAAGGAGCCTTTTCGTGACAGGGTTCAAGGAGCATTCTGACGACAAGTGTCAGTGAACATTGTGATGAGAAGTGTATTGAGAATTGTGATGACAAAGGTCATGGAGCACTGTGATGAAAAGACCATCGAGTATTGTGATCATAGGCATCATGCAACATTGTGATGACAAGTGTTATGGAACATTGTGATCAAAAGTGTTTGGAGCATTGCGATGACAGAGGACATGGATCATTTTGATTTCAAGGAGCATGGAGCATTGTGATGACAAGGGCATGAAGCAATGTGATCCCAAGTTTCATGGAGGATAGTGATGACAATGGTAATGGAGCATTGTGATGACAAGCGCATAGAGCATTGTAATGACAAGGTCATGTAGCATTTTGCTGAAAAAGGCATAGAGGATTGTGATGACTGGTGTCATGGACCACTGTGATGACAAGCATCACGGAGCATTGTGAATACATTGGTCATGGAGCATTGCGATGATAAGGGCATGGATCATTGTGATGACAGGTGTCATGGAGCACTGTGATGACAAGCATCACGGAGCACTGTGAATACAGGGGTCATGGAGCATTGGGATGACATATGGCATGGTCCATTGAGATGACAATGGCAGGGAGCATTGTGATGCCAAATGCAATGGAGGTCTGTGATGACAAATATAATGGAGCATTGTGATGACTAGGGCTTGGAGAATTATGATGACAAAACCATGGAGCCATGTGATGACAAGTCTCATGGAGCATACTGATGAAAAAGGGCATGCAGCATTGTGATTACAGGGGTCTTGGAACTTTGTGATGACAAGGACATGGAGCATTGTTCTGACAAAGAAATGGAGCATTGTGATGACAAGGGTCCCAGAGAATGGTGAGGAAATGTTCATGGAGCATTGTGGTTACAAATGTCACAGAGCCTTGTGATGACGCGGACATGGACCATTGTGATGACAAACGTTATGAAACATTGTGATGACTGGAGTCATGGAGCATTGGGATGACAGGGGTCATGGAGCATTGTGATGACAAGTGCATGGAGCATTGTGATGACAGGGGAATGGAGCATTGGTCTGAAAAATTTCATAGATTTTTGTGATGACCATGGGCATGGTGCATTGTGATGACAAGGGCATGGAGCATTGTGATGAGAAGGTCATGGAATATTGTGAAGAGAGATGTCAGGGAGCATTGTGATGACATATGTCATGGTCCATTGCGATGACAATGGTATGGAGCATTGTGATGCCAATTGTAATGGAGGATTGTGATGACAAATATAATGGAGCATTGTGATGATTAGGGCTTGCAGCATTATGATGACAAGAGCCATTGAGAATTTTCATGACAAGGTCGTGAAGCATTGTGATGAAAAGATCCTGGAGCATTGTGATGACAAAGCTATGGAGCCTTGTGATGACAAGTCTCATGGAGCATACTGATGAAAATGGGCATGGAGCATTCTGATTACAGGGGTCATGGAACATTGTGATGACAAGGGCATGGAACATTGTGAGAAGACCAAGGAGCATTCTGATGGCATGTGTCAATGAGATTCGTGATGACAAGGGCATGGAGCATTTTGATTACATGGGTCTTGGATCATTGTGATAAAAAGGGCATGGATCATTGTGATGAAAAAGGCATGGAGCCTTGTCATGACAGAGTTCAAGGAGCATTGTGATGACTGGAGTCACGGAGCATTGTGATAACAGGGGTCATGGTGCATTGTGATAACTAGTGCATGGACCATTGTGATGACAAGGGCATGGAGCATTGTGATGACCATGTGATGCAGTATTGTGAAGACAGTTGTCAGGGAGCATTGTGCTGACATATATAATGGCCCATTGTGCTGACAATGGCATTGAGCATTGTGATGCCAAGTGTCATGGAGGATTCAGAAGACAAATATAATGGAGCATTGTGATGACAAGGGTCATGGAGCATTCTGCTGACAAGCTTGTGGAGTATTTTGATGACAATGGCATGGAGCATTGTGATGAAAACGGCATGGGGCATTGTGATGAAAATGGCATGGAGACTTTTCGTGACAGGGTTCAAGGAGCATTCTGACGACAAATATCAGGGAGCATTGTGATGACAATGTATTGAGAATTGTGAGGACAAAGGTCATGGAGCATTGTGATGAAAAGGGCATGGAGTATTGTGATGACAGGCATCATGGAGCGTTGTGATGACAAGTGCTCTGGAACATTGTGATCACAAGGATTTGGAGCATTGTGATGACAGAGGTCATGGATCATTTTGATTTCAAGGAGCATGGAACATTGTGATGACAAGGGCATGAAGCAATGTGATCCCAAGGTTCATGGGGTATTGTGATGATAATGGTAATGGAGTATTGTGATGACAAGCGCATAGAACATTGTAATGACAAGGTCATGTAGCATTCTGCTGACAAAGGCATGGAGCATTGTGATGCCAGGTGTCATGGAGCACTGTGATGACAAGCGTCACGGAGCATTGTGAATACAGGGGTCATGGAGCATTGGGATGACAAGGGCATGCATGATTGTGATGACAAGGGTCATGGAGCATTGGGCTGAAAATGTTCATGGAGTATTGTGATGGCAGGGGTCATGGAGCATTGTGTTGACTAGGGAATGGAACATTGTAATGACAAGAGTCCCTGATCATTGTGTTGTCGGGTGTCATGGAATGTTGTGATGACAGTGATCATGGAGCATTGTGATGATATTTGTCATGGAGCATTGTGAGGAGAAGGTCATGGAGTATTTGGCTGAAAATGTTCATAGAGTATTGTGATGACAGTGGTCATGGAACATTGTGATGACAAGGGAATGGAACATGGTGATGACAGTGGTCATGGAATATTTTGATTACAGGGTTGAGAGAGGATTGTGATGACTAGTGAGGGAACATGGTTATATATCAGGTGAGAGAGCATTTGGATGAGAAGAGCATGGAGCATTGTGATTACAAGGTTTATGGAGCATAGTGATTACAAGGTTGTGGATCATTGTGATGGAAAGCCCGTGGTACGTTTTGATGACAAGTGTCATGGAGCATTTTTCTGACAAAGGCATGGAGCATTGTGATGACAAGTGTCACGGAGCACTGTGTTGAAATGTTCATGAAGGATTGTGGTTACAAAGGTCACAGAGACTTGTGATTACGCAGGCATGGACCGTTGTAATGACAAACGTTATGAAGCATTGTGATGACTGGAGTCACGGAGCATTGTGTTGACAGGGTTCATGGAGCATTGTGATGACAAGGGCATGGAGCATTGTGAGGAGAAAGTCATGGAATATTGTGAAGAGAGGTGTCAGGGAGCATTGTGATGACATATGTCATGATCCATTGCGATGACAATGGCAGGGAGCACTCTGATGCCAAATGTAATGGAGGATTGTGATGGCAAATAAAATGGAGCATTGTGATGACTAGGGCTTGCAGCCTTATTATGACAAGCGCCATTGAGGATTTTCATGACAATGTCATGAAGAATTGTGATGACAAGGCCCTGGAGCTTTGTGATGAGAAAACCATGGAGCCTTGTGATGACAAGTCTCATGGAGCATACTGATGAAAGGGGCATGGATCATTCTGATTAGAGGGGTCTTGGAACATTGTGATAACAAGGACATGGAGCATTGTGATGACAATGGCATGGAGCATTGTGATGACCAGGTCATGCTGTATTGTGAAGACAGGTGTCATGGTGCATTGTGATGACATATGTAATGGCACATTGTGAATGACAATGGCATGGAGCATTGTGATGCCAAGTGTCATGGAGGATTCTGATGACAAAGGTAATGGAGCATTGTGATGACAATGGCTTGGAGCATTGTGATGACAAGGGTCAGGGAGCATTGTGCTGACAAGTGCATGGAGAATTGTGATGACAAGGGTCATGGTGCATTCTAATGAAAAGCTTGTGGAGTATTTTGATGACAATGGCATGGAGCATTGTGATGAAAACGGCATGGGTCATTGTGATGAAAAATGCATGGAGCCTCTTCGTTACAGGGTTCATGGAGAATTCTGATGACAAGTGTCAGGGAGTATTGTGATGACAAGTGCATGGAGCATTGTGATGACAGGGGTCATGGAGCATCGTGATTACAGGGGTCTTTGAGAATTGTGATGACAAGAGTCCTGGATCATTGTGTTGTCAGGTGTCATGGAGTGTTGTGATGAGTAGGTCATGGAACATTGGGCTGAAAATATTCATGGATTATTGTGATGACATGGCTCATGGAGCATTCTGATGACAAGGGAATGGAGCATGGTGATGAGAATGTCCTGGAGTATTGTGATGAGATGACCATGGAGACTTGTGATGACAAGTCTCATGGAGCATTCTGATGAAAAGGGGCATGGGGCATTGTGATTACAGGGGTCTTGGAGCATTGTGATGACAAGGGCATGGAGCATTTTGAGGAGAAGGCCATGGAACATTCTGATGACATGCGTCATGGAGCATTGTGATGACAAGTGCATGGAGCTTTGTGATTACAGGGGTCTTGGAGCATTGTGATGACAATGGTCATGGAGCCTTGTGATGACAAGGCTGTGGAACATTGTGAAGGCAGGGATCATGGAGCATTGTTATGACACAAGTAATGGATCATTGTGATGAAAAGGGCATTGAGCATTTTTCTGAAATGTTTCATGGATTATTGTGATGAGAGTGGGCATGGAGCATTGTGATGACAAGAGCACGGTACACTGTGATACATGGGTCATGGAGGATTGTAAGGACAAGGGCATGGATCATTGTGATGAGAAGGGCATCGAGCATTGTGATGACAAGTGTCATGGCGCTTTGTGATGACAAGGGCATGGAGAAATGTGATGAGAGTGTTCATGGAGCATTGTGATGACAATGACATGGAGCATTGTGATGCCAAAAGTCATGGAGCTTTGTGATGACAAAGGTCATGGAGCATTTTGTTGACAAGGGTGTGGTGCATTGTGATGAGAAGGGCAGGGAGTATTTTGATGACAGGGTCATGAGCAATTTGATGAAAAGTGTAATAGAACATTTTGTTGACAGGGGTTATAGAACCTTGTGATGCCAGGGGTCATGGATCTTTGGGATGAAAAGGGTCAGGGGGCATTTTGATGACAGGGGTTATCGAACATTGTGATATCAGGGGTCATGGAACATTTTGCTGATAAGGGGATGTAGCATTTTGATGACAGGTGTCATGGTATATTGTGATAACAGGGGTGAGGGAGGATTGTGATGAAAAGCGCATGGGTAATTGTGATGACAAAGGTCATGGAGCATTGGGCTGAAAATATTCAGGGAGTATTGTGATGACAGGGGTCATGGAGCATCGTGATGACAGAGGTCATGGAGAATTATGATTTCATTGTGCTGACCATAGCCGGTAGCTTTATGATGATGGGCATGATGCATTGTGATGACAGGGTTCATGGGGCATTGAGATGAAAAGGGGCATGGAGCATTGTGATCACATGGGTCTTGGAGCATAGTGATAAAACGGGCATGGAGCATTTTGATGAGAAGTTCATTGACCATTCTGATGACATGTGTCATGGAGCTTTTTGATGTCAAGGGCATGGAGTATTCTGATTAAAGGGGTCTTGGAGCATTGGGATGACAAGTGTCATGGAGCCTTGTGATGACAAGGCCGTGGAACATTGTGATGACAGGGGTCATGGAGCATTGTTATGACAGGGGTAATGGAGCATTTTGATGAGAAGGGCATGGAGCACTGTGATTACAATATTTATGGAGCATTGCAATGACAAATTTGCAGACCATTGTGATGAAAAGCGCGTGACACAGTGTGAAGACAAGGGTCATTGAGCAATTTTCTGACAAAGGCATGGAGGATGGTGATTACAAGGGTCACGGAGCATTGTGATGAAAAGTTCTTGGAGCAATGTGGTTACAAATGTAACAGAACCTTGTGATGACGCGGGCATGGACCATTGTGATGACAAATGTTATGAAGCATTGTGATGACTGTAGTCATGGAGCATTGTGATGACAGGTGTCAAGGAGCATTTTGATGACGAGGTCATGGAGCACTGTGCTGAGAAAGGCATAGAGCATTGTGATGACAAGGGTCAAAGAGCATTGTGATGAAAAGTTCGTTGAGCACTGTGGTTAAAATGTCAGAGAGAATGTTGATGGTGAGGGCATGGACCATTGTGATGACAAAGGTCATGAAGCAATGTGATGATTGGTGTCACGGAGCATTGTGATGACAGTGGTCATGGAGCACTGTGATAACAAGGGCATGGAGCATTGTGATGACAAGGGAATGTAGCATTGTGATGACCAGGTGATGCAGTACTGTGAAGACAGGTGTCAGGGAGCACTGTGATGATATATGTAATGGCCCATTGTGATGACAATGGCATGGAGCATTCTGATGCCAAGTGTCATGGAGGATTCTGATGACAAAGGTAATGGAGCATTGTGATGACAATGGCTTGGAGCATTTTGATGACAAGTGTCAGGGAGCAATGTGCTGAAAAGGTCATGGAATATTCTGATGACAAGCTTGTGGAGTATTTTGTTGACAATGGCATGGAGCATTGTGATGATAACAGCATGGGGCATTGTGATGAAAAAGGCATGGAGCATTTTCGTGAAAGGTTTCAAGGAGCATTCTGACGACAAGTATCAGGGAGCATTGTGATGACACGTGTATTGAGAATTGTGATGACAAAGGTCGTGGAGCATTGTGATGAAAAAGGCATGGAGTATTTGATGACAGGCATCATGGAGCGTTGTGATGACAAGTGCTATGGAACATTGTGATCACAAGGGTTTGGAGCATTGTGATGACAGAGGTCATGGATCATTTTCATTTCAAGTAGCATGGAGCACTGTGATGACAAGGGCATGAAGCAATGTGATCCCAAGGTTCATGGAGGATTGTGATGACAATGGTAAATGGGTATTTTGATGACACGCGCATAGAGCATTGTAATGACAAGGTCATGTAGCATTTTGCTGACAAAGGCATGGAGCATTGTGATGACAGGTGTCATGGAGCACTGTGAAGACAAGCGTCACGGAGCATTGTGAATAGAGGGGTCATGGAGAATTGGGATGACAAGGGCATGGATCATTGTGATGACAATTGTCATGGAGCATTGGGCTGAAAATATTCATGGAGTATGGTGATGCCAGGGGTCCTGGAGCATTGTGATGACAAGAGTCCCGGATCATTGTGTTGTTAGGTGTCATGGAGTGTTGTGATACAGTGATCATGGAGCATTGTGATGATATTGGTCATGGAGCATTGGCCTGAAAATATTCATGGAGCATTGGCCTGAAAATGTTCATGGAGAATTGTGATGACAGGGGTCATGGAGCAATGTGATGACAAGGGAAGGGAGCATGCTGATGAAAATGTCTTGGAGCATTTTGATGAGATGACCATGGAGACTTGTGATGACAAGTATCATGGAGCATTCTGATGAAAAGGGGCATGGAGCATTGTGATTACAGGGGTCTTGGAGCATTGTGATGACAAGGGCATGGAGCATTGTGAGGAGAATGGCATGGAACATTCTGATGAAATGCGTCAAGGAGCTTTGTGATGACAAGGGCATGGAGCCTTGTGATGACAAGGCCGTGGAACATTGTGATCGCAGAGTCATGGAGCATGGTTATGACAGGGGTAATGGAGCATTGTGATGAGAATGGCATGGAGCATTGTGATTACAAGTTTTATGGAGCATTGTGATGACAAATATGTGGAACGTTGGGAGCAAATGCACGTGGCACATTGTGATGACAAGGGTCATGGAGCATTGTTCTGACAAAGGCATGGAGCACTGTGATGACAACGGTCACGCAGCATTGAGATGAAATGTTCATGGAGCATTGTGGTTAAAAATGTCACAGAGCCTTGTGATGATGTGGGCATGGACCATTGTGATGACAAACATTATGAAGCATTGTGATGACTGGAGTCACGGAGCACTGTGTTGACATGGGTCATGGAGAATTGTGATGACATGTGTCATTGAGCATTGTGCTGACAAGCGCATGGAGCATTGTGATGACAAGGGTCATGGAGCATTGTGCTGAGAAAGGCATAGAGCACTGTGATGACAAGGGTCAAAGAGCATTGTGATGAAAAGTTCATGGAGCATTTTGGTTAAAAAGCTCACAGAGAGTGATGATGACGAGGGCATGGACCATGTGGTGACAAAGGTCATGAAGCATTGTGATGACTGGAGTCAAAGAGCATTGTGATGGCATGGGTCATGGAGCATTGTGATAACAAGGGCATGGAGCATTGTGATGACAGGGGCATGGAGTATCGGTCTGACAAGTTTCATGGATTATTGTGATGATATTTGAAATGGCGCATTCTGATGACAAGGGCATGGAGCATTGTGATGACCAGGTTATGCAGTATTGTGAAGAGAGGTGTCAGGGAGCATTGTGATGACATATGTATGGCCCATTGTGATAACAATGGCATGGAGCATTGTGATGCCAAATGTCATGGAGAATTCTGATGACAAAGGTAATGGAGCTTTGTGATGACAATGGCTTGGAGCATTGTGATGACAAGTGTCAGGGAGCATTGTGCTGACAAGTGCATGGAGAATTGTGATGACAAGGGTCATGGAGCATTCTGATGACAAATTTGTGGAGTATTTTGATGACAATGGCATGGAGATTTGTGATGAAAACCTCATGGGACATTGTGATGAAAAAGGCCTGGAGACTTTTCGTGACAGGGTTCAAGGAGCATTCTGACGACAAGTGTCAGGGAGCATTGTGATGACAAGTGTATTGAGCATTGTGATGACAAGGGTCATGGAGCATTTTGCTGAGAAAGGCATAGAGCATTGTGATGACAAGGGTCAAAGAGCACTGTGATGAAAAGTTCATGGAGCATTGTGATGACAATGAAATGCAGCACTGTGATGCCAAGGGTCATGGATCTTTGTGATGACAAAAGTCATGGAGAATTTTGATGGCACGGGCATTGTGCATTGTGATGAGAAGGGCAGGGAGCTTATTGATGACAGGGTCATGGAGCAATTTGATGAAAAATGTCATGGAACATTTTGATGACAGGTTTTATGGAACACTGTGATGTCAGGTGTCATGAAGCATTTTGATGAAAAGGGTCATGGAGCATTTTTATGACAGGTGTTATGGAACATTGAGATGGCAGGGGTCATCGATCATTGTGATTATAAGTGCATGTATCATTGTGATGACAGGAGTCATGGAACATTGTGATGACAGGGGTGAGGGGGTATTGTGACCAATAGTTATGTAGCATTGGGATATCAGTGGTGAGAGAGCATTTTGATGAGAAGTGCATGGAGCATTGTGATGAGAAGTTTTATGCAGCATGGTGATGAGAAGTTTGTGGAGCACTGTGATGACAAGCGCATGGTGCATTGAGATGATATGTGTCATGAAGCATTGTGCTAACAAGCGCATGGAGCATTGTGATGACAAGGGTCATGGAGCATTGTGCTGAGAAAGGCATAGAGCATTGTGATGTCAAGGGTCAAAGAGCATTGTGATGAAAACTTCATGGAGCATTGTCGTTAAAAAGGTCACAGAGACTGTTGATGACGAGGACATGGACAATTGTGATGACAAAGTTCATGAAGCATTGTGATGACTGGAGTCACGGAGCATTGTGATGACAGGGGTCATGGAGCATTGTGATAACAAGAGCATGGAACTTTGTGATGACAAGGGAATGGAGCATTGGTCTAATAAGTTTCAAGGATTCTTGCGATGACAGTTGGAATGGCGCATTGTGATGACAAGGGCATGGAGCATTGTGATGACCAGGTCATGCAGTATTGTGAAGACAGGTGTCAGGGACAATTGTGATGACATATGTAATGGCCCATTGTGATGACAATGGCATGGAGCATTGTGATGCCAAGTGTCAGGGAGGATTCTGATGACAAATGTAATGGAGCATTGTGATGACAATGGCTTGGAGTATTGTGATGACAAGGGTCATGGAACATTGGGCTGAATATGTTCATGGAGTATTGTGGTGACAGGTGTCATGGAGCATTGTGATGACTAGGGAATGGAACATTGTGATGACAAGAGTCCGGAATCATTGTGTTGTCAGGTGTCATGGAGTGTTGTGATGACAGTGGTCATGGAGCATTGTGATGATATTGGCCAATGAGCATTGTGATGAAAAACCTTGGGTAATTGTGATGTCGAGCATCATGGAGCAATGTAATGACAAGGGGCATGAAGCATTGTGATGACAGGTGTCAGGGAGCATTGTGATGGCAGGGGTCATGGAGCATTGTGATGACAAGGGCATGGAGCTTTGTGATGACATATGCATGGAGCATTGTGATGACAAGTGCATGGAGCATTGCAATGTCAAGTGGATGGAGAATTGTGATGACAAGAGCATGTAACATTTTGATGAGAAGTGTCATGTAGCATTGTGATGACAAGGACGTGGAGAATTGTGATGACAAGGGATATGGAGCATTGTGATAACCAGGGCATGGTGCATTGTGATGACAGGGGACATGGAGCATTATTATGAGAACGGCCATGGTGCATTCTGACATAAGATATCACTTATGAAAGGAATGTAAACATGGCTACATATGAACTGATTTAGGGAAGAGAACAGAGTCTCAGATTTAGAAAACAATCTAACGCTTGCTTAAGGGGAAAGAGAGGTGGGGAGATGCACAAAACATAAGATTGATATTAGCACAGGTACCGTTCCATAATCCAAAAACAGAAGAGACAAGCCCGACTCCTTCCTCCGTGAATGGAACTCAACATCCCTATTCCCCGCAGAGAAATATATCTGACTAGTAAGAATTTTAAAACCTATGTATTTATATGTCTCCGTAAGGGAACCAAGTGTGTCTAGAACGACATAAACATGGCAGTGAGAATCAGCTCAAACCCACTATAAAAATGAATTTCAAAACAAAACATTTAAACAGTAAAATTCTTACACAATACCTTCAGGGGTTCTGATGAAACCTGGAATGACCCTATCTACAATGACAGCTGGATGTGGCATAAGGCTGGTCACTTGGGACTGAGAGGATTGGTGAGATTGGGTGAAAAAATGCAGACCCTTTAAAGCAATAATGCCTGCCCCCCATTCCATGGTTCCCAACTCTCCAGGTAGAAGGGAATATCACTACAGTTATAACGTGTATGGGAACGTAGAGAATGGAAACCATCTGATGGTGAAAGGTTTCTAAAACTCTACTTGTACTCCAGTTTGACATTCCAACTGCTTTACTATCAATCTCCCAACTTTGAAAGTCAGCCACTATAACCTCCTGTTTCGCACAGTTGTCAAATTGTGCACAGGATATAAGGGAAGAGAGAGAACCAATGAGAGAGTAGCTGTAGGCATTTGGACGGCCACATGTCTCTCTAATTTCCCGTCACAAAGAAAAATTAACCAAAGTCTCAGCCTGCCCCCCAGAACCAGTATAAATCTAGAAGCAAAACTGTTGATTTGCAGTCAGCTCACAAAAACGCGAGTTGAAAAATGGAACTCAGGGCCACAGCAATTCACTAACCTGCAGAGTTATAAAGGACTACTCTCTTCCAAAAATCTGTTGAGGGAAAGCCACGAGGCAGAAGGGAAAATGAGGAAGAATGGCATGAAACAGATTTCAAGAGGTACATTGGAATCGCCTTTAAACACAGGAAAAGCATTACAACTTCGAAAATTATAGAAATGTCCATAAAGGGCATATGGGTTTTCACGTGAATATATTCAGGAGAAAACACATATGCCCTTTTTGGACAAGCAAGCAAGCGGGCAATGCAAATCGGCACTACAAAGAAGTATCACTTCCCACCAATCAAAAGGGACATCCGCAAAAAGTGTAAAAACCAGAAAGGCAAGACAGGCCCTGGAGAACAGGGAGCCTTGTTAGGCTGATGGGCGGGATGTAAATTGCCAACTGCCTCTCTGGAGGAGTGCATTGTGTTCCCTAAAACAAGTAAACAACAGAGCTACAGAGCCAAGGGCACTTCCAGTCTAGGGAATATACCTTGGGAAAACTGAAAATAAATAAGACAGATCGACACCAAAATTCAGGGCTGCACAGCTTACAAAAACCTCAACTTGCGTACACCTTAAATATCCCAGGAAAGACAAAAATGGTTCAAGAAATTGTGGTACTTACGTACGATGGAATATCCCTCAGCCATGAAATCAATGTCATAAGGCCAGTAGCAGCAAAATGAGTGGATTTAGGTACGATAATTCTAAGTGAAATAAGTCACACAGAAAAAGAAACTTATCATAAGATATCACTTGTGAAGATCCTGTAAACATGGCTACACATGAACTGAGTTAGGAAAGAGAAGAGAGACTCACATTTAAAAAACACGCTTATGCCTGCTTAAGGGGGAAGGAGAGGTGGGGTGATGCATAAACTCAGAGTTTGATATTAGTACAGGTACCTTTCTAAAAACCAAATATGTAATAGGCAAGACCTACACGTTCCTCAGTGAAAGTGACTCAACACCCCATATTCACCACAGAGTAATATATCTTAATAGTATGAATCTTAAAACGTATGTATTGATATGTCTCCATAAGGGAATCAAGTGTGTCTAGACAGGCATAAACATGACAGTGAGAATCAGCTCAAACCCACTATAAAAAGGAATTTCAAATACAAAACAAAAAAACAGCGAAATTTCTTACAATTCCTTCAGGGTCTCTGATGAAACCCGAAATGACCCTATGTACAATAACAGCTGGATGTGGCATAAGGCTGGATACTTGGGACTGAGAGGATTGGTGAGATTGGGTGAGCAAATGCAGACCCTTTAAAGCAATAATGAGTGGCACCCATTCAATGGGTCCCAACTCTCCAGGTTGAAGGGAATATTACTACAGCTATAACATGTACGGGAAACCTAGAGAATGGACACACTGTGAATACGAAAGGTCTCTAAAATTCAACTAATAGTCCCTCTCCTGGTGCTCCGGTTTGACTTTCCAACTGCTTTACTATCAATCTCCCAACTTGGAGAGACGGCCCCTTTAACCTCCTGGTTCTCACAGGTTGCCAATTTGGCAGAGGATGAAACGGAAGAGGGAGAACCAATGAGAGAGTAGCTGTTAGGCATTTGGACGGGAACATGTCCCTCTAATTTCCCGGCCGGAAGAAGAATTAACCAAAGTTCAGCCACCCACCGGACACCAGTATAGGTCCTGAACCAAAGTTTGGACTTGCATTCAACTCACAAAAAACGAGTTGAAAAATGGAGCTCAGGGGAACAGCAATTCACAAAGTGGCAGAGAAATATAGGACAACTATCGTCCAAATATCTGTTTAATGGAAGGCAACGAGGTGGACTTGAAAGTGAGGCAGAATAGCAGGAAACAGATTTCAAGAGGTATGTTGGAATCGCCTTTAAATCACAGGAAGAGGGGCACAACTTCGACAATGATGCACTTGGCCAAAAAGGGTGTATTCCTTTTCTCCTGTATATATTCAGGAGAAAAGGAATACGCCCTTTTTGGCCATCCAGCAAGCGGACAATGCAAATCTGCACTACAAAGAATTATCACCTCCAACCCCTCAAAAGGGATATCTGCAAAATGTGTAAAAAGCAGAAAGGCAAGAATGCCCCTGGAGAACTGGGAGCCTTGTTATGCTGATGGGCGGGACGTAAATTGACAACTGCCTCTCTGGAGGAGTGCATTGTGTTCCCCAAAACAAGTAAACAACAGAGCTACAGAACCAAGGGCACATCCAGCCTAGTGAATATACCTTGGGAAAACTGAAAATCAATAAGACAGAGCCACCCCCAAATTTAGGGCTGCACTGCTTACAAGATCCTCAACTTGTGTACATCTTAAATATCCCAGGAAAGATAAAAACGGTTCAAGAAATTGGGGTACATATGTAAGATGGAATATCCCTCAGCCATGAAATCAATGTCATAAGACCAGTAGCAGCAAAATGAGTGGATTCAGGTACGATGATTCTAAGTGAAATAAGTCACAGAGAAAAAGAAACTTATCATAAGATATCACGTATGAAGGTCCTGTAAACATGGCTACACATGAACAGAGTTAGGAAAGAGAACAGAGTCTCACATTTAGAAAACACTCTTATGCCTGCTTAAGGGGGAAGGAGAGGTGGGGTGATGCATAAACCCAGAGTTTGATATTAGTACATGTACCTTTCCAAAAATCAGATATGGAATAGGCAAGACCTACACCTACCTCATTGAAAGGCACTCAAAACCCCATATTACCCGCAGAGGAATATATCTGACTAGTAAGAATCTTATAACCTATTTATTGATATGTCTCCATGAGGCAATCAAGTGTTTCTAGACTGGCATAAACAATGCAGTGAGAATCAGCTCACACCCACTATAAAAAGGAATTTCAAACACACACAAAAAAAGAGGAAATTCTTTACAATTACTTCAGGGTCTTTGACGAAACCTGGAATGACCCTATCTACATCGACAGCTGGATGTGGCATAAGGCTGGACACTTCGGACTGAGAGGATTGGTGAGATTGGGTGAGCAAATGCAGACCCCTTAAAGCAATAATGTGTGGCACCCATTCCATGGGTCCCAACTCTCCAGGTTAAAGGGAATATTACTACAGATATAACATGTATGGGAAACCTAGAGAAAGTACACTCTGTGAATACGAAAGGTTTCTAAAACTCAACTAATAGTCCCTCTGCTGGTGCTATGGTTTGACTTTCCAACTGCTTTACTATCAATCTCCCAACTTGGAGAAACAGCCCCTTTAACCTCCTAGTTTGCCCAGCTTGCCAATTTGGCAGAGGATGAAAGGGAAGAGGGAGAATCACGGAGAGATTAGCTGTTAGGCGTTTGGATGGTCACATGTCACTCTAATTTCATGTCAGGAAGGAGAATTAACCAAAGACTCAGCCAAGCACAGTAAACCAGTATAGGTCGTGAAGCAGTCTTTTGGACTTGCATTCACCTCACAAAAAACGAGTTGATAAATGGAGCTCAAGGGCACAGCAATTCACAAACTGGCAGAGTAATAAAGGAAAACTATCATTCAAAAATCTGTTGAGGGAAGGCAACGAGGTGGACTTGAAAGCGAGGCAGAATAGCAGGAAACAGATTTCAAGAGGTACGTTGGAATCGCCTGTAAAGCACAGGAAGAGGGGCACAACATCGACAATGATGCAGTTGGCCAAAAAGGGCGTATGCATTTTCTCCTGAATATATGCAGGAGAAAACACATACGCCCTTTTTGGCCAAGCAAACAAGCGGGCAATGCAAATCTGCACTACAAAGAAGTATCACTTCCACCGGTCAAAAGGGACATCCACAAAATGGGTAAAAACTAGAAAGGCAAGACAGGCCCTGGAGAACAGGGAGCCGTGTTATGCTGACGGGCGGGATGTAAATGGCCAACTGCCTCACTGGAGGAGTGCATTGTGTTCCCTAAAACAAGTAAACAACAGAGCTACAGAGCCCAGGGCACTTCCAGTCTAGGGAATATACCTTGGTAAAACTGAAAATCAATAAGACAGAGCCACCCCCAAATTAAGGGCTGCACTGCTTACAACAACCTCAACTTGTGTACACCTTAAATATCCCTGGAGACATAAAAATGGTTCAAAAAATTGTTGTACTTACGCACGATGGAATATCCCTCAGCCATGAAATCAATGTCATAAGACCAGTAGCAGCAAAATGAGTGGATTCACATACGATGATTCTAAGTGAAATAAGTCACACAGAAAAAGAAGCTTATCATAAGATATCACTTATGAAGATCCTGTAAACATGGCTACACATGAACTGAGTTAGGCAAGAGAACAGAGTCTCACATTTAGAAAACACTCTTATGCCTGCTTAAGGGGGAAGGAGAGGTGGGTTGATGCATAAAACCAGAGTTTGATATAAGCACAGGTACCGTTCAAAAAACCAAATAAGGAATAGACAAGACCTACACCTTACTCTGTGAAAGGGACTCAAAATCCCATATTCCCCACAGAGGAATATATGTGACTAGTAAGAACTTTAAAACCTATGTATTGATATGTCTCCGTAAGGGAATCAATTGTGTCTAGAATGGCATAAACATGGCAGTGAGAATCAGCTCCAACCCACTATAAAATGAAATTTCAAAAACAAAACAAAAGAACATGGAATTTCTTTACAATTCCTTCAGGGTCTCTGATGATTTCTGGAATGACCATATCTACAACGACATCTGGATGTGGCATAAGGCTGGACACTTGGGACTGAGAGGATTGGTGAGATTGGGTGAGCAAATGTAGACCCTTTAAAGCAGTACTGCATGGCACCCATTCCATCAGTCCCAACTCTCCTGGTTGAAGGTAATATTACTATAGATATAACAAGTAAGGGAAACTTAGAGAATGGACACACTCTGAATACAAAATGTTTCTACAACTCAACAAATAGTCCCTCTCCTTTTGCTCCGGTTTGACTTTCCAACTGCTTTACTATCAATCTGCCAACTTGGAGAGACAGCCCCTTTAACCTCCTGGTTCGCACAGTTGCCAATTTGGCAAAGATGAAAGGGAAGAGGGAGAACAAATGAGAGAGTAGATGTTAGGCATTTGGACGGGTACATGTCACATTAATTGCCCGGCAGGAAGAAGAATTAACCAAATTCTCAGCCACGCGCTGGGAACCAGTATAGGTCCTGAACCAAAATTTTGGACTTGCGGTCTGCTCACAAAAAACAAATTTAAAAATGGAGCTCAGGGTTCAGAAACTGGAAGAGTAATAAAGGACAACTATCGCCCAAAAATCTGCTGAGGGAAGGCAACGAGGCGGACTTGAAAGCGAGGCAGACTTGAAAGTGAGGCAGTATAGCAGGAAACAGATTTCAAGAGGTATGTTGGAATCGCCTTTAAATCACAGGAAGAGGGGCACAACTTCGACAATGATGCATTAGCCCAAAAAGGGCGTATATGTTTTCTCCTGAATATATGCAGGAGAACACGCATAAACCCTTTTTGGCCAAGCAAGCAAGCGGGCAATGCAAATCTACACTACAAAGAAGTATCACTTCCCAATAGTCAAAAGGGACATCTGCAAAATGTGTAAAAACCAGAAAGGCAAGACAGGCCCTGGAGAACAGGGAGCCTTGTTATGCTGATGGGCGGGATTTAAATTGCGAACTGCCTCTCTGGAGGAGTGCATTGTGTTCCCTAAAACAAGTAAACAACAGAGCTACAGAGTCAAGGGCACTTCCAGTCTAGGAAATATACCTTGGGAAAACTGAAAATCAATAAGACAGAGCCACCACAAAATTTATGGCTTCACTGCTTACAAGAACCTCAACTTGGGTATACCTTAAATATCCCAGGAAAGACAAAAATGGTTCAAGAAATTGTGGAACTTACGAACGATGGTATATCCCTCAGCCATGAAATCAATTTCATAAGGCCAGTAGCAGCAAAATGAGTGGATTCAGGTACGATGATTCTAAGTGAAATAAGTCACACAGAAAAAGAAACTTATCATAAGATATCACTTATGAAGATCGTGTAAACATGGCCTCACATGAACTGATTTAGTAAAGATACCAGAGTAACGAATCTTATCATAAGATATCACTCATAGCGGGAATGTACACATGGCTACACATGAACTGATTTACAAACACAACGGAGTCACAAATTTAGAAAACAAGCTTCTGCCTGCTTAATGGGAAAGGCGAGGTGGGGTGATGCATAAAATCACAGTTTTAAATTAGCACAGATACCGTTACATAAACCAAGTATGTAACAGACAACACCTAATCCCGCCACAATGAACTGGACTCAACACCCCCTATTCATTGCAAGGAATATGTCTGACTCTCAGTATTTTAATACATATGTATTCTCATGTCTCCATAAAGGAATCATGTGTGAGTATAACGGCATGAACAGAGCACTGAAATTCAGTTAAACCCACTTATAAAAATAAATTTCAAAAGCAAAATGCAAAAACAGTGAAACAGTGAGAAAGTCTTAAAAATTTCGTTCAGGGCCTGTGATGCAACGTGGATTGACCACCTTTACACCCACAGCTGGATGAGACATAAGACTGGACACTTGGGGCTGACAAGATTGCTGAGGTTGTGTGAGCAAAAGAACACCACTTAGAGCAATACTGTGTGCTACCCATTCTAGTGGTCCCAACTCTCCAGGTTTAAGGGAATCTTCCTCCAGTTAAAACATGCATGGGAAACCCAGTGGATGGTACACTGTGTAATTGGGAAAGTTTTCTAAAAGGTACCTCATTTTTCCTTTTGTCGTGCTCGGCTTCGCCATTCCATCTGCATTACTAAAAATCTCCCCACTTGGAATGTCAGCGCCTTTACCCTCCTGATATGCACAGTTTGCAAATTGTGCAGAGGATGAACAGGAAGAGGGGGAATAAATGAGAGATTAGCTGTAGGTGTTTGGATGGGCACATGTCACTCTAGTTTCCCACCAGGAAGAAGAATTAACCAAAGGCTCAGCCTGAAGCCCTGGAACCAGACTAGGGCCTAAAGCCATCCTGCGGTACTGCAGCCAGCTCACAAATAGGCGAGTTGAAAAATGGAAATCAGGGGCACAGCAATTCACAAACTTGCAGAGTTATAAAGGACAACTATCATCCAGAAATATATTGAGGAAAGGCAGTGAAGAGGATTTGAATGCAAGGCAGAATTGAAGGAAACAGATTTCAAGAGGTAGATTGGAGTCGTCTTTAAAGCACATGAAAAGCGACAGAATTTCGACAATGTTGCCCTTGGCTGAAAAGGGATTATGTGTATTTTCTTGAATATATTCGGGAAAAAATGCATATGCCCTTTTTGGCCAAGCAAGCCATCAGGCATTGCAAATCCACACTACAGAGAAGTGTCCCTTACCTCCAGTCAAAAGGGCCATCCACAAATAGTGTAAAAACCACAAATGCAGGACAGGCCATGGAGAAAAGGGAGCCTGGTTACGCCGATGGACAGGATGTAAATTGCCAACAGCCTCTCTGGAGAACTGTATGTTGTTTTCTAAAACAGAGCTACAGAGCATAGCACACTTCCAATCATGGGCGTGTATTTTGGGAAAACTAAAAATTCATAACACGCAGCCAGCCCAAACTTTAGGGCTGCTCTGTTTACGAGAACCTCGACTTCAGTACACTTTAAATATCCCAGGAAAGGAAAAAAAAATAGATATAGATGTTGTGGTACTTATATACAATGGAATGTCACTCAGACATAAAATCAATGTCATAAGGCCAATAGCAGCTTAATGAGTGGCTTTAGGTACGATGATGCTAAGTGAAATGAGCCACAAAGTAAAAGAAACTTATTGTAATATATCACTTATAGAGGGAATGTAAACATGTCTACACATGAACTGAATTTCAAAAGAGAACAGAGTTACACATTTAGAAAACACACTTATGCCTCCTTAAGGGGAAAGGTGATGTGGGGTGATGTGTAAAAGCAGAGTTTGAAATTAGCACAGATCGCATTCCATATACCAAATATGTAATAGATAAGACCTACTCCTTTCTCAATGAACTGGACACAAAACACCCTATTCACTGAAGAGGAATATATCTGACTGGTAATAACCTTGAAACCTATGTATTTATATGTCTCCATAATGGAATCAAGTGTATGTAGATTGGCATAAACACAGATCAATGGAACAGGACAGAAAGCCCAGAGATAAACCTACATACCTATGGCTATCTCATCTATGACAAAGGAGCTAAGGATATACAATGGAGAAAAGACAGTCTCTTCAGTAATTGGTGCTGGTAAAATTGGACCCCTACACATAAAGGAATGAAATTAGAACACTCCATAACACCATACACAAAAATAAACTCTAAATTGATTAGAGATCTAAATATAAGACCAGACACTATAAAACACTTAGAGGAAACCATAGGCAGAACACTCTATGACATAAATCACAGCAAGATCCTTTTTGACCCACCACTTAGAGAAATGGAAATAAAAACAGAAATCAACAAATGGGACCTAATGAAACTTAAAAGCTTTTACACAGTACAGGAAAACATAAACAAGATGCAAAAACAACCCTCAGAATGGGAGAAAATATTTTCAAATGAAGCAATTGACAAAGGATTAATCTCCAAACTTTACAAGCACCGCATGTAGCTCAATATCACAAAAACAAACAACCCAATCTAAAAACGGGCAGAAGACCTAAATAGACATTTCTCCAAAGAAGATATACAGATTACCAAGAAACACAAGAAAGGATGCTGAACATCAATAATCATTAGAGAAATGCAAATCAAAACTACCGTGAGGTATCACCTCACAGCAGACAGAGTGGCAATCATCAAAAAAATCTACAAAACAATAAATGCTGGAGAGGCCTTTATTGGAGAAATGGGCACACAGTTGCACTGTGGGTGGGAATGTAAATTGATATGGGCACTAGGGAGAACAGTACGGAGGTTCCTTTAAATAACTAACAATAGAAGTACCATACGACACAACAATCCAACTACTGGGCATTTGCCTTGTGAAAACCATAATTCAAAAAGAGTTATGTACAAAAATGTTCATTGCAGCTCTATTTGAAATAGCCAGGACATGGAAGCAACCTACGTGTCCATCAACAGATGAATGGATAAAGAAGATCTGGCACTTATAATCAAAGGAATATTACTCAGCCATACATAGGAATGAAATTGGGTCATTTGTAGAGACCTTGATGGATCTAGAGACTGTCATACAGAGTGAAGTAAGTCAGAAAGAGAAAAACAAATATTGTATATTAATGCATATATGTGGAACCTAGAAAAATGGTACAGATGAACCGGTTTGCAGGGCAGAGATAGAGACACAGATGTAGAGAACAAACATATGGACACCAAGGGGGGAACACCATGTGAGGGTGGTGGTGGGATGAATTGGGAGACTAGGATTCACATGTGCACACTTATATGTATAAAATAGATATCCAATAAGAACCTGCTGTATAAAAGAAATAAATAAATTTTAAAAAATTAGAAATAAATAAATAACATTTAATCAAATAAAACAGAAAAAAAGTTTTTCCCTTCACATAGATGTCTTTATATTAATGCATTATTTCTATGTTTATATCTCCAAATTAAAAAAAAAAAGAGGAATAAATAAAATCTACGTTGAACCAAAAAGAAAATAAAGAAAAAAAATAAAAATAAAACAGAACCCACCAGTTATACAGAGAAAAATCGTATCAGGGCACTTGCTCCAGTGGTAAAAATTCTTAAGTTGGTCAGAGTTGGGAAATCGTCTCCCATGCACTCAGCAGCACTCCCCCCCACAAGGAGCATCCTCATTGCAAAGCTGGGGGACTGTGTCGAGGCGTCTGTGAGTAAATGTGAGCTGAGTCCCAGTCCTGCTGCAGCTGAACTCTTCCCACCCTTTCCAGGTAAAACACCTGAATATGTACAAGCACTTGCAAGCCTAGAGGAAGGGCTGTGGAGCCACACCAGCGACAGCACGCAGGCCGACTTGGTGCCTGCAGGCCAGTCAGGATGGTCCTGGCCCCAGATGCTCTTCTGGAAGCTTTCCATTTCCCTGCCTGAGATACCCCTCGTGCCATGGCGCCCACTGCTTTTTTACTTCCTCACCTCTGCCTGGGGAGAAATTCCAGTGGCAGGTATGGGTGACACATCCTCTTCTTTAGCAGGTGGCAGCCTGGCAATTCCTGCAGAAAGTCCAGCAGAGCCCCACTCACACTGGGCCACCCACAAAGCCACGGCCTCTCCCTCCGTACCACCACCCCAACCCCGACACTGCTGATGGGGCAGAGAATATGGCATCAGGCAGCAGCTACAGGGGCTCTTGCTGACTGGAGAGGTGTTTATATTGACCTCAACACAGGCACACCTGGGGAGGGCTGGCAGGCAGTGTCAGGCTGCCCAAATCAGCCAATCCTCACCTCTCAGGGGCTCACAGTTGCAGAAAATGAAACTTGTTAAACGGGCCAGGCCCAAGGAAGAGGTGTGGGCTCTTGAGAGTCAGGCTAGACAAGGGGCTGCAGCTGCGGCTTTTTTTCTTATCATTTTATCTGGTCCATGAGTGGAAAACAACTTCAAGAAGACCCTATCCTAATGAGAGGAACCCAGGAGTCAGGGAGAGGAGTGATGGTGGGTGGAGACAGAGGCCTGGTGCCCTGGCTGCAGTGGAAGTGTCTGGAAGACCAGGCAGAGAGAGGCTGCACAGAGTGATAGCCAGGGTCACAGACCTGTCAGAGCTGCTGTTTGTTAGTTCAAGTCCTGCTCGGAGGTGTTCTGTGTCAGCTGTGAGCGACAGGTGAGCTGGGGGTTCTCTGCAAGGTGGGCTATGTGCACAGTTCCTGTGTGTCCAGCCCTGCTGGGGTACCTGCCCAGGGGAGTTCCATATCCTGGGAAGGGCCTGACTATGAGAGCCCCATGGGCTGCTGGGTAGCTGCACATGTGAGCTCCATACCCTGGGAAGGACTTGACCACGAGAGCCCCGTGGGCTGTGGGGTGCGGGATGCAGCCCAGGTGAGCTCCATATCCTGGGATTGGCCTGACCACGAGAGCCCCATGGGCTGCTGGATACCTTGTAAAGGATATCAGGACAGTCAGTGAAGCCACCGAGGATATACATCCAGTAGCTCCTATTTCCTACACCCTGCTGGAAATTCTACCATCCACCAGGCCATGGCATTCTGTATTACACTTCAATGATGCCTTCTTCTGTATTCCATTCATCTCAGAGTCACAAGAATTTTTGGCTTGTGAGTGGCAGGACACAACATGCAACACAAACAATAATGCTGGGCCGTCCTGCACCAATGGTTCAAAAATCCCCACACCATCATTGGGGAAATGACCTCTAAAGACCTAAACGTTCTACCTCTGTAAAAGGGAACCCTCCTTCAATATGCAGATGACATTCTGATCGCCAGGCCTACTAAAGACGCCTCTGAACTACCTAGCCAAGAAAGGATAGAAGGTGTCCAAGAAAAAGGCTCAAATATCCCAGGCTCAGGTGACATGCCTGGGCTTCATTCTCACAGATATTCAGAGAAACGCATCCCAGGATAGGGAAGAAGCCATTTGCAGCCTTACCTCTTCTAAAACTAGAAGACAGCTTAGGGGTTCCTGGGGAGGCCAAGGTTTTCTGCATCTGGATCCCTAACTACAGTCTAATAGCTGGGCCTCTACATGAAACACTGACACGAAAAGATGATGATCCTTTTGTATAGAATCCAGAAGCAGCCTTTCAAGAATGGAAAGAGCAGTCAATTCAGACCCTTGCCCAGGAACTCCCTAATTTAGCTAAATCCTTTGACCTTTACATACCCGGTCAAAGGTTAATTGCCCTTGGAGCCTTAGTGCAAAAACTGGGACCACTTGAAATGGAGCAACACAAGAATGCCCTTCAGGTATGATAAACTATGGTCCCCAAGGGCTTTGGCGACCGACTCATCAGGCCAGGATACTGGGGTATCTAAAAAGCTGGAAATCAGCAGCCCACAAGGCCAGCTCCCTCCTAAGGGAAAAGGACCACACGTCGTGATCCTAACCACCCATCATGCCCTGAAGTTGCAGGGGTCGCTCTGTGGACACACTGACCTCGAGTGAGGAGGCCCTTCAACTCCAACCTCCAGAGAGACAAATGGGGGCAAAGGGCACCCAAGATGACTCGTGGGACCATCACTTGACCTGGAGTTTCTCTCAGAAAACAACAAGACTGTGCCCCGAAAGAGCAGACTTCTGCTTGCAGGACTTACTGCACCCAGAGGGGAGCTAATAAGCTTGGTGGGGGAAATGTATATTACACTTTCACCATAGAAAACCCTACAGACACCGCGGTGATTGTGGCCAATATGACCGGCTGGACTGCTGGCTACTTCTAAAGGCCGTTGACTCAGTGGACGTCATGGTCCTGGATCACCACTGACCCTGGACTGTCTGGGAGTTGCGCGGGCAGGGTTCTGACACATGGTGCTGTTTGTACATTAATTCAGGGACCTAATTAAAGAAAGCGCAGACTACTGGTCAGAGCATCTAGGCTGGCAAAAACCGTCAGCCTAAGGTCACCGAACAAATGTGGGGTGGGGTGAAACCTGCCACCTCAGCATCTCTGCACATCTCTCTCCTGGACACTTAAAGGTCATTAGAATCTATAACATTTCCAATGCTGGTGCTCAGGCGTACGAGAAGTGAGGCAGGAGGCCTTGGGACAATCAACCTCACCTGGAGGCTGGTGGGGAGACGTTTTGCCCCTCCCCCGAAGTATCAGGGCTCCCTCCACAGCATGAAGCAGTTACAAAAGAGGGGTCTGCAACGTCAACACCCGAAGAATGAGGAAAAGAACAAAAAGCAGAGGAGGTGTTCGTCTCTGGCAACGTTCATTAAAAATTCCTGGGAGATAAAAAGAGAATCTGGGCAATAAAATAAAGTCTTACCTTTTTTTCCTTTGTGCTTTGTCTAATTTCACGTGCTCCTAGGGTTCCGCATGCAGAGGTCCCACACCCGGCACTTCAGACCCGATTTCGTAGTGCAGAATGGCTGGGTCCACACCTCAGATAGCGGAGTCCCATGCAGACTCCACGGCATAGAGTCTGAGCTGCAGCCAACCCAGCCCTCGAGAGCTCCATCCCCTCCCTCCCACTGATGCTGCCGGGATCCCTACACAGCATCCCAGCCCACAGCCCGTGGGGGAGTGCACACTCTCACGTCTCCATTCTGTTTTCAAAATAATGTTTCCTTTGCTTCTGAACCAAACTCAGTCTTGATCTGTTGGCTCCAATGACACTGGGCACGGGGACTTCTGTTGAGGTCCACTCTGGAGGATCAGTAACAGAAATTGAGAACATTGTAACTTCAATGAACAGATGTGTGAGCCAAACTGTAGTTAACATAGAGCAGTGTATAATGCTCGGGTAAAATAAGATTTTTCTAAGACTTACCTTTGATATTTCCATCACTTTACTATAAGCAAGTTCAGTGAAGACATCTGTCTTATTTGTCAGGTCAACATTAGAGAAATGAAGTGATTTATTTCCATGGATGTACATCGAATACTCATGGATGAAGCTTCAATCTTGTTTTGAATGCTTTTCCATTGAAAACGATACCCCTCTTTCAGCTCCCCCATTTCTGAGAAGTATAAAATCTTATAATTTATTATTACCAAAGCGGAAAGGTAGGAGAAGGTATAAATTAACAGTGTGGGCTTAACGCATACACACTGCTATGTATAAAATAGATCATCAACAAGGAATTACTGTATAGCACAGGGAACTACACTGAATATTTTGCAATAACCTATAAGGGGAAATAATCTGAAAAAGAATAGATATTTTTATTGACATCGTCTATCAAAGACAGATAAAATGTAACCTAAGCAAGGCCGATGGTGAACGCTTCTGACCCTGAAGATTTCAATCATCTAAAGTTTAGGCTCTGCCTATTTCCCAAGGCCCTTAATGGACATACGTGTAGCCGTAGCTTAAAAATTCCCCAGTTTGGGGTACCGGGAGGCACTGATTTGGAAAAATCCCTGGTGTTCTCCTTCCATGCACTGCACCCTTCCTACAGCTAAAACATGCCTGTCACACCTAGAGGATGGTACACCATTTGATCAGAAAGAGTTTGGAAAAGGCACCTCATCTCCTCATTGTCTGGTGCTCGGGTTCACCCCTCCAGCATCTTTCCTAACAATCTCCTCACTTGGGGATATCAGCACCGTCAACATCCTGTTGCACACAGTTTGGAATTTCTCCAGAGGATGAAGCGGAAGGATGAGAAAAATTTAGAGACAAGTCTTAGTTGTTCGGACAGGAACATGCCACTCTAATTTCCAATCTGGAAGACAAATTCATCAAAGGTTAGAATTGCCCACGGAAACAGAATAGGGCTAGAGGAAATCCCGCTGTTTTGTGTCCAGTTTCCAAAAACACAGGTTGAAAATGGAACTCAGGGGCACTAAAATTCATGAAACTGCAGAGTTGAAAATATCTATCGTCGAAAAATGTCTTGAGGTAAGTCACAGAAAAGGAGTTGTAAGCAAGGGAGAGTGGCAGGAAACAGATTTGAAGAGGTAGAAAGGACTCCCCATTAAAACACAAGAAAAGGGGCTGAACATCGCCAATGATGCAGTTGGCCCAAAAGGGCGTATGCAATTTTTTCCGAATATATTCAAGTAAAGGCCATACACACTTTTTATCCAACCAAACAGGTGGGCACTGGAAATCAATACTACAAAATATATCACTTCACATCAGTCAGAAGGGCCATCCACATAAAGTGTAAACACCAGAAATGCAGGACAGGGCGAGGAGAAAAGGGAGCCCTGTGAGGCTGATAGTGGAATTGTAATTTGCCAACGGCCACTATGGAGAAGTGTATTGTGTTTGCTAAAATATCTAAAAGATGAGCTACAGAGCATAGGGCACTTGCACTCATGGACGTATCTGCACTGTGATGAAAAGGTCATGGAGCATTGTGGTGACAAATTTCACAGAGCATTGTGATGATGAGGGCATTGACCATTGTGATGACACAGGTCATGAAGCCTTGTGATGACGGGACACACGGAGCATTGTGATGACTGGGGTCATGTAGCATTGTGATGACAGGGGCATGGAGCATTGGTCTGAAAAATTTCATGGATAATTGTGTTGACAGAGGGCATGGCACATTGTGATGACAAGGGCATGGAGCATTGTGATGACAAGGTCATGGAGTATGGTGAAGACAGGTGTCAGGGAGCATTGCGATGGCATATTTCATGTACCATTGTGATGACAATGGCATGGAGCATTGTGATGCCAAGTGTTATGGAGGATTGTGATGCCAAAGGTAATGGAGCATTGTGATGACAAGGGTCATGGAGCATTGTGATGACAAGGGCATGGAGCATTGTGATGACAATGGCCATTGAGAATTTTGATGAAATTGTTGTGAAGCATTGTGATGACAAAGGCATGCGGCTTGCTATGACAGGGGTCAGGGGGCATTGCGATGACAAGTGCATGGAGAATTGTGATGACAAGAGCATGTAACATTGTGATGAAAACTGTCATGGAGCATTGTGATGACAAGGACGTGGAGAATTGTGATGACCAGGGCTTGGAGCATTGTGATGGCAAGACCGTGGAGCACTGTGATGAGAAGACCATGGATAATTCTTGTGACGAGCATCATGGAGCACTGTAGTGACAAGGGGCATGGAGCATTGTGATGATACGTCTCATGGAGCATTGTGATGACAGGGGTCATGGATCATTGTGATGACAAGGGTCATGGAGTATTGTGATGACAAGCTTGTGGAGTATTGTGATGAAAAAGCATTTAACACTGTGATGGGAAGTGTCATGGAACATAGTGTTGCCAAGAACGTGGAGAATTGTGATGACAGGGAACATGGAGCATTGTGACGACCAGGGCATGGAGCATTGTGATGGCAAGACCGTGGAGCATTGTGATGAGAAGACCATGGATAATTTTGAGGATGAGCGTCATGGAGCGCTATAATGACAAGGGGTGTGGATAATTGTGATAACAGTGGCCATGGAACATTGTGATGACAAGAGTCATGGAGCATTTTGATGACAAGCGTGTGGAGCATTGTGATGAGAAGACCACGGATAATTGTGAATGGCCAGCGTCATGGAGCACTGTAATGACACGTGGTATGGAGCATTGTGATGACAGTGCTCATGGAGCATTGTGATGACAAGTGTCATGGAGTATTCAGATGACAAGCTTGTGGAGTACTGTGAAGACAATGGCATGGAGCATTGTGATGAAAAGGGCATGGAGCATTGTGATGAAAAATGCATGGAGCCTTTTCATGACAGCGTTCAAGGAGCATTCTGACGACAAGTGTCAGAGAGCATTGTGATGACAAGTGTATTGAGAATTGTGATGACAATTATCATGGAGCATTGTGACGACAAGGGCATGGAGTATTGTGATGACAGGCCTCATGGAGCGTTGTGATGACAAGGGTTATGGAACATTGTGATCACATGGGTTTGGAGCATTGTGAAGACAGAGGTCATGGATCATTTTGATTTCAAGGAGCATGGAGCATTGTGATGAGAGGGGTCATGGAGCATTGTGATGTCAGGGGACATGGAACATTTTGATGAAAAGGGTCATGGAGCATTTTGGTGACAGGGGTTATGGAACATTGTGATGTCAGGGGTCATCGAACATTGTGATGATAAGTGCATGTAGCATTGTGATGACAAGGTTTATGGAGCATTGTGATGACAAGATTGTGGAGCACTGTGATGACAAGCGCATGGCAAATTGTGATGACATGTGTCAAGGAGCATTGTGCTGTGAAGCGAATGGAGCATTGTAATGACAACGGTCATGGAGCATTGTGCTGAGAAAGGCATAGAGTATTGTGATGACAAGGGTCAAAGAGCATTGTGATGAAAAGTTCATGGAGCATTGTGGTTAAAAAGGTCACAGAGACTGTTGATGACGAGGGCATGGACCATTGTGATGACAAAGGTCATGAAGCATTGTGATGACAGGGGTCATGGAGCTTTGTGATATCAAGGACATGGAGCATTGTGAAGACCAGGTCATACAGTATTGTGAAGACAGGCATCAGGGAGCATTGTGATGACATATGTAATGGCCCATTGTGATGACAATGGCATGGAGCATTGTGATGCAAGTGTCATGGAGGATTCTGATGACAAAGGTAATGGAACAGTGTGAGGACAATGGCTTGGAGCATTGTGATGACAAGGGTCAGGGAACATCGTGCTGACAAGTGCATGGAGAATTGTGATGACAAGGGTCATGGAGCATTCTGATGACAAGCTTGTGGAGTATTTTGATGACAATGGCATGGATCATTGTGATGAAAACTGCATGGGGCATTGTGAGGAAAAAGGCATGGAGCCTTTTCGTGACAGGGTTCATGGAGCATTCTGAAGACAAGTGTCAGGGAGCATTGTGATGACAAATGTATTGAGAATTGTGATGACAAATGTCATGGAGCATTGTGATGAAAAGTGCATGGAGTATTGTGATGACAATCATCATGGAGCTTTGTGATGACAAGTGTTATGGAACTTGGTGATCACAAGTGTTTGGAGCATTGTGATGACACAGGTCATGGATCATGTTGATTTCAAGAAGCATGGAGCATTGTGATGGCAAGGGCAAGAAACAATGTGATACCAAGGTTCATGGAGGATTGTGATGACCATGGTAAAGGAGTATTGTTATGACAAGCTCATAGAACGTTGTAATGACAAGTTCATGTAGCATTTTGCTGACAAAGGCATGGAGAATTGTGATGACAGGTGTCATGGAGCACTGTGATGACATGCGTCACAGAGCATTGTGAATACCGGGGTCATGGAGCATTGGGATGAAAAGGGCATTGATCATTGTGATGACAAGTGTCATGGAAGATTGGGCTGAAAATGTTTATGGAGTATTGTGATGACAGGGGTCATGGAGCATTGTGATGACAAGAGTCCCGGCTCACTGTGTTGTCAGGGGTAATGGAGTGTTGTGATGACAGTGGTCATGGAGCATTGTGATGATATTGGTCATGTAGCATTGTGATTAGAGTGTCATGGAGAATTGGGCTGAAAATGTTCATGGAGTACTCTGATGACAGGGGTCATGGAACATTGTGATGACAAGGAAATGGAGCATGGTGATGACAAGGTCCTGGAGCATTGTGATGAGAAGACCATGGAGACATGTAATGAAAACTATCATGGAGTATTCTGATGAAAAGGGGCATGGAACATTGTGATTACAGTGGTCTTGGAGCATTGTTATGACAAGGGCATGGAGCATTGTGAAGAGAAGGACATGGAGCATTCTGATGAATGCGTCATGGAGCACTGTGATGACAAGTGCATGGAACATTGTGATTACAGGTGTCTTGGAGCACTGTGATGAAAAGAGCATGGATCATTGTGATGAAGAAGGCATGGAGCCTTGTCATGACAGTGTTCAAGGAGCATACTGACGACAAGTGTCAGGGAGCATTGTGATGACCAGTGTATTGAGCATTGTGATGACAAAGGTTATGGAGCATAGTGATGAGAAGACCATGGATAACTGTGATTATGAGCATCATGGGGGGTTGTGATGATACGTGTTATGGAATATTGTGATCACAACGGTTTGGAGCATTGTGATGACAGAGGTCATGGAGCATTTTGATTTCATTGTGATGACAATAGCCTGAAGCATTATGATGATGGGCATGGTGCATTGTGATGATAGGATTCATGGAGCTTTGAGATGAAAAGGGGCATCGAGCATTTTGATAACAAGGGTCTTGGAGCATTGTGATGACAAGGGCATGGAGCATTGTGATGAGAAGGCCATGGAACATTCTGATGACATGCGTCATGGGGCTTTCTGATGACAAGGGCATGGAGCATTGTGATTACAGGGTTCTTGGAACATTGTGATGACAAGTGTCATGGAGCCTTGTGAATGACAAGGCCGTGGAACATTGTGATGGCAGGGGTCATGAAACATTGTTATGACAGGTGTAGTGCAGCATTGTGATGAGAAGGGCAGGAAGCATTGTTTTGAAATATTTCATGGATTATTGTGATGAGAGTGGGCATGGAGCATTGTGATGACAAGAGCACGGAACGCTGTGATACATTGGTCATGGAGGATTGTAATGACAAGGGCATGGAGCATTGTGATGAGAAGGGCATCGAGCACTGTGATGACAAGTGTCATGGAGCTTTGTGATGACAAGGGCATGGAGCAATGTGATGAGAGGGTTCATGGAGCATTGTGAAGACAATGACATGGAGCATTTTGATGTCAAGGGTCATGGAGCTTTGTGATGACAAAAGTCATGGAGCATTCTGATGACAAGGGCGTGGTGCATTGTGATGAGAAGGGCAGGGAGGAGTTTGAGGACAGGGTCATGCAGCAATTTGATGAAAATTGTAATGGAACAATTTGATGACATGGGTTATAGAACATTGTGATGTCAGGGGTCATGGAGCTTTGGGATGAAAAGGGTCATGGAGCATTTTGATGACAGGGGTTGTGGAACATTGTGATGCCAGGGGTCATGGAACATTGTGATGATAAGGGGAGGTAGCATTGTGATGACAGGTGTCAAGGAACATTGTGATTACAGGGGTGAGGGAGTAATGTGATGACTAGTGATGGAACATTATGATATCTCATGTGAGAGAGCATTTTGATGAGAAGTGCATGGAGCATTGGGAATATAATGTTTATGGAGCATATCGATGACAAGGTTGTGGATCGTTGTGATGAAAAGCACGTGGCACATTGTGATGACAAGGGTCATGGAGCATTGTTCTGACAAAGGCATGGAACACTGTGATGAAAATTTCATTGAACATTTTGGTAAAAAATATCACAGAGACTTTGATGACTCGGTAATGGACCATTGTGATGACAAAGGTCATGGAGCATTGTGATGAATGGAGTCACGGAGCATTGTGATGACAGGGGTCATGGGGCAGTGTGATGAAAAGGGCATGGAGCATTGTGATGAGAAGACCGTGGAGCCTTGTGATGACAAGTCTCATGGAGCATACTGATGAAAAAGGGCATGAAGCATTGTGATTACAGGGGTCTTAGAGCATTGTGATGAAGCGGGCATTTAGCATTGTGATGAGAAAGACATGGAATATTCTGATGACATACGACATGGAGCTTTGTGATGACAAGGGCATGGAGAATTGTGATTACAGGGGTCTAGGAGCATTGTGATGACAAGGGTCATGGAGCCTTGTGATGACAAGGCCGTGGAAAATTGTGATGGCAGGCGTCATGGAGCATTGTTATGACAGAGGTAATGGAGCATTGTGATGAGAAGAGCACTGAACATTGGTCTGAAATATTTCATGGATTATTGTGATGAGAGTGGGCATGAAGCATTGTGATGATATGGCCACGGAACACTGTTACATGGGTCATGGAGGAATGTAAAGACAACGGCATGGAGCATTGTGATGAGAATGGCATAGAGCATTGTGATGACAAATGTCATGGAGCTTTCTGATGACAAGGGCATTGAGCAATGTGATGAGAGGGTTCATGGAGCATTGTGATGACAATGACATTGAGCATAGTGATGTCAAGGATCATGGAGCTTTGTGAAGACAAAGGTCATGGAGCCTTTTGATGACAAGGGCGTGGTGCATTGTGATGAGAAGGGCAGGGAACATTTTGATGACACTGTCATGCAGCAATTTGAGGAATAGTGTAATGGAATATTTTGATGAGAGGGGTTATAGAATATTGTGATGTCATTGGTCATGGAGCTTTGGGTTGAAAAGGGTCATGGAGCATTTTGATGACAGGGGTTGTGGAACATTGTGATGTCAGGGGTCATGGAACATTGTGATGATAAGTGGATGTCGCATTGAGATGACAGGGGTCATGGAACATTGTGATTACAGGGATGAGGGAGTATGGTGATGACTAGTGATGGAACATTGTGATATATCTGGTGAGAGAGCATTTTGATGAGAAGTGCATGGATCACTGTGGTTACAATGGTCACAGAGCCTTTTGATGACTGCGGCATGGAGCACTGTGATGACAAACATTATGAAGCATTGTGATGACTGTAGTCACGGAGCATTGTGATGACAGGGGTCATGGAGCATTGTGATGACAAGGACATTGAGCATTGTGATGACAGGTGCATGGAGCATTGGTCTGAAAAGTTTCATAGATTATTGTGATGACAGTGGGCATGGTGCATTGTGATGACAAGGGCATGCAGCATTGTGATGTGAAGGTCATGGATTATTGTGAAGACAGGTGTCAGGGAGCATTGTGATGACCTATGACATGGTCGACTGCGATGACAAGGACATGCAGCATTGTGATGAGAATGTCATGGAGTATTGTGTAGACAGGTGTCAGCGAGCACTGGGATGATATATGTCATGGTCCATTGCGATGACAATGGCATGGAGCATTTTGATGCCAAATGTAATGGAGGATTGTGATGACAAATATAATGGAGCATTGTGATGACTAGGGCTTGGAGCATTATGATGACAAGGGCCATTGAGAATTTTCATGACAAGGTCGTGAAGCATTGTGATGACAATGTCCTGGAGCATTGTGATGAGAAAACCATGGAGCCTTGTGATGACAAGTCTCATGGAGCATACGGATGAAAAGGGGCATGGAGCATTGTGAATACAGGGGTCTTGGAGCATTGTGATGACAAGGGCATGGAGCATTTTGAGGAGAAGGACAAGGAGCATTCTGATGACATGCGTCATTGAGCTTTGTGATGACAAGGGCATGGAGCATTGTGATTAGAGGGGTCTTGGAGGACTGTGAAGAAATGGGCATGGATCATTGTGATGAAAGAGGTATGGAGCCTCGTTATGACAGTGTTCAAGGAGCATACAGACAACAAGTGTCAGGGAGCATTTTGATGACAATGTCGTTGTGCATTGTGATGAGAAGGGCAAGGAGCATTGTGATCACAGTGTCATGGATCAATTTGATGAAAAGGGTCATGGAATATTTTGATGACAGTGTTTATGTAACATTGTGATTTCAGGGGTCTTCGAACATTGTGATGATTAGTGCATGTAGCACTGTGATGACAGGAGTCATGGAACATTGTGATGACAGGGGTGATGGAGTATTGTGACGAATAGTGATGTATCATTGTGATATCAGTGGTGAGAGAGCATTTTGATGAGAAGTGCATGGAGCATTGTGATGACAACGTTTATGGAGCATTGTGATGACAAGATTGTGGAGCACTGTGATGACAAGTGCATGGAGCATTATGATGACAAGGGTCATGGAGCATTGTGGTGAGAAAGGCATAGAGCATTGTGATGACAGGGGTCAAAGAGCATTGTGATGAAAAGTTCATGGAGCATTGTGGTTAAAAAGGTCACAGAGACTGTTGATGACGAGGGCATGGACCATTGTGATGACAAAGGTTATGAAGCATTGTGATGACTGGAGTAACGGAGCATGGTGATGACAGGGGTCATGGAGCATTGTGCTGACAAGGGCATGGAGCATTGTGATGAGAAGCGTCAAGGAGCATTCTGATGACAAGTTTGTGGAGTATTTTGATGACAATGGCATGGAGCATTGTGATGAAAACGGCATGGGGCATTGTGATGAAAAATTCATGGAGCCTTTTCGTGACAGGGTTCAAGGAGCATTCTGGCGACAAGTGTCAGGGAGCATTGTGATGACCAGTGTATTGAGAATTGTGATGACAAAGGTCATGGAGCATTGTGATCAAAATGGCATGGAGTATTGTGATGATAGGCATCATGGAGCGTTGTGTTGACAAGTGTTATGGAACATTGTGATCAAAAGTGTTTGGAGCATTGTGATGACAGAGGTCATGGATCATTTTGATTTCAAGGAGCATGGAGCATTGTGATGACAAGGACATGAAGCAATGTGATCCCAACGTTCATGGAGGATTGTGATGACAATGGTAATGGAGAATTTTCATGACAAGCGCATAGAGCATTGTAATGACAAGGTCATTTGGCATTTTCCTGACATAGGCATGGAGGATTGTGATGACAGGTGTCATGGAGCACTGTGATGACAGGCATCACGGAGCATTGTGAATACAGGGTCATGGAGCATTGGGATGACAAGGGCATGGATCATTGTGATGACCAGGGTCATGGAGCATTGGGCTGAAAATGTTCATGGAGTATTGTGATGACAGGGGTCTTGGTGCATTGTGATGACAAGTGTCATGGAGCCTTGTGATGACAAGGCCGTGGAACATTGTGATTGCAGGGGTCTTGGAGCACTGTTATGACAGGGGTAATGGAGCATTGTGATGAGAAGGGCATGGAGCATTGTGATTACAAGGTTTATGGAGCATTGCCATGACAAATTTGTGGACGGTTGTGATGAAATGCACGTGGCACATTGTGATGACAAGCGTCATGGAAAATTTTTCTGACAAAAGCATGGAGCATTGTGATTACAAGGGTCACGGAGCATTGTGATGAAATGTTCATGGAGCATTGTGGTTACAAAGGTCACAGAGCCTTGTGATGACGCGGGCATGGACCACTGTGATGACAAATGTTATGAAGCATTGTGATTACTGGAGTCACGGAGCATTGTGAAGACAGGGTTCATGGAGCATTGTGATGACAAGGGCATGGAGCATTTTGATGACAGTGGCATGGAGCATTGGTCTGACAAGATTCATAGATTATTGTGATGACAGTGGACATGGTGCATTGTAATGACAAGGGCATGGAGCATTGTGATGAGAAGGTCATTTATTATTTTGAAGATATGTGTCAGGGAGCATTGTGATGACATATGTCATGGTCCATTGCGATGACAATGGCATAGAGCATTGTGATGCCAAATGAAATGGAGGATTGTGATGACAAATATAATGGAGCATTGTGATGACTAGGGCTTGGAGCATTATGATGACAAGGGCCATTGAGAATATTCATGACAAGGTCGTGAAGCATTGTGATGACAATGTCCTGGAGCATTGTGATGAGAAAACAATGGAGCCTTGTGATGACAAATCTCATAGAGCATACTGTTGAAAAGGGGCATGGACCATTGTGTTTACAGGGGTCTTGGAACATTGTGATGAAAAGGGCATGGATCATTGTGATGAAAATGACATGGAAACTTGTCATGACAGGGTTCAAGGAGAGTACAGACAACAAGGGTCAGGGAGCATTTGATGACAAGTGTATTGAGCATTGTGATGACAAAGGTCATGGAGCGTTGTGATGAGAAGACCATGGATTATTGTGATGATGAGCGTCATGGGGCATTGTGATGACAAGTGTTATGGAATATTGTGATCACAAGGGTTTGGAGCATTGTGATCACAGAGGTCATGGAGCATTTTGATTTCATTGTGATGACAATAGCATGAAGCATTATGATGATGGGCATGGTGCATTGTGATGACAGGGTTCATGGATCATTGAGATGAAAAGGAGCATGGAGCATTGTGATGACAGGGGTCTTGGAGCATTGTGATGAGAAGGGTCATGGAACCCTGTGATGACAAGGCCATGGAATATCGTTATGGCAGGGATCATGGAGCATTGTTATGACAGGGGTAATGGAGCATTGTGATGGCAAGACATGGAACATTGTGATGAGAAGGCCATGGAGCATTCTGATGACATGTGCCATGGAGCATTATGATGACGACGGACAGGGAGCATTGTGATGAAAAGTTCATGGAGCATTGTGGTTACAAAAGTCAAAGAGCCTTGTGATGACGCGGGCATGCAACACTGTGATGACTAAAGTTATGAAGCATTGTGATGACTGATGTCACGGAGCATTGTGATGACAGGGGTCATGGAGCATTGTGATGACTAGGGAATGGAGCATTGTGATGATAAGAGTCCCGGATCATTGTGTTGTCAGGTTTCATGGAGTGTTGTGATGACAGTTGTCATGGTGCATTGTGATGATATTGGTCATGGAGCATTGTGATGAGAAGGTCATGAATCATTGGGCTGATAATATTCATGGAGTATTGTGATGACAGGGGTCATGGAGCACTGTGATGACAAGGGAATGGAGCATTGTGATGAGAAGACCATGGAGACTTGTGATGACATATCTCATGGAGCATTCTGATGAAAATTGGTATGGGACACTGTGACTACAGTGGTCTGGGAGCATTGTGATGACAAGGGCATGGAGCATTGTCATGAGACAGCCATGCAGCATTCTGATGACATGTGTCATGGAGCTTTGTGATGACAATTCTCATGCAGCATTCTGATGAAAAGGGGCATGGAGCATTGTGCTTACAGTGGTCTTGGAGCATTGTGATGACAAGGGCATGGAGCATTGTCATGAGACGGCCATGCTGCATTCTGATGACATGCGTCATGGATGTTTGTGATGACAAGGTCATGGAGTATTTTGATGACAGGGGCATGGACCATTGGTCTGGCAAGTTTCATAGATTATTGTGATGACAGTGGACATGGTGCATTGTGATGGCCAGAGCATGGAGCACTGTGATGAGAAGGGCATGGAGCATTCTGATGGCATGTGTCATGGAGCTTTGTCATGAAAAGTGCATGAAGCAATGTGATGAGAGCGTTCATGGAGCATTGTGATGACAATGACATGGAACATTGTGATGCCAAGTGTCATGGATCTTTGTGATGACAAAGGTCATGGAGCATTTTGGTGACAAGGGCATGGAGAATTCTGATTACAGGGGTCTTGGAGCATTATGATGAAAAGGGCATGGATCATTGTGATGAAAAATGCATGGAGCCTTGTCATGAGAGGGTTCAAGGAGCATACAGACAACAATTGTCAGGGAGCATATTGATGACAAGTGTATTGAGCATTGTGATGACAAAGGTCATTGAGCATTGTGATTAGAAGACTATGGATAATGTGATGACGAGCGTCATGGGGCACTGTGATGACAAATGTTATGGAATATTGTGATCACAAGGGTTTGGAGCATTGTGATGACAGGGTCTTGGAGCAATTTGATGAAAAGGGTAAAGGAACATTTTGATGACAGTGGTTATGGAACATTGTGATGTTACGGGTCATGGAGGACTTTGATGAAAAGGGTCATGTAGCATTTTCATGATAGGGGTATAGAACATTGGGATGTCAGGGTTCATCGAACATTGTGATGATAATGCCTGTAGCATTGTGGTGACAGGAGTCACGGAACAATTTGATGAAAAGGGTCAAGGAACATTTTGATGACAAGGGTTATGGAACATTGTGATGTCATGGGTCATGGAGCTTTTTGATGAAAAGGATCATGGAGCATTTTGATGACAGGGGTTATGTAACATTGTGATGACAGGAGTTATGGAACATTTTGATGACAGGTGTGAGGGAGTATGGTGACGAATAGTGATTTAACATTGTGATATCAGTGGTGAGAGAAGATTTTGATGAGAAGTGCATGGAGCATTGTGATGACAAGGTTTATGGAATATTGTGATGACAAGATTGTGGAGCACTGTGATGTGAAGCGCATGGTGCATTGTGATGACATCTGTCATGGAGCATTGTGCTGACAAGCGCATGGAGCATTGTGATGACAAGGGTCATGGAGCATTGTGCTGAGAAAGGCATAGAGCATTGTGATGACAAGGGTCAAAGAGCATTGTGATGAAAACTTCATATAGCATTGTGCTTAAAAAGGTCACAGAGACTGTTGATGCCGGGGGCATGGACCATTGTGATGACAAAGGTCATGAAGCATTGTGATGACTGGAGTCATGGAGCATTGTGATGACAGGGGTCACAGAGCATTGTGATAACAAGGGCATGGAGCATTGTGATGACAAGGGCATGGATCATTGGACTAATAAGTTTCATTGATTATTGTGATGACAGTGGGAATGGCACATTGTGATGACAAGGGCATGGAGCATTGTGATGACAAGGGTCATGGATCATTGTGCTGAGAAAGGCACAGAGGATTGTGATGACAACGGTCAAAGAGCATTGTGATGAAAAGTTCATGGAACACTGTGGTTAAAAAGGTCACAGAGACTGTTGATGACGAGGTCATGGACCATTGTGATGACAAAGGTCATGAAGAATTGTGATGACTGGAGTCACGGAACATTGTGATGACAGGGGTCATGGAGAATTGTGATAACTAGGGCATGGAGCACTGTGATGACAAGGACATGGAGCATTGGCCTAATAAGTTTCATGGATTATTGCGATGACAGTTTGAATGGCGCTTTGTGATGACAAGGGCATGGAGCATTGTGATGACCAGGTCATGCAGTATTGTGAAGACAGGTGTCAGGGAGAATTGTGATGACATATGTAATGGCCCATTGTGATGACAATGGCATGGAGCATTGTGATGCCAAGTGTCATCGAGGATTCTGATGACAAATGTAATGGAGCATTGTGATGGCAATGGCTTGGAACATTCGGAAGACAAGGGTCAGGGAGCATTGTGCTGACAAGTGCACGGAGAATTGTGATGACAATGGTCATGGAGCATTCTGATGACAAGCTTTTGGAGTATATTGATGACAGTGGCATGGAGCATTGTGATGAAATCGGCATGGGGCATTGTGATGAAAAATGCATGGAGTCTTTTTGTGACAGGTTTCAAGGAGCATTCTCATGACAAGTGTCAGGGAGCATTCTGATGACAAGTGTATTGAGAATTGTGATGACAAAGGGCATGGAGCATTGTGATGAAAAGGGCATGGAGTATTGTGATGACAGTCATCATGGAGTGTTGTGATGACAAGTGTTATGGAACATTGTGATCACAAGGGTTTGGAGCATTGTGATGACAGAGGTCATGGAACATTTTGATTTCAAGGAGCATGGAGCATTGTGATGACAAGGGCATGAAGCAATGTGATCCCAAGGTTCATGGAGGATTGTGATGACAATGGTAATGCATTATTGTGATGACAAGGGCGTAGAGCATTGTAATGACAAGGTCATGTAGCATTTTGCTGACAAAGGCATGGAGCATTGTGATGACACATGTCATGGAGCACTGTGATGACAAGCGTCACGGAGCATTGTGAATACAGGCGTTATGGAGCATTGGGATGACAAGGGCATGGATCATTGTGATGACAAGTGTCATGGAGCATTGGGCTGAAAATGTTCATGGAGTATTGTGATGACAGGGGTCATGGAGCATTGTGATGACAGAGGTCATGGAGAATTTTGATTTCATTGTGCTGACAAGAGCCAGAAGCATTATGATGATGGGCATGATGCATTGTGATGACAGGGTTCATGGAGCATTGAGATGAAAAGGGACATGGAGCATTGTGATTACAGGGGTCTTGGAGCACTGTGATGACATGGGCATGGAGCATTTTGATGAGGAGGACATGGAACATTCTGATGACATGTGTCATGGAGCTTTGTGATGACAAGGGCATGGAGCATTGTGATCACAGGGATCTTGGAGCATTGTGATGACAAGTGTCATAGAGCCTTGTGATGACAAGGCCTTGGAACATTGTGATGGCAGGGGTCATGGAGCATTGTTATGACAGGGGTAATGGAGCATTGTGATGAGAAGGGCATGGAGCATTGTGATTACAAGTTTTATGGAGCATTGCCATGACAAATTTTGGACCGTTGTGATGAAAAGTGTGTGGCACATTGTGATGACAAGGGTCATGGAAAATTTTTCTGAAAAAGGCATGGATCATTGGGCGCAAAATGTTCATGGAGAATTGTGATGACATGGGTCATGGAGCATTGTGATGAGTAGGGTATAGAACATTGTGATGACAAGAGTCCCGAATCATTGTTTTGTCAGGTGTCATGGAGTGTTGTGATGACAGTGGTAATGGAGCGTTTTGATGACAAGGGAATGGAGCATGGTGATGACAAGGTCCTGGAGCATTGTGATGAGAAGACCATGGAGACTTGTGATGACAAGTCTCATGGAGTATTCTGATGAAAAGGGGCATGGAGCATTGTGATTACAGTGGTCTTGGAGCATTATGATTGCAAGGGCATGGAGCATTATGAGGAGAAGTCCATGGAGCATTCTGATGACATGCGTCATGGAGCTTTGTGATGACAAGGGCATAGAACAATGTGATTACAGGGGTCTTGGAGCATTGTGAAGAAAAGGGCATGGATCATTGTGTTGGAAAGTACATGGAGTATTGTGATGACAGGCATCATGGAGCGTTGTGATGACAAGTGTTATGGAACATTGTGATCACAAGGGTTTGGAACATTGTGTTGACAGAGGTCATGGATCATATTGATTTCAAGGAACATGGAGCATTGTGATGACAAGGGCATGAAGCAATGTTATCCCAAGATTCATGGAGGATTGTGATGACAATGGTAATGGAGTATTGTGATGACAAGCGCATAGAGCATTGTAATGGCAAGGTCATGTACATTTTGCTGACAAAGGCATGGAGCATTGTGATGACAGGGGTCATGGAGCATTGTGATTACAGGGGTGTTTGACCATTGTGATGACAAGTGTCCCGGATCATTGTGTTGTCATCTGTCATGGAGTGTATGATGACAGTGGTCATGGAGCATTGTGATGATATTCGTCATGGAGCATTGTGATGAGAAGTTCATGGAGCATTGGGCTGAAAATATTCATGGAGTATTGTGATGACAGGGTTCATGGAGCATTGTGATGACAAGGGAATGGAGCATGGTGATGAGAAGGTCCTGAAGCATTGTGATGAGATGACCATGGAGACTTGTGATGACAAGTCTCATGGAGCATTCTGATGAAAAGGGGCATGGAGCATTGTGATTACGGGTGTCTTGGAGCATTTTGATGACAAGGGCATGGAGCATTGTGAGGAGAAGTCCATGGAATATCCTGATGACATGAACCATGGAGCTTTGTGATGACAACGGCATGGAGCATTGTGATGACAAGGGTCTTGGAGCTTTGTGATGACAAGGGTCTTGGAGCCTTGTGATGACAAGGCCGTGGAACTTTGTGATGGCAGAAGTCATGGAGCATTGTTATGACAGATGTAATGGAGCATTGTGATGAGAAGGGCATTGAGCATTGGTCTGAAATGTTTCATAGATTATTGTGATGAGAGTGGGCATGGAGCATTGTGATGACAAGGGGACGGTACACGGTGATACATGGGTCATGGAGGATTGTAATGACAAGGGCATGGAGCATTGTGATGAGAAGTTCATCGAGCACTGTGATGACAAGTGTCATGGAGCTTTGCAATGACAAGGGCATGGATCAATGTGATGAGAGGGTTCATGGAGCATTGTGATGAGAATGGCATGGAGCATTGTGATGCCAAGGGTCATGGAGCTTTGTGATGACAACGGTCATGGAGCATTTTGATGACAAGCGCGTGGTGCATTGTGATGAGAAGGGCAGGGAGCATTTTGATGACAGGGTCATGCAGCAATTTGATGAAAAATGTAATGGAACATTTTGATGGCAGGGGTTATAGAACAATGTGATGCCAGGGGTCATGGAGCTTTGGGATGAAAAGGGTCATGGAACATTTTGATGACAGGGATTATGGAACATTGTGATGTCATGGATCATGGAACATTGTGCTGATAAGGGGATGTAGCATTTTGATGACAGTGGTCATGGAACATTTTGATAACAAGGGTGAGGGAGGATTGTGATGACTAGTGATGGAACATTGTGATATCTCATGTGAGAGAGCATTTGGATGAGAAATGCATGGAGCATTGTGATTACAAGGTTTATGGAGCATAGCGATGACAAGGATGTGGATCACTCTGATGAAAACGGCATGGCATATTGTGATGACAAGGGTCATGGAGCATTGTTCTGACAAAGGCATGGAGCATTGTGATGACAAGGGTCACGGAGCATTGTGATGAAAAGTTCATGGAGCACTGTGGTTACAAAGGTAACAGAGCCTTGTGATGACGCTGGTATCGACCACTGTGATGACAAATGTTATGAAGAATTGTGATGACTGGAGTCACGGAGCATTGTGATAACAGGGGTCATGGAGGATTGTGATGAAAAGTGCATGGAGAATTGTGCTGAGAAAGGCATAGAGCATTGTGATGACAAGGGTCAAAGGGCATTGTGATGAAATGTTCATGGAGCATTGTGGTTAAAAATGTCAGTGACTGTTGATGATGAGGGCATGGACCATTGTGATGACAAAGGTCATGGAGCATTGTGATGACTGGAGTCACGGAGCATTGTGATGACAGGGGTCATGGAACATTGTGATAACAAGGGCATGGAGCATTGTGATGAAAAGGACATGGAGCATTGTGAGGAGAAGGCCATGGAACATTCTGATGACATGCGTCATGGAGCTTTGTGATGACAAGGGCATGGAGCTTTGTGAATACAGGAGTCTTGGAGCATTGTGATGACAAGGGTCATGGAGCCTTGTGATGACAAGGCCGTGGAACATTGTGATGGCAGGGGTCATGGAGCATTGTTATGACAGAGGTAATGGAGCATTGTGATGATAAGGGCAAGGAGCATTGTGATGACCAGGTCATGCAGTATTGTGAAAAGTGGTGTCAGAGAGCATTCTGATGACATATGTATTGGCCCATTGTGATGACAATGGCATGGATCATTGTGGTGCCAAGTGTCAAGGAGGATTCTGATGACAAAGGTAATGGAGCATTGGGATGACAAGGGCTTGGAGCATAGTGATGACAATGGTCAGGGAGCATTGTGCTGACAAGTGCATGGAGAATTGTGATGACAAGGGTCATGGAGCATTCTGATGACAAGCTTGTGGAGTATCTTGATGACAATGGCATGGAGAATTGTGATAAAAATGGCATGGGACATTGTGATGAAAAAGGCATGGAGCTTTTTCGTGACAGTGTTCAAGCAGCATTCTGACGACAAGTGTCAGGGAGCATTGTGATGACCAGTGTATTGAGAATTGTGATGACAAAGGTCATGGAGCATTGTGATGAAAAGGGCATGGAGTATTGTGATGACAGGCATCATGGAGCATTGTGATGACAAGGGTTATGGAACATTGTGATCACAAGTGTTTGGAGCATTGCGATGACAGAGGGCATGGATCATTTTGATTTCAAGGAGCAAGGAGCAGTGGGATGACAAGGGCATGAAGCAATGTGATCCCAAGTTTCATGGAGGATAGTGATGACAATGGTAATGGTGTATTGTGATGACAAGCGCATAGAGCATTGTAATGACAAGGTTATGTAGCATTTTGCTGACAAAGGCATGGAGCATTGTGATGACAGGTGTCATGGAGCACTGTGATGACAAGCGTCACGGAGCATTGTGAATGCAGGGGTCATGGAGCATTGGGATGTCAAGGGCATGGATCATTGTGATGACAAGGGTCATGGAACATTAGGCTGAAAAAGTTCTTGGAGTATTGTGATGACAGGGGTCATGGAGCATTGTGATTACATGGGTCTTGGAGCATTGTGATGCCAAGAGTCCCGGATCATTGTGTTGTCAGGTGTCATGGAGTATTGTGATGACAGCGGTCATTCAGCATTGTGATGATATTGGTCATGGAGCATTGCGATGAGAAGGTCATGGACAATAGGGCTGAAAATATTCATGGATTATTGTGATGACAGGGGTCATGGAGCATTGTGATGACAAGGGAATGGAGCATGGTGACAACAAGGTCCTGGAGCATTTTGATTAGAGGACCATGTAAACTTGTGATGACAATTCTTATGGTGCATTCTGATGAAAAGGGGCATGGAGCATTGGGATTACAGTGGTCTTGGAGCATTGTGATGACATGGGCATGGAGCATTGTGAGGAGAAGACCATGGAACATTCTAATGACATGCGTCATGGAGCTTTGTGATGACAAGGGCATTGAGCATTGTGATTACAGGGGTCTTGGAGCATTGTGATGACAAGGGTCATGGAGCCTTGTGATGACAGGGCCGTGGAACATTGTGAATGCAGGGGACATTGAGCATTGTTATGACAGATGTTATGGAACATTGTGATGAGAAGGGGATTGAGCATTGGTCTGAAATGTTTCATGGATTATTGTGATGAGTGTGGGCATGGAGCATTGTGATGATAAGGGCACGGTACACTGTGATACATGAGTCATGGAGGATTGTAATGACAAGGGTATGGGGCAATGTGATGAGAGGGTTCATGGAGCATTGTGATGACAATGACATGGAGCAATGTGATGCCAAGGGTCATGGAGATTTGTGATGACCATGACATGGAGCAATGTGATACCAAGGGTCATGGAGCTTTGTGATGACAATGACACGGAGCATTGTGATGCCAAGGGTCATGGAGCTTTGTGATGACAACGGTCATGGAGCATTTTGATGACAAGCGCGTGGTGCATTGTGATGAGAAGGGCAGGGAGCATTTTGATGACAGGGTCATGCAGCAATTTGATGAAAAATGTAATGGAACATTTTGATGGCAGGGGTTATAGAACAATGTGATGCCAGGGGTCATGGAGCTTTGGGATGAAAAGGGTCATGGAACATTTTGATGACAGGGATTATGGAACATTGTGATGTCATGGATCATGGAACATTGTGCTGATAAGGGGTTGTAGCATTTTGATGACAGTGGTCATGGAACATTTTGATAACAAGGGTGAGGGAGGATTTTGATGACTAGTGATGGAACATTGTGATATCTCATGTGAGAGAGCATTTGGATGAGAAATGCATGGAGCATTGTGATTACAAGGTTTATGGAGCATAGCGATGACAAGGATGTGGATCACTCTGATGAAAACGGCATGGCATATTGTGATGACAAGGGTCATGGAGCATTGTTCTGACAAAGGCATGGAGCATTGTGATGACAAGGGTCACGGAGCATTGTGATGAAAAGTTCATGGAGCACTGTGGTTACAAAGGTAACAGAGCCTTGTGATGACGCTGGTATCGACCACTGTGATGACAAATGTTATGAAGAATTGTGATGACTGGAGTCACGGAGCATTGTGATAACAGGGGTCATGGAGGATTGTGATGAAAAGTGCATGGAGAATTGTGCTGAGAAAGGCATAGAGCATTGTGATGACAAGGGTCAAAGGGCATTGTGATGAAATGTTCATGGAGCATTGTGGTTAAAAATGTCAGTGACTGTTGATGATGAGGGCATGGACCATTGTGATGACAAAGGTCATGGAGCATTGTGATGACTGGAGTCACGGAGCATTGTGATGACAGGGGTCATGGAACATTGTGATAACAAGGGCATGGAGCATTGTGATGAAAAGGACATGGAGCATTGTGAGGAGAAGGCCATGGAACATTCTGATGACATGCGTCATGGAGCTTTGTGATGACAAGGGCATGGAGCTTTGTGATTACAGGAGTCTTGGAGCATTGTGATGACAAGGGTCATGGAGCCTTGTGATGACAAGGCCGTGGAACATTGTGATGGCAGGGGTCATGGAGCATTGTTATGACAGAGGTAATGGAGCATTGTGATGATAAGGGCAAGGAGCATTGTGATGACCAGGTCATGCAGTATTGTGAAAAGTGGTGTCAGAGAGCATTCTGATGACATATGTATTGGCCCATTGTGATGACAATGGCATGGATCATTGTGGTGCCAAGTGTCAAGGAGGATTCTGATGACAAAGGTAATGGAGCATTGGGATGACAAGGGCTTGGAGCATAGTGATGACAATGGTCAGGGAGCATTGTGCTGACAAGTGCATGGAGAATTGTGATGACAAGGGTCATGGAGCATTCTGATGACAAGCTTGTGGAGTATCTTGATGACAATGGCATGGAGAATTGTGATAAAAATGGCATGGGGCATTGTGATGAAAAAGGCATGGAGCTTTTTCGTGACAGTGTTCAAGCAGCATTCTGACGACAAGTGTCAGGGAGCATTGTGATGACCAGTGTATTGAGAATTGTGATGACAAAGGTCATGGAGCATTGTGATGAAAAGGGCATGGAGTATTGTGATGACAGGCATCATGGAGCATTGTGATGACAAGGGTTATGGAACATTGTGATCACAAGTGTTTGGAGCATTGCGATGACAGAGGGCATGGATCATTTTGATTTCAAGGAGCAAGGAGCAGTGGGATGACAAGGGCATGAAGCAATGTGATCCCAAGTTTCATGGAGGATAGTGATGACAATGGTAATGGTGTATTGTGATGACAAGCGCATAGAGCATTGTAATGACAAGGTTATGTAGCATTTTGCTGACAAAGGCATGGAGCATTGTGATGACAGGTGTCATGGAGCACTGTGATGACAAGCGTCACGGAGCATTGTGAATGCAGGGGTCATGGAGCATTGGGATGTCAAGGGCATGGATCATTGTGATGACAAGGGTCATGGAACATTAGGCTGAAAAAGTTCATGGAGTATTGTGATGACAGGGGTCATGGAGCATTGTGATTACATGGGTCTTGGAGCATTGTGATGCCAAGAGTCCCGGATCATTGTGTTGTCAGGTGTCATGGAGTATTGTGATGACAGCGGTCATTCAGCATTGTGATGATATTGGTCATGGAGCATTGCGATGAGAAGGTCATGGACAATAGGGCTGAAAATATTCATGGATTATTGTGATGACAGGGGTCATGGAGCATTGTGATGACAAGGGAATGGAGCATGGTGACAACAAGGTCCTGGAGCATTTTGATTAGAGGACCATGTAAACTTGTGATGACAATTCTTATGGTGCATTCTGATGAAAAGGGGCATGGAGCATTGGGATTACAGTGGTCTTGGAGCATTGTGATGACAAGGGCATGGAGCATTGTGAGGAGAAGACCATGGAACATTATAATGACATGCGTCATGGAGCTTTGTGATGACAAGGGCATTGAGCATTGTGATTACAGGGGTCTTGGAGCATTGTGATGACAAGGGTCATGGAGCCTTGTGATGACAGGGCCGTGGAACATTGTGAATGCAGGGGACATTGAGCATTGTTATGACAGATGATATGGAACATTGTGATGAGAAGGGGATTGAGCATTGGTCTGAAATGTTTCATGGATTATTGTGATGAGTGTGGGCATGGAGCATTGTGATGATAAGGGCACGGTACACTGTGATACATGAGTCATGGAGGATTGTAATGACAAGGGTATGGGGCAATGTGATGAGAGGGTTCATGGAGCATTGTGATGACAATGACATGGAGCAATGTGATGCCAAGGGTCATGGAGATTTGTGATGACAATGACATGGAGCAATGTGATACCAAGGGTCATGGAGCTTTGTGATGACAATGACATGGAGCATTGTGATGCCAAGGGTCATGGAGCTTTGTGATGACAAAGGTCATGGAGCATTTTGATGACAAGGGTGTGGTGCATTGTGATGAGAAGGGCAGGGAGCATTTTGATGAGAGGGTCATGCAGCAATTTGATGAAAAGTGTAATGGAACACTTAGATGACAGGTTTTATAGAACATTGTGATGCCAGGGGTCATGGAGCTTTGGGATGAAAAGGGTCATGGAGCATTTTGATGACAGGGGTTATGGAACATTGTGATGTCATGGGTCATGGAATATTGTGCTGATAAGCGGATGTAGCATTGTGATGACAGGGGTCATGGAACATTGTGATAACAGGGGTGAGAGAGGATTGTGATGACTAGTGATGGAACATTGTGATATCTCTGGTGAGAGAGCATTTTGATGAGAATGCATGGAGCATTATGATTACAAGGTTTATGGAGCATAGCGATGACAAGGTTGTGGATCATTGTGATGAAAAGCACATGGCACATTGTGATGACAAGGGTCATGGAGCATTGCTCTGACAAAGGCATGGAGCATTGTGATGACAAGGGTCACGGAGCCTTGTGATGACACGGGCATGGACCGTTGTGATGACAAACGTTATGAAGCATTGTGATGACTGGAGTCATGGAGAATTGTGATGACAGGTGTCATGGAGCATTGTGATGACAAGAGCAAGGAGCATTGTGATGACAGGGGCATGGAGAATTGGTCAGAAATGTTTCATAGATTATTGTGCTGACAGTGGGCATGGTGCATTGTGATGACAGGGGCATGGAGCATTGTGATGACCAGGTCATGCACTACTGTGAAGACAGGTTTCAGGGAGCATTGTGATGATATATGTAATGGCCCATTGTGATGACAATGGAATGGAACATTGTGATGTCATGTGTCATGGAGGATTCTGATGACAAATTTAATGGAGCATTGTGATGACAAGGGCTTGGAGCATTGTGAATACAGGGGTCATGTAGCATTGTGATGACTAGGGAATGGAGCATTGTGACGACAAGAGTCCTGGATCATTGTGTTGTCAGGTGTCATGGAGTGCTGTGATGACAGTGGTCATGGAGCATTGTGATGTTATTGGCCATGGAGCATTGTGATGAGTAGGTCGTGGAGCATTGGGCTGAAAATGTTCATGGATTATTGTGATGACTGGTGTCATGGAGCATTGTGATGACAAGGGAATGCAGCATGGTGATGACAAAGAAATGGAGCATTGTGATGACAAGGGTCACGGAGCATTGTGATGAAAAGTTCATGGAGAATTGTGGTTACAAATGTCACAGAGCCTTGTGATGACGCGGGCATGGACCGTTGTAATGACAAACATTATGAAGCATTATGATGACTGGAGTCACGGACCACTGTGATTAAAGGGATAATGGAGCATTGTGATGACAAGGGCATGGAGCATTGTGATGACAGGGGCATGGAGCATTGGTGTGACATGTTTCATAGATTATTGTGATGACAGTGGACCTGGTGCATTGTAATGACAAGTGCATGGAGCATTGTGATGACAAGGGCATGGAGTATTGTGAAGACAGGTGTCAGGGAGCATTGTGATGACATATGTCATGGTCCATTCCGATGACAATGGCATGGAGCATTGTGATGCCAAATGTAATGGAGGATTGTGATGACAAATATGATGGAGCATTGTGATGAATAGGGCTTGGAGCATTATGATGACAAGGGCAATTGAGAATTTTCATGACAATGTCGTGAAGCATTGTGATGACAAGGTCCTGGAGCATTGTGATGAGAAAACCATGGAGCCTTGTGATGACAAGTCTCATGGAGCATACTGATGAAAAGGGGCATGGAAAATTCTTATTACTGGGGTTTTGAAACATTGTGATAACAAGTGCATGGAGCATTGTGATGACAAGGGCATGGAGCTTTGGTCTAATAAGTTTCATGGATTATTGTGATGACAGTTGGAATGGCGCATTTTAATGACAAGGGCATGGAGCACTGTGATGACCATGCCATTCAGTATTGTGAAGAGAGGTATTAGGGATCATTGTGATGACATATGAAATGTCCTATTGTGATGACAACTGCATGGAGCATTGTGATGGCAAGTGTCATGGAGGATTTTGATGACAAAAGAAATGGAGCATTGTGATGATATTGGTCATGGAGCATTGTGATGAGAATGTCATGGAGCATTGGGCTGAAAATGATCATGGAGTATTGTGATGACAGGGGTCATGGAGCATTGTGATGACAAGGGAATGGAGCATGGTGATGACAAGTTCCTGGAGCATTGTGATGAGATGACAATGGAGACTTGTGATGACAAGTCTCATGGAGCATTCTGATGAAAAGGGGCATGGAGCATTGTGATTTTAGGGGTCTTGGAGCATTGTGATGACAAGGGCATGTAGTATTGTGAGGAGAAGGCCATGGAACATTCTGAATACATGCGTCATGGAGCTTTGTGATTACAAGGGCATGGAGCTCTGTGATTACATGGGTCTGGGAGCATTGTGATGACAAGTGTCATGGAACCTTGTGATGACAAGGCCGTGGAACATTGTGATGGCAGGGGTCATGGAGCATTGTTATGACAGAGGTAATGGAGCATTGTGATGAGAAGGACATTGAGCATTGGTCTGAAATATTTCATGGATTATTGCTCTGAGAGTGGGCATGGAGCATTGTGATGACAAGGGCACGGTACACTGTGATACATGGGTCATGGAGGATTTTAATGACAAGGACATGGAGCATTGTGATGAGACGGGCATCGAGCATTGTAGTGACAAGTGTCATGGAGCTTTGTGATGACAAGGGCATGGAGGAATGTGATGAGAGGGTTTATGGAGCATTGTGATGACAATGACATGGAGCATTGTGATGCCAAGGGTCATGGAGCTTTGTGATGACCAAAGTCATGGAGCATTTTGATGACAAGGGTGCAGTGCATTGTGATGAGAAGGGCAGGGAGCATTTTGATGACCGGGTTATGCAGCAATTTGATGAAATTTGTAATGGAACATTTTGATGACTGTGGTTATAGAACACTGTGATGCCAGGCGTCATGGAGCTTTGAGATGAAAATGGTCATGGAGCATTTTGATGACAGGGGTTATGGAACATTGTGATGTCAGGGGTCATGGAACATTGTTCTGATAAGCAAATGTAGCATTGTGATGACAGGGGTCATAGAACATTGTGATAACAGGGGTGAGGGAGGATTGTGATGAGTAGTGATGGAACATTGTGATATCTCATGTGAGAGAGCATTTGGATGAGAAGTGCATGGAGCATTGTGATTAAAAGTTTTATGCAGCATAGCGATGACAAGGTTGTGGATCATTGTGATGAAAAGCGCATGGTGCATTGTGATGACAAAGGTCATGGAGCATTGTTCTGACAAAGGCATGGAGCATTGTGATGACAAGTGTCCGGAGCATTGTGATGAAAAGTTCATGGAGCATTGTGGTTACAAAGGTCACAGAGCCTTGTGATGATGCGGGCATGGAACATTGTGATTGCAAACGTTATGAAGCATTGTGATGACTGGAGTCACGGAGCATTGTGATGACAGGGCTCATGGAGCATTGAGATGACAAGGGCATGGAGCATTGTGATGAGAAAACCATGGAGCCTTGTGATGAGAAGTCTCATGGAGTAAACTGATGAAAAGGGGCATGGAGCATTCTGATTACATGGGTCTTGGAACATTGTGATAACAAGGGCATGGAGCATTGTGATGACAAGGGCATGGAGCATTGGTCTAATAAGTTTCATGGATTATTGTGATGACAGTTGGAATGGCGCATTGTGATGACAAGGGCATGGAGATTTGTGATGACCAGGTCAGGCAGTATTGTGAAGAGAGGTGTCAGGGAGCATCGTGATGACATATGTAATGGCCCATTGTGATGACAATGGCATGGAGCATTGTGATGCCAAGTATCATGGAGGATTCTGATGACAAATGTAATGGAGCATTGTTATGACAATGGCTTGGAGCATTGTGATGACAAGGGTCAGGGAGCATTGTGCTGACAAGTGCATGGAGAATTGGGATGACAAGGGTCATGGAGCATTCTGATGACAAGCATGTGGAGTATTTTGATGCCAATGGCATGGAGCATTGTGATGAAAATGGCATGGGACTTTGTGATGAAAAATGCATGGAGCCTTTTCGTGACAGGGTTCAAGCAGCATTCTGATGACAAGTGTCAGGGAGCATTGTGATGACATGTATATTGAGAATTGTGATGACAAAGGTCATGGAGCATTGTGATGAAAAGGGCATGGAGTATTGTGATGACAGTCATCATGGATCATTGTGATGACAAGTGTTATGGAACATTGTGATCAAAAGTGTTTGGAGTATTGTGATAACAGAGGTCATGGATCATTTTGATTTCAAGTAGCATGGAGCATTGTGATGACAAGGGCATGAAGCAATGTGATTCCAAGTTTCATGGAGGATTGTGATGACAATGGTAATGGAGTATTGTGATGACAAGCGCACAGAGCATTGTAATGACAAGGTCATGTAGCATTTTGCTGACAAAGGCATGGAGAATTCTGATGACAGGTGTCATGGAGCATTCTGATGAAAAGGGGCAGGGAGCATTGTGATTAGAGGGGTCTTGGAGCATTGTGATGACAAGTGCATGGATCATTGTGATGACAAGGGTCATGGAGCATTGGGCTGAAAATGTTCATGGATTATTGTGATGACAGGGGTCATGGATCACTCTGATTACAGGGGACTTGGAGCATTGTGATGACAAGAGTCCCGTATCGCTGTGTTGTCAGGTGTCATGGAGTGTTGTGATGACAGTTGTCATGAAGCATTGTGATGATATTGGTCATGGAGCATTGTGATGAGAAGGTCATGGAGCATTTGGCTGAAAATATTCATAGAGTATTGTGATGACAGGGGTCATGGAGCATTGTGATGACAAGGGAATGGAGCATGGTGACAACAAGTTCCTGGAGCATTGTGATGAGAAGACCATGGAGACTTGTGATGACAAGTCTCATGGAGCATTCTGATGAAAAGGGGCAGGGAGCATTGTGATTAGAGGGGTCTTGGAGCATTGTGATGACAAGTGCATGGAGCATGGTGATGACAATGTCCTGGAGCATTGTGATGAGATGACCATGGAGACTTGTGATGACAAGTCTCATGGAGCATTCTGATGAAAAGGTGCATGGATCACTGTGACTGCAGGGGTCTTGGAGCATTGTGATGACTAGGGCATGGAGCATTGTGACGAGAAGGCCATGGAACCTTCTGATGATATGTGTCATGGAGCTTTGTGATGACAAGGGCATGGAGCTTTGTGATTACAGGGGTCTTGGAGCATTGTGATGACAAGGGTCATGGAGCCTTGTGATGACAAGGCCATGGAACATTGTGATGGCAGGTGTCATGGAGCATTGTTATGACAGAGGTAATGGATCATTGTGATGAGAAGGGCATTGAGCATTGGTCTGAAATGTTTCATGGATTATTGTGATGAGATTGGATAAAGAGCATTGTGATGAGAAGGGCACGGAACACTGTGATACTTGGGTCACGGACGATTGTAATGTCAAGGGCATGTAGCATTGTGATGAGAAGGGCATCGAGCATTGTGATGACAAGTGTCATAGAGCTTTGTGATGACAAGGGCATGGAGCAATGTGATGAGAGGGTTCATGGAGCATTGTGATGACAATGACATGGAGCATTGTGATGCCAACGGTCATGGAGTTTGTGATGTCATAGGTCATGGAGCATTTTGATGACAAGTGTGTGGTGCATTGTGATGAGAATTACAGGGAGCATTTTGATGACAGGGTCATGCAGCAATTTGATGAAAAGTGTAATGGAATATTTTGATGACAGGGCTTATAGAACATTGTGATGCCAGGGTTCATGGAGCTTTGGGATGAAAAGGGTCATGCAGCACTTTGATGACAGGGGTTATGGAACATTGTGATGTCAGGTGTCATGGAACATTGTGCTGATAAGAGGATATAGCATTGTGATTATAGGGGTCATGGAACATTTTGATAACTGGGGTGAGGGAGGATTGTGATGACTAGTCATGGAACATTGAGATATCTCATGAGAGACAGCATATGGATGAGAAGTGCATGGAGCATTGTGATTACAAGGTTTATGGAGCATAGCGATGACAAGGTTGTGGACCATTTTGATGAAAAGCGCATGGCACATTGTGATGACAAGGGTCATGGCCATTGTACTGACACAGGCATGGAGCATTGTGATGACAAGTATCACGGAGCATTGTGATGAAAACTTCATGGAGCATTGTGGTTACAAAGGTCACAGAGCCTTGTGATGATGCAGGCATGGACCATTGTGATGGCAAACGTTATGAAGCATTGTGATGACTGGAGTCACGGAACATTGTGATGACAGGGGTCATGGAGCATTGTGATGACAAGGGCATGGAGCATTGTTATGACAGGGGCATGGATCATTGGTCTGACAAGTTTCATAGATTATTGTGATGACAGTGGATATCGTGCATTGTGATGACAAGGGCATGGAGCATTGTGAAGACAAGGGAATGGAGTATTGTGAAGACAGGTGTCAGGGAGCATTTTGATGACATATGCCATGGTCCATTGTGATGACAATGGCATGGAGCATTGTGATGTCAAATGTAATGGAGGATGTGATGACAAATATAATGGAACATTGTCATGACTTGGGCTTGGAGCATTATGATGAAAAAGGCCATTGAGAATTTTCATGACAATGTCATGAAGCATTGTGATGATAAGGTCCTTGAGCATTGTGATGAGAAACCATGGAGCCTTGTGATGACAAGTCTCATGGAGCATACTGATGAAAAGGGGCACGGAGCATTCTGATTACAGGGGTGTTGGAACATTGTGATAACAAGGGCATGGAGCATTGTGATGACAAGGGCATGGAACTTTGGTCTAATAAGTTTCATGGATTATTGTGATGACAGTAGAAATGGCGCTTTGTGATGACAAGGGCATGGAGCATTGTGATGACCAGGTCATGCAGTATTGTGAAGAGAGGTATCAGGGAGCAATGTGATGACATTTGTAAGGGCCCATTGTGATGACAATGGCATGGAGCATTGTGATGCCAAGTGTCATGGAGGATTCTGATGACTAAGGTAATGGAGCATTGTGATGACAATGGCTTGGAGCATTGTGATGACCAGGTCATGCAGTATTGTGAAGAGAGTTATCAGGGAGCATTGTGATGACATATGTAATGGCCCACTGTGATGAAAATGGCATGGAGCATTGTGATGCCAAGTGTCATGGAGGATTCTGATGACAAAGGTAATGGAGCATTGTGATGACAATGGCTTGGAGCATTGTGATGACAAGGGTCAGGAAGCATTGGGCTGACAAGTGCATGGAGAATTGTGATGACAAGGGTCATGGAGCATTCTGATGACATTCTTGAGGAGTATTTTGAAGACAATGGCATTGAGCATTCTGAAGGAAATGGAATGGTTCTTTGTGATGCAAAAGGCATGGAGCCTCTTCGTGACAGGTTTCAAGGAGCATTCTGACGACAAGAGTCAGGGAGCATTGTGATGACAAGTGTATTGAGAATTGTGATGACAAAGTTCATGGAACATTGTGATGAAAAGGGCATGGAGTATTGTGATAACAGGCATCATGGAGCGTTGTGATGACAAGTGTTATGGAACATTGTGATCACAAGGTTTTGGAGCATTGCAATGACAGAGGCCATGGATCGTTTTGATTTCAAGGAGCATGGAGCATTGTGATGTCAAGGGCATGATGCAATGTGATCCTAAGGTTCAAGGAGGATTGTGATGACAGTGGTAATGGAGTACTGTGATGACAAGCGCATAGAGCATTGTAATGGAGAGGTCATGTAGCATTTTGCTGACAAAGCATGGAGCATTGTGATGACATGTGTCATGGAGCACTGTGATGACAAGCGTCACGGAGTATTGTGAATACACGGGTCAGGGAGCATTGGGATGACAAGGGCATGGATCATTGTGATGACAAGCGTCATGGAGCACTGGGCTGAATATGTTCATGGACTTTTGTGATGACAGGGGTCATGGAGCATTGTGATAACTAGGGAATGGAGCATTGTGATGACAAGTGTCCCAGATCATTTTGTTGTCAGTTGTCATGGAGTGTTGTGATGACAGTGGTCATGGAGCATTGTAATGATATTGGCCATGGAGCATTGTGATGAGTAGTTCGTGGAGCATTGGGCTGAAAATATTCATGGACTATTGTGATGACAGGGGTCATGGAGCATTGTGATGACAAGGGAATGGAACATGGTGATGACAAGGTGTGGAGCATTGTGAGGAGAAGACCATGGAGACTTGTGATGACAAGTCTCATGGAGCATTCTGATGAAAAGGGGCATGGAGCATTGTGATTACAGGGGTCTTGGAGCATTGTGATGACAAGGGCATGGAGCATTATGATGAGAATATCATGAAGCATTCTGAGACATGTGTCATGGAGCTTTTTGATGACAATGGCAAGGATCATTGTGATTACAGGGATCTAGGAGCATTGTGATGAAAAGGGCATGGATTATTGTGATGACAAAGGCATGGAGCCTTGTCATGACAAGGTTCAAGGAGCATACTGATGACAAGTGTCAGGGAGCATTGTGATGACAAGTTTATTGAGCATTGTGATGACAAAGATCATGGAGCATTGTGAAGAGAAGACCATGGATAATTGTGATGATGAGCGTCATGGGGTGTTGTGATGATAAGGGTTATGGAACATTGTGATCACAAATGTTTGGAGCATTATGATGACAGAGGTCATGGAGAATATTGATTTCATTGTGATGACAATAGCCTGAAGCATTATGATGATGGGCATGGTGCATTGTGATGGCAGGTTTTATGGAGCACTGAGATGAAAAAGGGGCATGGAGCACTGTGATGACAAGGGCATTGAGCATTGTGATGAGAAGGCCATGGAACCTTCTGATGACATGCGTCATGGAGCTTTGGGATGACAAGGGCGTGGAGCATTGTGATTACAGGGTCTTTCAGCATTGTGATGACAAGTGTCATGGAACCTTGTGATGACTAGGCCGTGGAACATTTTGATGGCAGGTGTAATGGTGCATTGTTATGACAGAGGTAATGGAGCAATGTGATGAGAAGGGCATGGAACATTGGTCTGAAATATTTCATGGATTATTGTGATGAGAGTGGGCATGGAGCATTGTGATGAGAAGGGCATCGAGCATTGTGATGACAAGTGTCATGGAGCTTTGTGATGACAAGGGCATTGAGCAATGTGATGAGAGTGTTCATAGAGCATTGTGATGACAATGACATGGAGCATTGTGATGCCAAGGGTCATGGAGCTTTGTGATGACAAGTCATGGAGCATTTTGATGACAAGGGCATGGTGCATTGTGATGAGAAGTGCAGGGAGCATTTTGATGACCGGGCCATGCAGCAAATTGATGAAAAGTGTAATGGAATATTTTGATGGCAGGTGTTATACAACATTGTGATGTCAGGGGTCTTGGAGCTTTGGGATGAAAAGGATCATGGAGCATTTTGATGACAGGGGTTATGGAACATTGTGATGTCAAGGGTCATGGAACTTTGTGATGATAAGGGGATGTAGCAGTGTGATGACAGGGTCATGGAACATTGTGTTAATAGGGGTGAGGGAGTATTGTGATGACTTGTGATGGAACACTGTGATATCACTGGTGAGAGAGCATTTTGATGAGAAGTGCATGGACCATTGTGATTACAAGGTTTATGGAGCATTGCAATGACAAGGTTGTGGACCGTTGTGATGAAATGCGTGTGGCACATTGTGAAGACAATGGTCATGGAGCATTGTTCTGACAAAGACATGGAGCATTGTGATGACAAGGGTCACTGTGAATTGTGATGAATAGTTCAAGGAGCATTGTGGTTACAAAGGTCACAGAACCTTGTGATGACACGGGCATGGATCATTGTGATGACAAACGTTATGAAGCATTGTGATGACTGGAGTCACAGAGCATTGTGATGACAGGGGTCCTGGAACATTGTGATGACGTGTCATGGAGCATTGTGCTGACAAGCGCATGGAGCATTGTGATGAAAAAGGTCATGGAGCAATGTGCTGACAATGGCATAGAGCATTGTGATGACAAGGTTCAAAGATCATTGTGATGAAAAATTCATGGATCATTTTGGTTAAAATGCTCACAGAGAGTGATGAAGACGAGGGCATGGACCATTGTGTTGACAAGGTCATGAAGCATTGTGATGACTGGAGTCACAGAGCATTGTGATGGCAGGGGTCATGGAGCATTGTGATAACAAGGGCATGGAGCATTGTGATGACCAGGGCAAGGAGGTCATGGATCATTTTCATATCAAGGAGCATGGAGCATTGTGAGGACAAGGGCATGAAGCAATGTGATCCCAAGTTTCATGGAGGATTGTGATGACAATGGAAATGGAGTATTGTGATGACAAGCGCATAGAGCATTGTAATGACAATGTCATGTAGCATTTTGCTGACAAAGGCATGGAGCATTGTGATGACATGTGTCATGGAGCACTGTGATAACTAGCGTCACAGGGCATTGTGAATACAGGGGTCATGGAGCATTGGAATGACAAGGGCATGGATCATTGTGATGACAAGGGTCATGGAGCACTGGGCTGAAAATGTTCATGGAGTGTTGTGATGACAGGTGTCATGGAGCACAGTGATGACTATGGAATGGAGCATTGTGATGACAAGAGTCGCGGATCATTGTGCTGTCGGGTGTCATGGTGTGTTGTGATGACAGTGGTCATTGAGCATTGTGATGATATTGGCCATCGAGCATTGTGATGAATAGGTCTTGGAGCATTGGGCTGAAAATATTCATAGATTATTGTGATAACAGTTGTCATGGAGCATTGTGATGAGAAGGGAATGGAGCATGGTGATGACAAGGTCCTGGAGCATTGTGATGAGAAGACCATGGAGACTTGTGATGACAAGTCTCATGGAGCATTCTGATGAAAAGGGGCATCGAGCATTGTGATTACAGGTGTCTTGGAACATTGTGATGACTAGGGCATGGAACACTGTGATAAATATGTCATGGGTCATGGAGGAATGTGATGCCAAGTCATGGAGCCTTGTGATGACAAGGGCATGGAGCATTGTGATGACAGGAGCATGGAGCATTTGTCTGACAAGTTTCATAGATTATTGTGATGACAGTGGACATGGTGCATTGTGATGACAAGGGCATGGATCATTGTGAAGAGAAGGTCATGGTGTATTGTGAAGACAGGTGTCAGGGAGCATTGTGATGACATATGTCATGGTCCATTGCGATGACAATGGTAGGGAGTACTGTGATGCCAAATGAAATGGAGGATTGTGATGACAAATATAATGGAGCATTGTGATGACTAGGGCTCGGAGCATTATTATGACAAGGGCCATTGAGAATTTTCATGACAAGGTCGTGAAGTATTTTGATGACAAGTTCCTTGAGCATTGTGATGACAAAACCATGGAGCCTTGTGATGACAAGTCTCATGGAACATACTGATGAAAAGGGTCTTGGAACATTGTGATGACAAGGCCATGGAGCACTGTGAGGAGAAGAACAAGGAGCATTCTGATGGCATGCGTCATCGAGATTTGTGATGACAAGGGCATGGAGAATTTTGATTACATGGGTCTTGGAGCACTGTGATGAAAATGCCATGGATCATTGTGATGAAATAGGCATGGAGCCTTGTCATGACAGGGTTCAAGGAGCATACAGACAACAAGTGTCAGGGAGCATTTTGATGACAAGTGTATTGAGCATTTTGATGAAATTGGCATGGAGCATTGTGATGAAATAGGCATGGAGCCTTGTCATGACAGGGTTCAAGGAGCATACAGACAACAAGTGTCAGGGGGCAGTTTGATGACAAGTGTATTGAGCATTGTGATGACAATGGTCATGGAGCATTGTGATGAAAAGAGCATGGAGTATTATGATGACAGGCATCATGGAGCGTTGTGATGACAGGTGTTATGGAACATTGTGATGTCAGGGGTCATCTAACATTGTGATGATAAGTGCATGTAGCATTGTGATCAGAGGAGTGACGGAGTATTGTGACAAATAGTGATGTAGCATTGTGATATCAGTGGTGAGAGAGCATTTTGATGAGAAGTGCATGGAGCATTGTGATGACAAATTTTATGGAGCATTGTGATGACAAGATTGTGAAGCACTGTGATGACAAGCACATGGTGCATTGTGATGACATGTGTCATGGAGCATTGTGCAGCCAAGCACATGGAGCATTGTGATGACAAGGGTCAAAGAGCATTGTGATGAAACGTTCATGGAGCGTTGTGGTTAAAAAGGTCACAGACACTGTTGATGACCAGGGCATGGACCATTGTGATGACAAAGGTCATGAATCATTGTGATGGTTGGAGTCACGGTGCATTGTGATGACAGGGGTCATGGAGCATTGTGATAACAAGGGCATGGAGCATTGTGATGACAAGGGCATGGAACATTGGTCTAATAAGATTCATGGATTATTGTGATGACAGTTAGAATGGCACATTGTGATGACAACGGCATGGAGCATTGTGATGACCAGGCCAAGCATTATTGTGAAGACAGGGGTCAGGGAGCATTGTGATGACATATGTAATGGCCCATTGTGATGACAATCGCATGGAGCATTGTGATGCCAAGGGTCATGGAGGATTCTGATGACAAAAGTAATGGAGCATTGTGATGACAATGGCTTGGAGCATTGTGATGACAAGGGTCAGGGAGCATTGTGCTGACAACTGCGTGGAGAATTGTAATGACAAGTGTCATGGAGCATTCTGATGACAAGCTTGTGGAGTATTTTGATGACAATGTCATGGATCATTTTGATGAAAACGGCATGGGGCATTGTGATGAAAATGGCATGTAGCCTTTTCGTGACAGGGTTCAAGGAGCATTCTGATGACAAGTGTATTGAAAATTGTGATGACAAAGGTCATGGAGCATTGTGATAAAAAGGGCATGGAGTATTGTGATGACAGGCATCATGGTGCGTTGTGATGACAAGTGTTATGGAACATTGTGATCACAAGGGTTTGGAGTATTGTGATGACAGAGGTCATGGATCATTTTGATTTCAAGGGGCAGGGAGCATTGTGATGACAAGGTCATGAAGCAATGTGATCCCAAGGTTCATGGAGGATTGTGATGACAATGGAAATGGAGTATTTTGATGACAAGCGCATAGAGCATTGTAATGAAAAGGTCATGTAGCATTTTGCTGACAAAGGCATGGAGCATTTTGATGACATGTGTCATGGAGCACTGTAATGACAAGCGTCACGGAGCATTGTGAATACAGGGGTCATGGAGCATTGGGATGACAAGGGCATGGATCATTGTGATGACAAGTGTCATGGAGCACTGGGCTGAAAATGTTTATGGAGTGTTGTGATGACAGGGGTCATGGAGCATTGTGATGACTAGGGAATGGAGCATTGTGATGACAAGAGTCCCAGATCATATTGTTGTCAGTTGTCATGGAGTGTTGTGATAACAGTGGTCATGGAGCATTGTGAAGATATTGGCCATGGAGCATTGTGATGAGTAGGTCGTGGAGCATTGGGCTGAAAATGTTCATGGACTATTGTGATGACAGGTGTCATGGAACATTGTGATGACAAGGGAATGGAGCATGGTGATGACAAGGTCCTGGAGCATTGTGAGGAGAAGACCATGGAGACTTGTGATGACAAGTCTCATGGAGCATTCTGATGAAAAGGGGCATGGAGCATTGTGATTACAGGGTCTTGGAGCATTGTGATGACAAGGGCATGGAGCATTATGATGAGAAGGCCATGAAGCATTCTGATGACATGCGTCATGGAGCTTTTTGATGACAAGGGCATGGATCATTATGATTACAGGGATCTTGGAGCATTGTGATGAAAAGGGCATGGATTATTGTGATGACAAAGGCATGGAGCCTTGTCATGACAGGGTTCAAGGAGCATACTGACGACAAGTGTCAGGGAGCATTGTGATGACAAGTGTATTGAGCATTGTGATGACAAAGGTCATGGAGCATTGTGAAGAGAAGACCATGGATAATTTTGATGATGAGCGTCATGGGATGTTGTGATGATAAGTGTTATGGAACATTGTGATCACAAGTGTTTGCAGCATTATGATGACAGAGGTCATGGAGAATATTGATTTCATTTTGATGACAATAGCCTGAAGCATTATGATGATGGGCATGGTGCATTGTGATGGCAGGGTTCATGGAGCATTGAGATGAAAAGGGGCATGGAGCATTGTGTTTACAAAGGTCTTGCAGCATTGTGATGACAAGGGCAAGGAGCATTGTGATTACAGGGGCCTTCAGCATTGTGATGACAAGTGTCATGGAACCTTGTGATGACTAGGCCGTGGAACATTGTGATGGCAGAGGTCATGCTGCATTGTTAAGACAGAGGTAATGGAGCATTGTGATGAGAAGGGCATGGAAATTTGGTCTGAAATGTTTCATGGATTATTGTGATGAGAGTGGGCATGGAGCATTGTGATGACAAGGGTGCGGAACACTATGATACATGGGTCATGCAGGATTGTAATGACAAGGGCATGGAGCATTGCGATGAGAAGGGCATCAAGCATTGTGATGACAAGTGTCATGGAGCTTTGTGATGACAAGGGCATTGAGCAATATTATGAGAGTGTTCATGGAGCATTGTGATGACAATGACATGGAGCATTGTGATGCCAAGGGTCATGGAGCTTTTTGATGACATGTCATGGAGCATTTTGATGATAACGGCATGGTGCATTGTGATGAGAAGTGCAGGGATCATTTTGATGACCGGGCCATGCAGCAATTTGATGAAAAGAGTAATGGAATATTTTGATGGCAGGTGTTATACAACATTGTGATGTCAGGGGTCTTGGAGCTTTGGGATGAAAAGGATCATGGAGCATTTTGATGACAGGGGTTATGGAACATTGTGATGTCAGGGGTCATGGAACATTGTGATGATAAGGGGATGTAGCAGTGAGATGACAGGGTCACGGAACATTGTGATTATTGGGGTGAGGGTGTATTGTGATGACTAGTCATGGAACACTGTGATATCTGTGGTGAGAGAGCATTTTGATGAGAAGTGCATGGACCATTGTGATTACAAGGTTTATGGAGCATTGCAATGACAAGGTTGTGGACCATTGTGATGAAATGCACGTGGCACATTGTGAAGACAGTGGTCATGGAGCATTGTTCTGAAAAAGATATGGAGCATTGTGATGACAAGGGTCACTGTGAATTGTGATGAAAAGTTCATGGAGCATTGTGGTTACAAAGGTCACAGAACCTTGTGATGACACGGGCATGGATCATTGTGATGAAAAACGTTATGAAGCATTGTGATGACTGGAGTCATGGAGCATTGTGATGACAGGTGTCATGGGGCATTGTAATGACATGTGTCATGGAGCATTGTGATGACGTGTCATGGAGCATTGTGCTGAGAAAGGCATAGAGCGTTGTGATGACAAGGGTCAAAGAGCATTGTGATGAAAAGTTCATGGATCATTTTGGTTAAAAAGCTCACAGAGAGTGATGATGACGAGGTCATGGCCCATTGTGCTGTCAAAGCTCATGAAGCATTGTGATGACTGGAGTCACAGAGCTTTGTGATGGCAGGGGTCATGGAGCATTGTGATAACAAGGGCATGGAGCATTGTGATGACCAGGGCAAGGAGCATTGGTCTAATAAGTTTCATGGATTATTGCGATGACAGTTGGAATGGCGCATTGTGATGAAAAGGGCATGGAGCATTGTGATGGCCAGGTCATGCAGTATTGTGAAGACAGGTATCAGGGAGCATTGTGATGACATATGTAATGGCCCATTGTGATGACAATGGCATGGAGCATTGGGATGCCGAGCGTCATGGAGCATTCTGATGGCAAAGGTAATGGAGCATTGTGATGACAATGGCTTGGAGCACTGTGATGACTAGGGTCAGGGAGCATTGTGCTGACAAGTGCATTGAGAAATGTGATGACAAGGGTCATGGAGCATTCTGATGACAAGCTTGTGGAGTATTTTGATGACAATGGCATGGAGCATTGTGATGAAAACAGCATGGGGCATTGTGATGAAAAAGGCATGGAGCCTTTTCCTGACAGGTTTCAAGGAGCATACTGATGACAAGTGTCAGGGAGCCTTGTGATGACAAGTGTATTGAGAATTGTGATGACAAAGGTCATGGAGCATTGTGATGAAAAGGGCATGGACTACTGTGATGACAGGCATCATGGAGCGTTGTGATGACAAGTGTTATGGAACATTGTGATCACAAGGGTTTGGAGCATTGTGACGACAGAGGTCATGGATCATTTTGATTTCAAGGAGCATGGAGCATTGTGAGGGAAGGGCATGAAGCAATGTGATCCCAAGTTTCATGGAGGATTGTGATGACAGTGGAAATGGAGTATTGTGATGACAAGCGCATAGAGCATTGTAATGACAAAGTCATGTAGCATTTTGCTGACAAAGGCATGGAGCATTGTGATGACAGGTGTCATGGAGCACTGTGATGACAAGCGTCACGGAGCATTGTGAATACAGGGGTCATGGAGCATTGGGATGACAAGGGCATGGATCATTGTGATGACAAGTGTCATGGATCACTGGGCTGATAAAGTTCATGGATTGTTGTTATGACAGGTATCATGGAGCATTGTGATGACTATGGAATGGAGCATTGTGATGACAAGAGTCACGGATCATTGTGTTGTCGGGTGTCATGGAGTGTTGTGATGATAGTGGTCATGGAGCATTGTGATGATATTGGCCATGGAGCATTGTGATGAATAGTCTTGGAGCATTGGGCTGAAAATATTCATTGACTATTGTGATGACAGTGGTCATGGAGCATTGTGATGAGAAGGGAATGGAGCATGGTGATGACAAGGTCCAGGAGCATTGTGATGAGAAGACCAAGGAGACTTGTGATGAGAAGTCTCACTGAGCATTCTGATGAAAAGGGGCATGGAGCATTGTGATTACAGGGGTCTTGGAGCATTGTGATGACTAGGGCATGGAACACTGTGATACATGTGTCATGGGTCATGGAGGATTGTGATGACAAGTCATGGAGCATTGTGATGACAAGGGCATGGAGCATTCTGATGACAAGAGCATGGAGCATTTGTCTGACAAGATTCATAGATTATTGTGATGACAGTGGACATGGTGCATTGTGATGACAAGGGCATGGAGCTTTGTGATGACAAGGGCATGGAGCATTGTGATGAGTAGGTCAGGGCGTATTGTGAAGACAGGTGTCAGGGAACATTGTGATGACATATGTCAAGGTCCATTGCGATGACAATGGCATGGAGCACTGTGATGCCAAATGTAATGGAAAATTGTGATGACAAATATAATGGAGCATTGTGATGATTAGGGCTTGGAGCATTATGATGACAAGGGCTGTTTAAAATTTTCATGACAAAGTCTAGAAGCATTGTGATGACAAGATCCTGGATCATTGTGATGACAAAATCATGGAGCCTTGTGATGACAAGTCTCATGAAGCATACTGATGAAAAGGGGCATGGAGGATTGTGATTACAGGGGTCTTGGAGCATTGTGATGACTAGGGCATGGAGCATTGTGATGAAAAAAGCATGGAGCCTTGTCATAACAGGGTTCAAGGAGCATACTGACGACAAGTGTCAGGGAGCATTGTGATGACAAGTGTATTGAGCATTGTGATGACAAAGATCATGGAGCATTGTGATGAGAAGACCATGGATAATTGTGAAGATGAGCGTCATGGGGTGTTTTGATGATAAGTGTTATGTAACATTGTGATCACAAGGGTTTGGAGCATTTTGATGACAGAAGTCATGGAGAATATTGATTTCATTGTGATGACAATAGCCTGAAGCATTATGATGATGGGCATGGTGCATTGTGATGACAGGGTTCATGGAACATTGAGATGAAAAGGGGCATGGAACATTGTTATTACAAGGGTCTTGGAGCATTGTGATGACAAGGGCATGGAGCATTGTGATGAGAAGGCCATGGAACTTTCTGATGACTTGCGTCATGGAGCTCTATGATGACAAGGGCATGGAGCATTGTTATTTCAGTGGTCTTGAGCATTGTGATGACAAATGTCATGGAACCTTGTAATGACTAGGCCGTGGAACATTGTGATGGCAGGGGTCATGGTACGTTGTTATGATAGGTGTAATGGAGCATTTTGATGAGAAGGGCATGGAATATTTGTCTGAAATGTTTCATGGATTATTGTGATGAGAGTTGGCATGAAGCATTGTGAGGACAAGGGCACGGAACACTATGATACATGGGTCATGCAGGAATGTAATGAAAAGGGCATGGAGCATTGTGATGAAAAGGGCATCGAGCATTATGATGACAAGTGTCATGGAGCCTTCTGATGACATGGACATTGAGTAATGTAATGAGTGGTTTCATGGAGCATTGTGATGACAATGACATGGAGCATTGTGATGACAAGGGCATGGAGCCTTGTGATGACAAGGCCATGGAACATCGTGAAGGCAGGGGTCATGGAGCATTGTTATGACAGGGGTTATTTTGAATTGTGATGGCAAGGGTATGGAACATTGTGATGAGAATGCCATGGAGCATTCTGATGACATGCGTCATGGAGCTTTGTGATGACAAGGTCATGGAGCAATGTGATGTGAGCGTTCATGGAGCATTGTGATGACAATGACATTGAGCATTGTGATGAAAAGTTCATGGAGCATTGTGGTGACACATTTCACAGAGTCTTGTGATGATGAGGACATTGATATTTGTGGTGACACAGGTCATGGAGCCTTGTGATGATGGGACACACGGAGCATTGTGATGACTGGGGTCATGTAGCATTGTTATGACAGGAGCATGAAGCATTGGTCTGAAAAGTTTCATGGATAATTGTGTTGACATTGGGCATGGCAAATTGTGATGACAAGGGAATGGAGCATTGTGATGACAAGGTCATGGAGTATTGTGAAGACAGGTGTCAGGAAGCATTGTGATGGCATATTTCATGTTCCATTGTGATGACAATGACATGGAGCATTGTGATGCCAAGTGTTATGGAGGATTGTGATGACAAAGGTAATGGAGCACTTTGACGACAAGGGCTTGGAGCATTGAGATGACAAGGGTATGGAGCATTCTGATGACAACGGCCTTCGAGAATTTTGATGAAAAAGTCGTGAAGCATTGTGATGACAAAGGAATGGAGCTTGCTATGACAGGGGTCATGGGGCATTGCGATGACAAGTGCATGGAGAATTGTGATGACAAGAGCATGTAACATTGTGATGAGAACTGTCATGGAGCACTGTGATGACAAGGACGTGGAGAATTGTGATGACAAGGGACATGGAGCATTGTGATGACCAGGGCATGGAGCATTGTTATGGCAAGACTGTGGAGCACTGTGATGAGAAGGCCATGGATAATTCTAGTGACGAGCATCATGGAGCACTGTAATGACAAGGGGCATGGAGCATTGTGATGATACGTCTCATGGAGCATTGTGATGACAGGGGTCATGGAGCATTGTGATGACAAGGGTCATGGAGTATTCTGATGACAAGCTTGTGGAGTATTGTGATGACAAAGCATTTAACACTGTGATGGGAAGTGTCATGGAATATAGTGATGCCAAGAACATGGAGAATTGTGATGACAGTGAACATAGAGCATTGTGATGACCAGGGCATGGAGCACTGTGATGGCAAGACCATGGAGCACTGTGATGAGAAGACCATGGATAATTGTGATGACGAGCATCATGGAGCGCTATAATGACAAGCGGCATGGAGCATTGTGTTTACAGGGGTCTTGGAGCATTGTGATGACAAGGGCATGGAGCATTGTGAAGAGAAGCCCATGGAGCATTCTGATGAATGCGTCATGGAGCACTGTGATGACAAGTGCATGGAGCATTGTGATTACAGGTGTCTTGGAGCATTGTGATGAAAAGGGCATGGATCATTGTGATGAAAAAGGCATGGAGCCTTGTCATGACAGTGTTCAAGGAGCATACTGACGACAAGTGTCAGGGAGCATTGTGATGACAAGTGTATTGAGCATTGTGATGACAAAGTTTATGGAGCATAGTGATGAGAAGACCATGGATAATTGTGATTATGAGCATCATGGGTTTTTGTGATAAGAAGTGTTATGGAACATTGTGATCCCAATGGTTTGGAGCATTGTGATGACAGAGGTCATGGAGCATTTTGATTTCATTGTGATGAAAATACCCTGAAGCATAATGATAATGGGCATGGTGCATTGTGATGATAGGATTCATGGAGCTTTGAGATGAAAAGGGGGATGGAGCATTGTGATAAAATGTGTCTTGGAGCATTGTGATGCCAAGGGCATGGAGCATTGTGATGAGAAGTCCAAGGAACATTCTAATGACATGCGTCATGGAGCTTTGTGATGAAAAGGGCATGGAGCATTGTGATTACAGGGGTCTTGGAACATTGTGATGACAAGTGTCATGAAGCCTTGTGAATGACAAGGCCGTGGAACATTGTGATGGCAGGGGTCATGGAACATTGTTATGAAAGGTGTAATGGAGCATTGTGATGAGAAGGACAGGAAAAATTGGTGTGAAATGTTTCATGGATTATTGTGATGAGAGTGGGCATGGAGCATTGTGATGACAAGAGCACGGAACACTGTGATACAATGATCATAGAGGATTTTAATGACAAGGGCATGGAGCATTGGGATGAGAAGGGCATCGAACATTGTGAAGACAAGTGTCATGGAGCTTTGTGTTGACAAGGGCAAGAGCCATATGATGAGAGGGTTCATGGAGCATTGTGATGACAATGACATGGAGCAATGTGATGTCAAGGGTCATGGAGCTTTGTGATGACAAATGTCACGGAGCATTTTGATGACAAGGGCATGGTGCATTGTGATGAGAAGGGCAGGGATAATTTTGATGAGAGGGTCATGCAGCAATTTGATGAAAAGTGTAATGGAACATTTTGATGACAGGGGTTATAGAACATTGTGATGCCAGGGATCATGGAGCTTTGGGATGAAAAGGGTCATGGAGCATTTTGATGACAGGGGTTATGGAACATTGAGATGATAAGGGGATGTAGCATTGTGATGACAGTGGTCATGGAACATTGTGATTACCGGGGTGAGGGAGTATTTTGATGACTACGGATGGAATAAAGTGATATCTCTGGTGAGAGAGCATTTGGATGAAAAGTGCATGGAGCATTGTGATTTCAAGTTTTTTGGTGCATAGCAATGACAAGGTTGTGGACCGTTGTGATGAAAAGCATGTGGCACAGTGTGATGACAAGGGTCATTGAGTATTGTTCTGACAAAGGCATGGAGCATTGTGATGACAAGGGTCACGGAGCATTGTCATGAAATGTTCATGGAACATTGTGGTTACAAAGGTCACAGAGCCTTGTAATGACCCGGGCATGGACCATTGTGTTGACAAACATTATGAAGCATTGTGATGATGAGTCACGGAGCATTGTGATGACATGGGTCATGGAGCATTGTGATGACAAGGGCATGGAGTATTTTGATGACAGGGTCATGGAGCATTGGTCTGACAAGTTTCATAGATTATTGTGATGACAGTGGACATGGTGCATTGTGATGGCAACGGCATGGAGCATTGTGAAGAGAAGGCCATGGAGCATTCTGATGACATGTTTCATGGATCTTTGTGATGAAAAGTGCATGGAGCAATGTGATGAGAGCGTTCATGGAGCATTGTGATGAGAATGACATGGAACATTGTGATGCCAAGGGTCATGGATCTTTGTGATGACAAAGGGCATTGAGCATTTTGATGAGAAGGGCATTGTGCATTGTGATGAGAAGGGCAGGGATCATAGCGATGACAGGGTCATGGAGCAATTTGATGAAAAGGGTCATGGAACATTTTGATGACAGGGGTTATGGAACATTGTGATGTCAGGGGTCATGGAACATTTTGATGAATAGGGTCACGGAGCAATTTGATGACGGAGTTATGGAACATTGTGATGTGAGGGGTCATCGTACATTGTGATGATATGTGCATGTAGCATTGTGATGACAGGAGTCATGGAATATTGTGAAGAGAGGGGTGAGGGAGTATTGTGACGAATAGTGATGTAACATTGTGATATCAGTGGTGAGAGAGCATTTTGATGAGAAGTGCATGGAGCATTGTGATGACAAGGTATATGGAGCATTGTGATGACAAGATTTTGGAGCACTGTGATGACAAGCGCATGGTGCATTGTGATGACATGTGTCATGGAGCATCGTGCTGACAAGCGCATGGAGCACTGTGATGACAAGGGTCATAGAGCATTGTGCTGAGAAAGGCATAGAGCATTGTGATAACAAGGTTGAAAGAGCATTGTGATGAAAAGTTCATGGAGCATTGTGGTTAAAAAGGTCACTGAGACTGTTGATGACGAGGGCAGGGACCATTGTGATGACAAATGTCATGAAGCATTGTGATGACTGGAGTCACGGAGAATTGTGATGACAGGGGTCATGGAGCATTGTGATAAAAAGGGCATGGAGCATTGTGATGACAAGGGCATGAAGCATTGGTCTAATAAATTTCATGGATTATTGCGATAACAGTTGGAATGGCGCATTGTGATGACAAGGGCATGGAGCATTGTGATGACAAGGTCATGCAGTATTGTGAAGCCAGGTGTCAGGGAGCATTGTGATGACATATGTAGTGGCCCATTGTGATGACAATGGCATGGAGCATTGGGATGCCAAGTGTCATGGAGGATTCTTATGACAAAGGTAATGGAGCATTTTGATGACAATGGCTTGGAGCATTGTGATGACAAGGGTCAGGGAGCATTGTGCTGACAAGTGCATGGAGATTTGTGATGACAAGGGTCATGGAGCATTCTGATGACAAGCTTTTGGAGTATTCTGATGACAATGCAATGGAGCATTGTGATGTAAACGGCAAGGGGCATTGTGATGAAAAGGCATGGAGCCTTTTCGTGACAGGGTTCAAGGAGCATTCTGATGACAAGTGTCACGGAGCATTGTGATGACAAGTGTATTGAGCATTGTGATGACAAAGGTCATGGAGCATTGTGATGAAAAGAGCATGGAGTATTGTGATGACAGGCATCATGGAGCGTTGTGATGACATGTATTATGGAACATTGTGATCACAAGAGTTTGGAGCATTGTGATGACAGAGGTCATGGATCATTTTGATTTCAAGGAGCATGGAGCATTCTGATGACAAGGGCATGAAGCAATGTGATCCCAAGTTTCATGGAGGATTGTGATGACAATGGAAATGGAGTATTGTGATGACAAGCACATAGAGCATTGTAATGACAAGGTCATGTAGCATTTTTTTGACAAAGGCATGGAGCATTGTGATGACAGGTGTCATGGAGCACTGTGATGACAAGCATCACAGAGCATTGTGTATACAGGGGTTATGGAGCATTGGGATGACAAGGGCATGGATCATTGTGATGACAAATTTCATGGAGCATTGGGATGACTCGGGAATGGAGCATTGTGATGACAAGAGTCTTGGATCATTGTGTTGTCAGGTGTCATGGAATGTTGTGATGACAGTGGTCATGGAGAATAGTGATGATATTGGTCATGGTGCATTGCGATGACAAGGGAATGGAGCATGGTGATGACAAAGTCCTGGAGCATTGTGATAAGAAGACCATGGAGACTTTTGATGAGAAGTCTCATGGAGCATTCTGTTGAAAAGGGGCATGGAGCATTGTGATTACAGGGGTCTTGGAGCATTTTGATGACAAGGGCATGAATCATGGTGATGAGAAGACCTTGGAGCATTCTGATGACATGCGTCATGGAGCTTTGTGATGACAAGGGTAGGAAGCATTGTGATTACAGGTGTCTTGGAGCATTGTGATGAAAAGAGCATGGATTATTGTGATAAAAAAGGCATGGAGCCTTGTAATGACATGGTTCAAGGCGCATACTGACGACAACTGTCATGGAGCATTGTGATGACAAGTGTTTCGAGCATTGTAATGACAAAGATCATGGAACATTGTGATGAGAAGTCCATGGATAATTGTGATGACGAGCGTCATGGGGCATTGTGATGACAAGTTTCATGGAGCCTTGTGATGACAAGGCCGTGTAACGTTTTGATGGCAGGGGTCATGGAGCATTGTTATGACAGGGGTAATGGAGCATTTTGATGAGAAGGACATGGAACATTGGTCTGAAATATTTCATGGAGTATTGTGATGAGAGTGGCATGGTGCATTGTGATGACAAGGGCACGGAACACTGTGATACATGGGTCATGGGTCAAGGAGCTTTGTGATGAAAAATCATAGAGCATTGTGATGACAAGGGCATGGAGCATTGTGATGACAGGGACATGGAGCATTGTTATGACCGGGGCATGGAGCATTGTGATGAGAAGTCCATGGAGACTTGTGATGACATGCGTCATGGAGTTTTGTGATGACAAGTGCATGGAGCATTGTGATTACAGGGATCGTGGAGCATTGTGAAGAAAAGGTCATGGATCATTTTGATGAAAACGGCATGGATCCTTGTCATGATACGGTTCAAGGAGCATACTGATGACAAGGGTCAGGGAGCATTGTGATGACAACTGTATTGAGCATTGTGTTGACAAAGATCATGGAGCATTGTGATAAGAAGACCATGGATAATTGTGATGATGAGCGTCATGGGGTGTTTTGATGATAAGTGTTATGCAACATTGTGATCACAAGGGTTTGGAGCATTATGATGACAGAGGTCATGCAGAATATTGATTTCACTGTGATGACAATAGCCTGAAGCATTATGATGATGGGCATGGTGCACTGTGATTACAGGGTTCATGGAGCATTGAGATGAAAAGCGGCAAGGAGCATTGTGATTACAAGGGTCTTGGAGCATTGTGATGACAAGGGCATGGAGCATTGTCATGAGAAGGTCATGGAACATTCTGATGACATGCGTCATGGAGCTATGTGATGACAAGTGAATGGAGCATTGTGATTTCAGGGGTGTTGAGCATTGTGATGAGAAGTGTCATGGAATCTTGTGATGATTAGGCCGTGGAACATTGTGATGGTGGTGGTCATGGTGCATTGTTATGACAGGGGTAATGGAGCATTGTGATGAGAAGGGTATGGAATATTGGTCTGAAATGTTTCATGGATTATTGTGAGGAGAGTGGGCATGGAGCATTGTGATGACAAGTGCACGGAACACTGTGATACATGTGTCATGCAGGACTGTAATGAAAAGGGCATGGAACATTGTGATGAGAAGGGCATCGAGCATTGTGATGACAAGTGTCATGGAGCTTTGTGATGACAAGGGCATGGAGCAATGTGATGAGAGGGTTCATGGAGCATTGTGAGGACAATGTCATGGAGCATTGTGATGCCAAGGGTCATGGAGCTTTGTGATGACAAGTCATGGAGCATTTTGATGACAAGGGCTTGGTGCAATGTGATGAGAAGGGCAGGGAGCATTTTGATGACCGGGTCATGCAGCAATTTGATAAAAAGTGTAATGGAATATTTTGATGGCAGGGGTTATAGAACATTGTGATGTCAGGGGTCTTGGAGCTTTGGGATGAAAAGTGTCATGGAGCATTTTGATGACAGGGGTTATGGCACATTGTGATGTCAGGGGTCATGGTACATTGTGATAATAAAGGGATGTAGCATTGTGATGACAGGGTCATGGAACATTGTGATTACAGGGGTGAGGGCGTATTGTGATGACTAGTGATGGAACATTGTGATATCACTTGTTAGAGAGCATTTTGATGAGAAGAGCATGGACCATTGTGATGACAAGATTTATGGAGCATTGCAATGAAAAAGTTGTGAAACGTTGTGAGGAAATGCGTGTGGCACATTTTGATGACAATGGTCATGGAGCATTGTTCTGACAAAGACATGGAGCATTGTGATGACAAGTGTCACAGAGAATTGTGATGAAATCTTCATGGAGCATTGTGGTTACAAAGGTCACAGAGCCTTGTGATGACGTGGGCATGGACCATTTTGATGACAAACGTTATGAAGCATTGAGATGACTGGAGTCACGGAGCATTGTGGTGACAGGGGTCAATGAACATTGTGATGACAAGGGCATGGAACATTGTGTTGACAGGGGAATGGAGCATTGGTCTGACAGGTTTCATAGATTATTGTGATGACAGTGGGCATGGTGCATTGTGATGACAAGGGCATGGAGCATTGTGATGAGAAGGTCATGGAGTATTGTGAAGAGAGGTGTCAGGGAGCATTGTGATGACATATGTCATAGTCCACTGCGATGACAATGGCATGGAGCACTGTGATGCCGAATGTAATGGAGGATTGTGATGACAAATATAATGGAGCATTGTGATGGTTACCGCTTGGAACATTATGATGATAAGGGCCATTGAAAATTTTCATGACAATGTTGTGAAGCATTGTGATGAAAAATTCCTGGAGCATTGTAATGACAAAACCATGGAGCCTTGTGATGACAAGTCTCTTGGAGCATACTGATGAAAAGGGGCATGGAGTATTGTGATTACAGGGGTCTTGGAACATTGTGATGACAAGGGCATGGAGCATTGTGAGGAGAAGACCAAGGAGCATTCTGATGGCATGCATCATTTTGCTTTGTGATTTCAAGGGCATGGAGCACTGTGATTACATGGGTTTTGGAGCATTGTGATGAAAAGTGCATGGAACATTGAGATGAAAAAAGCATGGAGCCTTGTCATGACAGGATTCAAGCAGCATACAGACAACAAGTGTCAGGGAGCATTTTGATGACAAGTGTATTGAGCATTGTGATGACAAATGTCATGGAGCCTTGTGATGAGAAGACCATGGATAATTGTGATGACGAGTGTCATGGGGCATTGTGATGACAAGTGATATGGAATATTGTGATCACAAGTGTTTGGGGCATTGTTATGACAGAGGTCATGGAGCATTTTGATTTCATTGTGATGACAATAGCATGAAGCATTATGATGATGGGCATGGTGCATTGTGATGATAGGGTTCATGGATCATTGAGACGAAAAGGGGCATAGAGCATTGTGATTACAGGGTTCTTGGAGCATTGTGATGAGAAGGGTCATGGAGCTTTGTGATGACAAGGCCATGGAACATCGTGATGGCAGGGGTCATGGAGCATTGTTATGAAAGTGGTAATGGAGCATTGTGATGGCAAGGTCGTGGAGCATTGTGATGAGAAGGCCATGGAGCATTGTGATGACATGCGTCATGGAGCTTTGTGAAGACAAGGGCATGGAGCAATGTGATGAGATTGTTCATGGACCATTTTGATGACAATGACATGGAGCATTGTGATGCCAAGGGTCTTGGATATTTTTGATGAAAAAGGTCATGGAGCATTTAATAGCAAGGGCGTTGTGCATTGTGATGAGAAGGGCAGGGAGCATTGTGATGACAGGGTCATGGAGCAATTTGATGAAAAGTGTCATGGAACATTTTGATGACAGTTGTTATGGAACACAGTGATGTCAGGGGTCATCGAACATTGTGATGATAAGTGCATGTAGCATTGTGATGAGAGGAATCATGGAACATTGTGATGACAGGGGTGAGGGAGTATTGTGAGAAATAGTGATGTAGCATTGTGATATCAGTGGTGAGAGAGCATTTTGATGAGATGTGCAAGGAGCATTGTGATGACAAATTTTATGGAGCATTGTGATGAGAAAATTGTGGAGCACTGTGATGACAAGCGCATGGAGCATTGTGATGACAAGTGTCAAAGAGCATTGTGATGAAAAGTTCTTGGAGCATTGTGGTTAAAAATGTCAGAGAGCCTTGTGATGACGTGGGCATGGACCATTATGATGACAAAAGTTATGAAGCATTGAGATGACTGGAGTCACGGAGCATGGTGATGACCGGGGTCATGGAGCATTGTGATAACAAGGGCATGGAGCATTGTGATGAGAGGGGCATGGAACATTGGTCTAATAAGTTTCATGGATTATTACGATGACAGTTGGAATGGCACATTGTGATGACAAGGGCATGGAGCATTGTGATGACCAGGTCATGCAGTATTGTGAAGACAGGTGTCCGGGAGCATTGGGATGCCATATGTAATGGCCCATTGCGATGACAATGGCATGGAGCATTGTGATGCCAAATGTCATGGATCATTGTGATGACAATGGCTTGCAACTTTGTTATGACAAGTGTCAGGGAGCATTGTGCTGACAAGTGCATGGAGAATTGTGATGACAAGGGTCATGGAGCATTCTGATGACAAGCTTGTGGAGTATTTTGTTGACAATGGCATGGAGCATTGTGATGAAAACGGCATGGAACATTGTGATGAAAATGGCATGGAGACTTTTCGTGACAGGATTCAAGGAGCATTCTGATGACAAGTGTCGGGGAGCATTGTGATGACAAGTGTATTGAGAATAGTGATGACAAAGGTCATAGAGCATTGTGATGAGAAGGGCATGGAGTATTGTGACGACAGGCATCATGGAGCGTTGTGATGACAAGTGTTATGGAACACTCTGATCACAAGGGTTTGGAGCATTGTGATGAGAGAGGTCATGGATCATTTTGATTTCAAAGAGCATGGAGCATTGTGATGACAAGGGCATGAAACAATATGATCCAAAGTTTCATGGAGGATTGTGATGACAATGGAAATGGAGTATTGTGATGCCAAGTGTCATGGAGGATTCTGATGACAAACGTAATGGAGCATTGTGATGACAATGGCTTGGAGCATTGTGATGAAATTGGTCATGGAGCATTGTGCTGACAATGCATGGAGAAGTGTGATGACAAGTGTCATGGAGCATTCTGATGACAAGCTTGTGGAGTATTTTGATGACAATTGCATGGAACATTGTGATGACATGTGTCATGGAGCACTGTGATGACAAGCGTCACGGAGCTTTGTGAATATAGGGGTCATGGACCATTGGGATGACAAGGGCATGGAATATTGTGATGACAAGGGTCATGGAGCCCTGGGCTGAAAATGTTCATGGAGTGTTGTGATGACACGGGTCATGCAGCATTGTGATGACTAGGGAATGGAGAATTGTGATGACAAGTGCCAAGGATCACTGTGTTTTCAGGTGTCATGGAGTGTTCTGATGACAGTGGTCATGGAGCATTATGATGACAAGGGAATGGAGCATGATGATGACAAGGTCCTGGAGCACTGTGATGAAAAGTCCATGGAGACATTTGATGACAAATCTCATGGAGCATTGTGATTAAAAGGGGCATGGAGCAATGTGATTACAGGGTTCTTGGAGCAATATGATGACTAGGGCATGGAGCAATGTGATGAGAAGGCCATGGAGAATTCTGATGACATACGTCATGGAGTTTTGTGATGACAAGGGCATGGAGCATTGTGATGACAAGGGCATGGAACATTGGTCTAATAAGTTTCATGGATTATTGTGATGACAGTTGGAATTTCGCATTGTGATGACAAGGGCATGGAGCATTGTGATGACCAGGTCATACAGTATTGTGAAGACAGGTGTCAGGGAGCATTGTGATGACATATGTAATGGCCCAATGTGATGACAATGGCATGGGGCATTGTGATGCCAAGTGTCATGGAAGATTCTGATGACAAAGGTAATGGAGCATTGTGATGACAATGGCTTGGAGCATTGTGATGACAAGGGTCAGGGAACATTGTGCTGACAAGTGCATGTAGTACTGTGATGACAAAGGTCATGGAGCATTCTGATGACAAGCTTGTGGAGTACTTTGATGACAATGGCATGGAGCATTGAAATGAAAATGGCATGGGTCATTGTGATGAAAGAGGCATGGAGCCTTTTCGTGACAGGGTTCAAGGAGCATTCTGATGACAAGTGTCAGGGAGCTTTGTGATGACAAGTGTATTGAGAATTGTGATGACAAAGGTTATGGAGCATTGGGATGAAAAGGGCATGGAATATTGTGATGACAGGCATCATGGAGCATTGTGATGACTAGTGTTATGGAACATTGTGATCACAAGGGTTTGGAGCATTGTGATGACAGACGTCATGGATCATTTTGATTTCAAAGAGCAGGGAGCATTTTGATGACAGGGGTATGAAGCAATGTGATCCCAAGGTTCATGTAGGATTGTTATGACAATTGAAATGGAGTATTGTGATGAGAAGCGCATAGAGCATTGTAATGACAATGTCATGTAGCATTTTGCTGACAAAGACATGGAGCATTGTGATGACATGTGTCATGGAGCACTGTGATGACAAGAGTCACGGAGCATTGTGAATACAGGGGTCATGGACCATTGTAATGACAAGGGTCATGGATCACTGGGCTGAAAAAGTTCATGGAGTGTTGTGGTGACAGGGCTCATGAAGCATTGTGAAGACTAGGGAATGGAGCATTGTGATGACAAGAGTCCCAGATCATTGTGTTGTCAGGTGTCATGGAGTGTTTTGATGACAGTGGTCATGGAGAATTGTGATGATATTGGCCATGGATCATTGTGATGAGTAGGACATGGAGCATTGTGATGAGAAGATCATGGATAATTGTGATGATGAGCATCATGGGGTGTTGTGATGATAAGTATAATGGAACATTGTGATCACAAGGGTTTGGAGCATTATGATGACAGAGTTCATGGAGAATATTGATTTCATTGTGATTACAATAGCCTGAAGCATTATGATGATGGGCATGGTGAATTGTGATGACAGGTTTCATGGAGCATTGAGATGAAAAGGGGCATGGAGCATTGTGATTACAAGGGTCTTGAAACATTGTGATGACAAGGGCATGGAGCATTGTGATGAAAAAGCCATGGAACATTCTGATGACATGCGTCATGGAGCTTTGTGATGACAAGGGCATGGAGCATTGTGATTTCAGTGGTCTTAAACATTGTGATGACAAGTGTCATGGAACCTTGTGATGACTAGGCCGTGGAACATTTTGATGGCAAAGGTCATGGTGCATTTTTATGACAGGGGTAATGCAAGATTTTGATGAGAAAGGCATGGAATATTTGTCTGAAATATTTCATGGATTATTGTGATGAGAGTGGGCATGGAGCATTGTGATGACAAGGGCCCGGAGCACTGTGATACATGGGTCATACAGGATTGTAATGACAAAGGCATGGAGCATTGGGATGAGAAGGGCATCGAGCATTGTGATGACAAGTATCAGGGAGCTCTGTGATGACAAGAGCATGGAGCATTGTGATGAAAAGGCCATGAAACCATCTGATGACATGCGTCATGGAGCTTTGTGATGACAAGGTCATGGAGCATTGTGATTTCAGGGGTCTTAAGCATTGTGATGACAAGTGTCATGGAACCTTGTGATGACTAGGCTGTGGAACATTTTGATGGCAAGGGTCATGGTGCATTGTTATGACAGTGTTAATGGATGATTTTGATGAGAAGGGCATGGAACATTGGTCTGAAATATTTCATGGATTATTGTGATGAGAGTGGGCATGGAGCATTGTGATGACAAGGGCCCGGAGCACTGTGATACATGGGTCATGCAGGGTTGTAATGACAAAGGCATGGAGCATTGTGATGAGAAGGGCATCGAGCATTGTTATGACAAGTATCAGGGAGCTTTGTGATGACAAGGGCATGGAGCAATGAGATAAGAGGGTTCATGGAGCATTGTGATGACAATGACATGGAGCATTGTGATGCCAAGGGTCATGGAGTTTGTGATGAAAAGTCATGGAGCATTTTGATGTCAAGGGCATGGTGCATTGTGATGAGAAAGGGAGGGAGCATTTTGATGGCCGGGTCATGCAGCAATTTGATGAAAAGTGTAAAGGAATATTTTGATGGCAGGTGTTATAGAACATTGTGATGTCAGGGGTCTTGGAACTTTGGGAAGAAAAGGGTCATGGAGCATTTTGATGACAGGGGTTATGGAACATTGTGATGTCAGGGGTCATGGAACATTGTGATGATAAGGGGATGTAGCATTGTGATGACAGGGTCATGGAACATTGTGATTACAGGGGTGAGGGAGTATTGTGATGACTAGTGATGGAACATTGTGATATCTCATGTGAGAGCGCATTTGGATGAGAAGTGCATGGAGCATTGTGATTACAAGGTTTATGGAGCATAGCGATGACACGGTTGTGGATCATTGTGATGAAAAGCACATGGCACATTGTGATGACAAGGGTCATGGAGCATTGTTCTGACAAAGACATGGAGCATTGTGATGATAAGGTTCACGGAACATTGTGATGAAATGTTCATGGAGCATTGTGGTTACAAATGTCACAGAGCCTTGTGTTGAGGCGGACATGGACCGTTTTGATGACAAACGCTATGAAGCATTGTGATGACTGGACTCACGGTGCACTGAGATGACAGGGGTCATGGAGCATTGTGATGACAAGCGCATGGAGCATTGCTCTAATAAGTTTCAGGGATTATTGTGATGACAGTGGGAATGGAGCATTGTGATGACAAGGGCATGGAGCATTGTGATGACCAGGTCATGCAGTATTGTGAAGAGAGGTGTCAGGGAGCATTGTGATGACATATGTAATGGCCCATTGTGATGACATTGGCATGGAGCATTGTGATGCCAGTTGTCATGGAGGATTCTGATGACAAAGGTAATGGAGCATAGTGATGACAATGGCTTGGAGCATTGTGATGACAAGGGTCAGGGAGCATTGTGCTGACAAGTGAATGGAGAATTGTGATGACAAGGGTCATGGAGCATTCTGATGACAAGCTTGTGGAGTATTTTGATGACAATGGCATGGAGCATTGTGTTGAAAATTGCATGGGGCTTTGTGATGAAAAAGACATGGAGCCTTTTCGTGACAGGGTTCAAGGAGCATTGTGATGACAAGTGTCAGGGAGCATTGTGATGACAAGTGTATTGAGCATTGTGATGACAAAGGTCATGGAGCATTGTGATGAAAAGGGCATGGAGTATTGTGATGACAAACATCATGGAGCGTTATGATGACAAGTGTTATGGATCATTGTGATCACAAGGGTTTGAAGAATTGCGATGACAGAGGTCATAGATCATTTTGATTTCAAGGAGCATGGAGCATTGTGATGACTAGGGCATGAAGCATTGTGATCCCAAGGTTCTTGGAGGATTGTGATGACAATGGTAATGGAGTATTGTGACGAAAAGCGCATAGAGCATTTTAATGACAAGGTCCTGTAGCATTTTACTGACAAAGTCATGGAGCATTGTGATGACAGGTGTCATGGAGCACTGTGATGACAAGCGTCACAGAGCACTGTGAATACAAGGGTCATGGAGCATTGGGATGACAAGGGCATGGATCATTGTGATGACAATTGTCATGGAGCATTGGGCTGAAAACGTTCATGGAGTATTGTGATGACAGGGGTCATGGAGCATTGTGATTACAGGGGTCTTGGAGCATTGTGATGAAAAGAGTCCCGGATCATTGTGTTGTCAGGTGTCATGGAGTGTTGTGATGACAGTGGTCATGGAGCATTGTGATGATATTGGTCATGGAGCATTGTGATGAGAAGATCATGTAGCATATTGCTGAAAATATTCATGGAGTATTGTGATGACATGGGTCATGGAGCATTCTGATGACAAGGGAATGGAGCATGGTGATGACAAGGTACTGGAGCATTGTGATGAGATGACCATGGAGACTTGTGATGACAAGTCTCATGGAGCATTCTGATGAAAAGGGGCATGGAACATTGTGATTACATGGGTCTTGGAGCATTGTGATGACAAGGGCATGGAGCAATTTGAGGAGAAGGCCATGGAACATTCTGATGGCATGCATCATGGAGCTTTGTGATGACAAGGGCATGTAGCTTTGTGATTACAGGGGTCTTGGAGCATTGTGATGACAAGGGTCATGGAGCCTTGTGATGACAAGGCTGTGGAACATTGTGATGGCAGGTATCATGGAGCATTGTTATGACAGAGGTAATGGATCATTGTGATAAGAAGGGCATTGAACATTGGTCTGAAATGTTCCATGGATTATTGTGATGAGAGTGTACATGGAACATTGTGATGAGAAGGGCACGGTACACTGTGATACATGGGTCATGGGGCATTGTAATGACAAGGGCATGGAGCAATGTGGTGAGAGCTGACATGGAGCATTGTGGTGACAATGTCATGGAGCATTGTGATGCCAAGGGCCATGGAGCTTTGTGATGACAAAGGTCATGGAGAATTTTGATGACAAGGGTGTGGTGCATTGTGTTGAGAAGGGAAGGGAGCATTTTGATGACATGGTCATGCAGCAATTTGATGAAAATTGTAGTGGAACATTTTGATGACAGGGGTTATAGAACATTGTGATGCCAGGGGTCATGGAGCTTTGCGATGAAATGGGTGATGGAGCATTTTGATGACAGGGCTTATGGAACATTGTGATGTCAGGGTTCATGGAACATTGTGCTGATAAGGGGATGTAGCATTGTGAATGACAGGGGTCATGGAACATTGTGATAACAGGGGTGAGGGAGGATTGTGATGACTAGTGATGGAACATTGTGGTATCTCATGTGAGAGAGCATTTGGATGAGAAGTGCATGGAGCATTGTGATTACAAGGTTTATAGATCATAGCGATGACAAGGTTGTGGATCATTGTGATGAAAAACACATGGCACATTGTGATGACAAGGGTCATGGAGCATTGTTCTGACAAAGACATGGAGCACTGTGATGACAAGGTTCACGGAGCATTGTGATGAAATGTTCATGGAGCATTGTGGTTACAAATGTCACAGAGCCTTGTGTTGAGGCGGACATGGACCGTTCTGATGACAAACGTTATGAAGCAGTGTGATGACTGGCGTCATGGAGCATTGTGATGACAGGGGTCATGGAGCATTGTGATGACAAGCGCATGGAGCATTGCTCTAATAAGTTTCAGGGATTATTGTGATGACAGTGGGAATGGAGCATTGTGATGACAAGGGCATGGAGCATTGTGATGACCAGGTCATGCAGTATTGTGAAGAGAGGTGTCAGGGAGCATTGTGATGACATATGTAATGGCTCATTGTGATGACAATGGCATGGAGCATTGTGATGCCAATTGTCATGGAGGATTCTGATGACAAAGGTAATGGAGCATTGTGATGACAATGGCTTGGAGCATTGTGATGACAAGGGTCAGGGAGCATTGTGGTGAGAAGTGCATGGAGAATTGTGATGACAAGGGTCATGGAGCATTCTGATGACAAGCTTGTGGAGTATTTTGATGACAATGGCATGGAGCATTGTGATGAAAATTGCATGGGGCTTTGTGATGAAAAAGACATGGAGCCTTTTCGTGACAGGGTTCAAGGAGCATTGTGATGACAAGTGTCAGGGAGCATTGTGATGACAAGTGTATTGAGAATTGTGATGACAAAGGTCATGGAGCATTGTGATGAAAAGGGCATGGAGTATTGTGGTGACAGGCATCTTGGAGCGTTGTGATGACAAGTGTTATGGAACCTTGTGATCACAAGGGTTTGAAGCATTGTGATGACAGAGGTCATGGATCATTTTGATTTCAAGGAGCATGGAGAATTGTGATGACAAGGGCATGAAGCAAAGTGATCCCAAGGTTCATCGAGGATTGTGATGACAATGGTAATGGAGTATTTTGATGACAAGCACATAGAGCATTGTAATGACAAGTCATGTAGCATTTTGCTGACAAAGGCATGGAGCATTGTGATGACAGGTGTCATGGAGCACTGTGATGACAAGCGTCACGGAGCCTTGTGAATACAGGGGTCATGGAGCATTGGGATGACAAGGGCATGGATCATTGTGATGACAAGGGTCATGGAGAATTGGGCTGAAAATGTTCATGGAGTATTGTGATGACAGGGGTCATGGAGCATTGTGATTACAGGGGTCTTGGAGCATTGTGATGATATTTGTCATGGAGCTTTCTGATGAGAAGGTCATGGAGCACTGGGCTGAAAATGTTCATGTAGTATTGTGATGACAGGTGTCATGGAGAATTTTGATGACAAGGGAAAGGAGCGTGGTGATGACAAGGTCCTGGAGCATTGTGATGAGAAGACCATGGAGACTTGTGATGACAATTCTCATGGAGCATTCTGATGAAAAAGGGCATGGAGCATTGTGATTACAGGGGTCTTGGAGCATTGTGATGACAAGGGGATGGAGCACTGTGAGGAGAAGGCCATGAAACATTCTGATGACATGCGTCATGGAGCTTTGTGATGACAAGGGCATGGAGCATTGTGATTAGAGTGATCTTGGATCATTGTGATGACAAGGGTCATGGAGCCTTGTGATGGCAAGGCCGTGGAACATTGTGATGGCAGGGGTCATGGAGCATTGTTATGACAGAGGTAATGGAGCATTGTGATGAGAAGGGCATTGAGCATTGGTCTGAAATGTTTCATGGATTACTGTGATGAGAGTGGGCATGGAGATGTGTGATGACAAGGGCATGGAGCAATGTAATGAGAGGGTAATGGAACATTGTGATGACAATGACATGGAGCATTGTGTTGCCAAGGGTCATGGTGATTTGTGATGAAAAATGTCATGGAGCATTTTGATGACACGGGTGTGGTGCATTGTGATGAGAAGGGCAGGGAGCATTTTGATGACAGGTTCATGCAGTAATTTGATGAAAAGTGTAATGGAACATTTTGATGACAGGGGTTATAGAACATTGTGATGTCAGGGGTCATGGAACATTGTGCTGATAAGGGGATGTAGCATTGTGAATGACAGGGGTCATGGAACATTGTGATAACAGGGGTGAGGGAGGATTGTGATGACTAGTGATAGAACATTGTGATATCTCATGTGAGAGAGCATTTGGATGAGAAGTGCATGGAGCATTGTGATTACAAGGTTTATGGAGCATAGCGATGACAAGGTTGTGGATCATTGTGATGAAAAGCGCATGGCACATTGTGATGACAAGGGTCATGGAGCATTGTTCTGACAAAGACATGGAGCATTGTGATGACAAGGGTCACGGAGCATTGTGATGAAAAGTTCATGGAGCATTGTGGTTACAAAGGTCACAGAGCCTTGTGATGATGCGGGCATGGACCGTTGTGATGACAAACGTTATGAAGCATTGTGATGACTGGAGTCACGGAGTATTGTGATGACAGGGTTCATGGAGCATTCTGATGACAAGGGCATGGAGCATGGTGATGACAGGGGCATGGAGCATTGTTCTGACAAGTTTCATAGTTTATTGTGATGACAGTGGATATGGTGCACTGTGATGACAAGGCCATGGAGCATTGTGATGACAAGGGCATGGAGTATTGTGAAGACAGGTGTCAGGGAGCATTGTGATGACATATGTCATGGTCCATTGCGATGACAATTGCATGGAGCATTGTGATGCCAAATGTAATGGAGGATTGTGATGACAAATATAATGGAGCATTGTGATGACTAGGGCTTGGAGCATTATGATGACAAGGGCCATTGAGAATTTTCATGACAATGTCGTGAAGCATTGTGCTGACAAACTCCTGCAGCATTGTGTTGAGAAAACCATGGAGCCTTGTGATGACAGGTCTCATGGAGCATACTGATGAAAAGGGGCATGTAGCATTCTGATTACACGGGTCTTGGAACATTGTGATAACAAGGGCATGGAGCATTGTGATGACAGGCATCATGGAGCGTTATGATGACAAGTGTTATGGATCATTGTGATCACAAGGGTTTGGAGAATTGCGATGACAGAGGTCATGGATCATTTTGATTTCAAGGAGCATGGAGCATTGTGATGACTAGGGCATGAAGCATTGTGATCCCAAAGTTCTTGGAGGATTCTGATGACAATGGTAATGGAGTATTGTCACGAAAAGCGCATAGAGCATTTTAATGACAAGGTCCTGTAGCATTTTACTGACAAAGTCATGGAGCATTGTGATGACAGGTGTCATGGAGCACTGTGATGACAAGCGTCACAGAGCACTGTGAATACAAGGGTCATGGAGCATTGGGATGACAAGGGCATGGATCATTGTGATGACAATTGTCATGGAGCATTGGGCTGAAAACGTTCATGGAGTATTGTGATGACAGGGGTCATGGAGCATTGTGATTACAGGGGTCTTAGAGCATTGTGATGAAAAGAGTCCCGGATCATTGTGTTGTCAGGTGTCATGGAGTGTTGTGATGACAGTGGTCATGGAGCATTGTGATGATATTGGTCATAGAGCATTGTGATGAGAAGATCATGTAGCATATTGCTGAAAATATTCATGGAGTATTGTGATGACATGGGTCATGGAGCATTCTGATGACAAGGGAATGGAGCATGGTGATGAGAATGTCCTGGAGCATTGTGATGAGATGACTATGGAGACTTGTGATGACAAGTCTCATGGAGCATTCTGATGAAAAGGGGCATGGAGCATTGTGATTACAGGGGTCTTGGAGCATTGTGATGACAAGGGCATGGAGCATTTTGAGGAGAAGGCCATGGAACATTCTGATGGCATGCATCATGGAGCTTTGTGATGACAAGGGCATGTAGCTTTGTGATTACAGGGGTCTTGGAGCATTGTGATGACAAGGGTCATGGAGCCTTGTGATGACAAGGCTGTGGAACATTGTGATGGCAGGTATCATGGAGCATTGTTATGACAGAGGTAATGGATCATTGTGATAAGAAGGGCATTGAACATTGGTCTGAAATGTTCCATGGATTATTGTGATGAGAGTGTACATGGAGCATTGTTATGAGAAGGGCACGGTACACTGTGATACATGGGTCATGGGGGATTGTAATGACATGGGCATGGAGCATTGTGATGAGAAGGGCATCGAGCATTGTGATGACAAGTGTCATGGACCTTTGTGATGACAAGGGCATGGAGCAATGTGATGAGAGGGTTCATGGAACATTGTGGTGACAATGTCATGGAGCATTGTGATGCCAAGGGCCATGGAGCTTTGTGATGACAAAGGTCATGGAGCATTTTGATGACAAGGGTGTGGTGCATTGTGTTGAGAAGGGAAGGGAGCATTTTGATGACATGGTCATGCAGCAATTTGATGAAAATTGTAGTGGAACATTTTGATGACAGGGGTTATAGAACATTGTGATGCCAGGGGTCATGGAGCTTTGCGATGAAAAGGGTGATGGAGCATTTTGATGACAGGGGTTATGGAACATTGTGATGTCAGGGTTCATGGAACATTGTGCTGATAAGGGGATGTAGCATTGTGAATGACAGGGGTCATGGAACATTGTGATAACAGGGGTGAGGGAGGATTGTGATGACTAGTGATGGAACATTGTGGTATCTCATGTGAGAGAGCATTTGGATGAGAAGTGCATGGAGCATTGTGATTACAAGGTTTATGGATCATAGCGATGGCAAGGATGTGGATCATTGTGATGAAAAACACATGGCACATTGTGATGACAAGGGTCATGGAGCATTGTTCTGACAAAGACATGGAGCATTGTGATGACAAGGTCAACGGAGAATTGTGATGAAATATTCATGGAGCATTGTGGTTACAAATGTCACAGAGCCTTGTGTTGAGGCGGGCATGGACCGTTCTGATGATAAACGTTATGAAGCAGTGTGATGACTGGAGTCATGGAGCATTGTGATGACAGGGGTCATGGAGCATTGTGATGACAAGCGCATGGAGCATTGCTCTAAAAAGTTTCAGGGATTATTGTGATGACAGTGGGAATGGAGCATTGTGATGACAATGGCATGGAGCATTGTGATGCCAATTGTCATGGAGGATTCTGATGACAAATGTAATGGAGCATTGTGATGACAATGGCTTGGAGCATTGTGATGACAAGGGTCAGGGAGCATTGTGCTGACAAGTGCATGGAGAATTGTGATGACAAGGGTCATGGAGCATTCTGATGACAAGCTTGTGGAGTATTTTGATGACAATGGCATGGAGCATTGTGATGAAAATTGCATGGGGCTTTGTGATGAAAAATACATGGAGCCTTTTCGTGACAGGGTTCAAGGAGCATTGTGATGACCAGTGTCAGGGAGCATTGTTATGACAAGTGTATTGAGAATTGTGATGACAAAGGTCATGGAGCATTGTGATGAAAAGGGCATGGAGTATTGTGATGACAGGCATCATGGAGCGTTGTGATGACAAGTGTTTTGGAACATTGTGATCACAAGGGTTTGAAGCATTGTGATGACAGAGGTCATGGATCATTTTTATTTCAAGGAGCATGGAGCATTGTGATGACAAGGGCATGAAGCAAAGTGATCCCAAGTTTCATGGAGGATTGTGATGACAATGGTAATGGAGTATTGTGATGACAAGCGCATAGAGCATTGTAATGACAAGGTCATGTAGCACTTTGCTGACAAAGGCATGGAGCATTGTGATGACAGGTGTCATGGAGCACTGTGATGACAAGCGTCACGGAGCATTGTGAATACAGGGGTCATGGAGCATTGGGATGACAAGGGCATGGATCATTGTGATGACAAGGGTCATGGAGAACTGGGCTGAAAATGTTCATGTAGTATTATGATGACAGGGGTCATGGAGCACTGTGATGACAGAGGTCATGGAGAATTTTGATTTCATTGTGCTGCCAATAGCCGGAAGCTCTATGATGATGTGCATGATGCATTTTGATGACAGGGTTCAAGGAGCATTGAGATGAAAAGGGGCATGGAGCATTGTGATCACATGGGTCTTGGAGCACAGTGATGAAACGGGCATGGAGCATTTTGATGAGAAGTCCATGGAACATTCTGATGACATGTGTCATGGAGCTTTGTGATGTCAAGGGCATGGAGCATTCTGATTAAAGGGGTCTTGGAGCATTGTGATGACAAGTGTCATGGAGCCTTGTGTTGACAAGGCCTTGGAACATTGTGATGACAGGGGTAATGGAGCATTGTTATGACAGGTGTAATGGAGCATTGTGATGAGAAGGGCATGGAGTTTTGTTATTACAGTATTTATGGAGGATTGCAATGACAAATTTTCAGACCTTTCTGATGAAATGTGCGTGGCACAGTGTGAAGACAAGGGTCATTGGGCATTTTTCTGACAAAGGCATGGAGCATTGTGATGACAAGTGTCACGGAGCATTGTGATGAAAAGTGCTTGGATCAATGTGGTTCCAAATGTAACAGAGCCTTGTGATGACGCGGGCATGGACCATTGTGATGACAAATGTTATGAAGCATTGTGATGACTGGAGTCACGGAGCATTGTGATGACAGGGGTCATGGAGCATTGTGATGACGAGGGCATGGAGCATTGAGCTGAGAAAGGCATAGAGCATTGTGATGACAAGGGTCAAAGAGCATTTTGATGAAAAGTTCATTGAGCACTGTTGTTAAAATGTCACAGAGACTGTTGATGGTGAGGGCATGGACCATTGTGATGACAAAGGTCATGAAGCATTGTGATGAAAACAGCATGGGGCATTGTGATGACAAGGGCATGGAGCCTTGTCATGACAGTGTTCCAGGAGCATACTGATGACAAATGTCAGGGAGCACTGTGATGACAAGTGTATTGAGCATTGAGATGACAAAGATCATGGAGAATTGTGATAAGAAGACCATGGATAATTGTGATGATGAGTGTCATGGGGTGTTGTGATGATAAGTGTTATGGAACATTGTGATCACAAGTGTTTGGAGCATTATGATGACATGGGTCATGCTGAATACTGATTTCACTCTGATGACAATAGCTTGAAGCATTATGATGATGGGCATGTTGCATTGTGATGACAGGGTTCATGGAGCTTTGAGATGAAAAGAGGCATGGATCATTGTGATTACAAGGGTCTTGGAGCATTGTGATGACAAGGGCATGGAGCATTGTGATGAGAAGGCCATAGAACATTCTGATGACATGCGTCATGGAGCTTTGTGATGACAAGGGCATGGAGCATTATGATTTGAGGGGTCTTCAGCATTGTGATGAGAAGTGTCATGGAACCTTGTGATGACAAGGCCGTGGAACATTGTGATGGCAGGGGTCATGGTGCATTGTTATGACAGGGGTAATGGAGCATTGTGATGAGAAAGATATGGAACATTGGTCTGAAAAGTTTCATGGATTATTGTGATGAGAGAGGGCATGGAGCATTGTGATGACAAGGGCACGGAACACTGTGATACATGGGTCATGCAGGATTGTAATGACAAGGGCATGGAGAATTGTGATGAGAAGGGCATCGAGCATTGTGATGACAATTGTCATGGAGCTTTGTGATGACAAGGGCATGGAGCAGTGTGATGAGAGGTTTCAAGGAACATTGTGATGACAATGACATGGAGCATTGTGAAGCCAAGAGTCATGGTGCATTGTTACGAGAAGGGCAGGGAGCATTTTGATGACCGGGTCATGCAGCAATTTGATAAAAAGTGTAATGGAACATTTTGAGGGCAGGGGTTATAGAACATTGTGATGTAAGGGGTCTTGGAGCTATGGGATGAAATGGGTCATGGAGTATTTTGATGAGAGGCGTAATGGAACATTGTGATGGCAGTGGTCATGGAACATTGTGATGATAAGGGGATGTAGCACTGTGATGACTGGGTCATGGAAAATTGTGATTACAGGGGTGAGGGAGTATTGTGATGACTAGTGATGGAACATTGTGATGTCCCTGGTGAGAGAGCATTTTGATGAGAAGTGCATGGACCATTGTGATTACAAGGTTTATGGAGCATTGCAATGACAAAGTTGTGAACCGTTGTGAGGAAATGCACGTGGCACATTGTGATGACAATGGTCATTGAGCACTGTTCTGACAAAGACATGGAGCATTGTGATGACAAGTGTCACGGAGAACTGTGATGAAATGTTCATGGAGCACTGAGCTTACAAAGGTCACAGAGCCTTGTGATGACGCGGGCATGGACCATTGTGATGACAAACTTTATGAAGCATTGTGATGACTGAAGTCACGGAGCATTGTGATGACCGGGGTCATGGAGCAGTGTGATGACAAGGGCATGGAGCATTGTGAGGACAGGGGCATGGAGCATTGGTCTCAGAAATTTCATAGATTGTTGTGATGACAGTGGGCATGGTGCATTGTGATAACAAGTGCATGGAGCATTGTGATGAGAAGGTCATGGAGTACTGTGAAGACAGGTGTCAGGGAACATTGTGATGACATATGTCATGGTCCATTGCGATGACAATGGCATAGAGCATTGTGATGCCAAATGGAATGGAGGATTGTGATGACAAATATAATGGAGCATTGTGATGATTAGGGCTTGGAGCATTATGATGACAAGGGCCACTGAAAATTTTCATCACAAGATTGTGAAGCATTTTGATGACAATGCCCTAGAGCACTGTGATGACAAAACCATGGAGCCTTGTGATGACCAATCTCATGGAGCATACTGATGAAAACGGGCATGGAGCATTGTGATTACAGGGTCTTGGAACATTGTGATGACAAGGGCATGGAGCATTTTGAGGAGAAGACCAAGGAGCATTCTGATGGCATGCGTCATTGAGCTTTGTGATGACAAGGGCATGGAGCATTGTGATTACATGGGTCTAGGAGCATTGTGATGAAAAGAGAATGGATCATTGTGATGAAAAAAGCATGGAGACTTGTCATGACAGGGTTCAAGGAGCATACAGACAACAAGTGTCAGGGAGCATTTTGATGAAAAGTGTATTGAGCATTGTGATGACGAAGGTCATGGAGCATTGTGATGAGAAGACCATGGATAATTTTGATGACGAGCGTCATGGGGCATTGTGATGACAAGTGTTATGGAATATTGTGATCACAAGGGTTTGGAGCATTGTTATGACAGAGGTGATGGAACATTTTGATTTCTTTGTTATGACAATCGCATGAAGCATTATGATGATTGGCATGGTGCACTCTGATGACAGGGTTCATGGATCATTAAGATGAAAAGTGTCATAGAGCATTGTGATTACAGTGTTCTTGGAGCAATGTGATGAGAAGTGTCATGGAGCCTTGTGATGACAAGGCCATGGAACATCGTGATGGCAGGGGTCATGGAGCATTGTTATGACAGGGGAAATGGAGAATTGTGATGGCAAGGGCATGGAGCATTGTGATGAGAAGGCCATGGAGCATTCTGAGGACATGTGTCATGGAGCTTTGTGAAGAGAAGGGCATGGAGCAATGTGATGAGAGCGTTCATGGAGCACTGTGATGACAATGACATGGAGCATTGTGATGCCAAGGGTCATGGATCTTTGTGATGACAAAGGTCATGGAGCATTTTGATGGCGAGTGTGTTGTGCATTGTGATGAGAAGGGCAGGGAGCATTCTGATGTCAGGGTCATGGAGCAATTTGATGAAAAGTGTCATGGAAATTTTTGATGACAGGTGTTATGGAAGATTGTGATGTCATGGGTCATCGAACATTGTGATGATAAGTGCATGTAGCATTGTGATGACAGGAGTCATGGAACAATGTGATGACAGGGGTGAGGGTGTATTGTGACAAATAGTGATGTAGCATTGTGATATCAGTGCTGAGAGAGCATTTGGATGAGAAGTGCATGGATCATTTTGATGACAAATATTATTGAGCATTGTGATGACAAGATTGTGGAGCACTGTGATGACAAGCGCAAGGTGCATTGTGATGACATGTGTCATGGAGCATTGTGCTGACAAGCGCATGGAGCATTGTGATGACAAGGGACAAAGAGCATTGTGATGAAAAGTTCATGGAGCATTTTGGTTAAAATGGTCACAGAGACTGTTCATGATGAGGGCATGGACCATTGTGATGACAAAGGTCATGAGGCATTGTGATGACTGGAGTCACGGCACATTGTGATGACAGGGGTCATGGAGCATTGTGATAACAAGGGCATGGAGCATTGTGATGACAAGGGCATGGAACATTGTTCTAATAAGTTTCATAGATTTTTGTGATGACAGTTGGAATGGCGCATTGTGATGACAAGGGCATGAAGCAATGTGATCCCAAAGTTCATGGAGGATTGTGATGACAATGGAAATGGAGTATTGCGATGACAAGCGCATAGAGCATTGTAATAAAAAAGGTCATTTAGCATTTTGATGACAAAGCATGGAGCACTGTGATGACAGGTGTCATGGAGCACTGTGATGACAAGCGTCACGGAACATTGTGAATACAGAGGTCATGGAGCATTGGGATGACAAGGGCATGGATCATTGTGATGACAAGGGTCATGGAGCACTGGGCTGAAAATGTTCATGGAGTGTTGTGATGACAGGGGTCATGGAGCATTGTGATGACTAGGGAATGGAGCATTGTGATGACAATAGTCCCGGATCATTGTGTTGTCAGGTGTCATGGAGTGTTGTGATGACAGTGGTCATGGAGCATTGTGATGATATTGGCCATGGAGCATTGTGATGAGTAGGTCGTAGAGCACTGGGCTGAAAATGTTCATGGATCATTGTGATGAAAGTGGTCATGGAGCATTGTGATGACAAAGGAATGGAGCATCGTGATGACAAGGTCCTGGAGCATTGTGATGAGAAGACCATGGAGACTTGTGATGACAAGTCTCATGGAGCATTCTGAAGAAAAGGGGCATGGAGCATTGTGATTACAGGGGTCTTGGAGCATTGTGATGACTAGGGCATGGAGCATTGTGATGAGAAGGCCATGAAGCATTCTGATGACATGCGTCATGGAGTTTTTTGATGACAAGGGCATGGAGCCTTGTGATTACAGGGGTTTTGGAACATTGTGATGACAAGGGCATGGAGCATTGTGAGGAGAAGACCAAGGAGCATTCTGATGGCCTGCGTCATTGAGCTTTGTGATGACAAGAGCATGGAGCATTGAGATTATATGTGTCTTGGAGCATTGTGATGAAAAGAACATGGATCATTGTGATGAAAAATGCATGGAGCCTTGTCATGACAGGATTCAAGCAGCATACAGACAACAAGTGTCAGGGAGCATTTTGATGACAAGTGAACTGAGCACTGTGAGGACAAAGGTCGTGCAGCATTGAGATGAGAAGACCATTGATAAATGTGATGACGAGCATCATGGGGCATTATGATGACAAGTGATATGGAATATTGTGATCACAAGGGTTTGGAGCATTGTTATGACAGAGGTCATGGAGCATTTTGATTTCATTGTGATGACAATAGCATGAAGCATTATGATGATGGGCATGGTGCATTGTGATGACAGGGTTCATGGATCATTGAGATGAAAAGTGGCATAGAGCATTGTGATTACAGGGTTCTTGGAGCATTGTGATGAGAAGGGTCATGGAGCTTTGTGATGACAAGGATATGGAACATCGTGATGGCAGGGGTCATGGAGCATTGTTATGTCAGGTGTAATGGAGAATTCTGATGGCAAGGGCGTGGAGCATTGTGATGAGAAGGCCATGGAGCATTCTGATGACATGAGTCATGGAGCTTTGTGAAGACAAGGGAATGGAACAATGTGATGAGAGCGTTCAGGGAGCATTGTGATGACAATGACATGGAGCACTGTGAGGCCAAAGGTCATGGATCTTTGTGATGAAAAAACTCATGGAGAATTTTGATAGCAAGGGCGTAGTGCATTGTGATGAGAAGGGCAGGGAGCATTGTGATGACAGGGTCATGGAGCAATTTGATGAAAAGTGTCATGGAACATTTTGATGACAGGTGTTATGGAACATTGTGATGTCAGGGGTCATCGAACATTGTGATGATAAGTGCATGTAGCATTGTGATGACAGGAGTCATGGAACATTGTGATGACAGGTGTGAGGGAGTATTCTGACAAATAGTGATGTAGCATTGTGATATCAGTGGTGAGAGAGCATTTTGATGAGAAGTGCATGGAGCACTGTGATGACAAATTTTATGGAGAAGTGTGATGACAAGATTGTAGAGCACTGTGATGACAAGCGTATGGTGCATTGTGATGACGTGTCATGGAGCATTGTGCTGACAAGCACATGGAGCATTGTGATGACAAGGGTCAAAGAGCATTGTGATGAGAAGTTCATGGAGCATTGTGGTTAAAAAGGTCACAGAGACTGTTGATGACGAGGGCATGGACCATTGTGATGACAAAGGTCATGAAGCATTGTGATGACTGGAGTCACGGATCATTGTGATGACAGTGGTCATGGAGCATTGTGATAACAAGGGCATGGAGCATTGTGATGACAAGGGCATGGAGCATTGTGATGAGAAGGCCATAGAACATTCTGATGACATGCGTCATGGAGCTTTGTGATGACAAGGGCATGGAGCATTATGATTTGAGGGGTCTTCAGCATTGTGATGAGAAGTGTCATGGAACCTTGTGATGACAAGGCCGTGGAACATTGTGATGGCAGGGGTCATGGTGCATTGTTATGACAGGGGTAATGGAGCATTGTGATGAGAAAGATATGGAACATTGGTCTGAAAAGTTTCATGGATTATTGTGATGAGAGAGGGCATGGAGCATTGTGATGACAAGGGTACGGAACACTGTGATACATGGGTCATGCAGGATTGTAATGACAAGGGCATGGAGAATTGTGATGAGAAGGGCATCGAGCATTGTGATGACAATTGTCATGGAGCTTTGTGATGACAAGGGCATGGAGCAGTGTGATGAGAGGTTTCAAGGAACATTGTGATGACAATGACATGGAGCATTGTGAAGCCAAGAGTCATGGTGCATTGTTACGAGAAGGGCAGGGAGCATTTTGATGACCGGGTCATGCAGCAATTTGATAAAAAGTGTAATGGAACATTTTGAGGGCAGGGGTTATAGAACATTGTGATGTAAGGGGTCTTGGAGCTATGGGATGAAATGGGTCATGGAGTATTTTGATGAGAGGCGTAATGGAACATTGTGATGGCAGTGGTCATGGAACATTGTGATGATAAGGGGATGTAGCACTGTGATGACTGGGTCATGGAAAATTGTGATTACAGGGGTGAGGGAGTATTGTGATGACTAGTGATGGAACATTGTGATGTCCCTGGTGAGAGAGCATTTTGATGAGAAGTGCATGGACCATTGTGATTACAAGGTTTATGGAGCATTGCAATGACAAAGTTGTGAACCGTTGTGAGGAAATGCACGTGGCACATTGTGATGACAATGGTCATGGAGCACTGTTCTGACAAAGACATGGAGCATTGTGATGACAAGTGTCACGGAGAACTGTGATGAAATGTTCATGGAGCACTGAGCTTACAAAGGTCACAGAGCCTTGTGATGACGCGGGCATGGACCATTGTGATGACAAACTTTATGAAGCATTGTGATGACTGAAGTCACGGAGCATTGTGATGACCGGGGTCATGGAGCAGTGTGATGACAAGGGCATGGAGCATTGTGAGGACAGGGGCATGGAGCATTGGTCTCAGAAATTTCATAGATTGTTGTGATGACAGTGGGCATGGTGCATTGTGATAACAAGTGCATGGAGCATTGTGATGAGAAGGTCATGGAGTACTGTGAAGACAGGTGTCAGGGAACATTGTGATGACATATGTCATGGTCCATTGCGATGACAATGGCATAGAGCATTGTGATGCCAAATGGAATGGAGGATTGTGATGACAAATATAATGGAGCATTGTGATGATTAGGGCTTGGAGCATTATGATGACAAGGGCCACTGAAAATTTTCATCACAAGATTGTGAAGCATTTTGATGACAATGCCCTAGAGCACTGTGATGACAAAACCATGGAGCCTTGTGATGACCAATCTCATGGAGCATACTGATGAAAACGGGCATGGAGCATTGTGATTACAGGGTCTTGGAACATTGTGATGACAAGGGCATGGAGCATTTTGAGGAGAAGACCAAGGAGCATTCTGATGGCATGCGTCATTGAGCTTTGTGATGACAAGGGCATGGAGCATTGTGATTACATGGGTCTAGGAGCATTGTGATGGAAAGAGAATGGATCATTGTGATGAAAAAAGCATGGAGACTTGTCATGACAGGGTTCAAGGAGCATACAGACAACAAGTGTCAGGGAGCATTTTGATGAAAAGTGTATTGAGCATTGTGATGACAAAGCCATGGAGCATTGTGACTACAGGTGTCATGGAGCACTGCGATGAAAAGCGTCATGGAGGATTCTGATGACAAAGGTAATGGAGCATTGTGATGACAATGGCTTGGAGCATTGTGATTACAAGGGTCACGGAGCATTGTGCTGGCAAGTGCATGGAGAATTGTGTTGACAATGGTCATGGAGCATTTTGATGACTGGGGTTATGGAACATGGTGATGTCAGGGGTCATGGAACATGGTGATGATAAGGGGATGTAGCATTGTGATGACAGAGTCATGAAACCTTGTTATTACAGGGGTGAGGGAGTATTGTGATGACTAGTGATGGAACATTGTGATATCTCTGGTGAGAGAGCATTTTGATGAGAAGTGCATGGACCATTGTGATTACAACGTTTATGGAGCCTTGCAATGACAAGGTTGTGGACTGTTGTGATGAAATGCGCGTGGCACATTGTGATGACAATGGTCATGGAGCACAGTTCTGACAAAGACATGGAGCATTGTGATGACAAGGGTCACAGAGAATTGTGATGAAATGTTCATAGAGCATTGTGGTTACAAAGGTCACAGAGCCTTGTGATGACGCTGGCATGGATCATTGTGATGACAAAAGTTATGAAACATTGTGATGACTGGAGTCACGGAGCATTGTGATGACAGGGGTCATGGAGCATTGTAATGACAAGAGCATGGAGCATTGTTATGACAGGAGAATGGAGCATTCGTCTAACAAATTTCATAGATTATTGTGATGACAGTGGGCATGGTGCATTGTGATGACAAGGGCATGGAGCATTGTGATGAGAAGGTCATGGAGTATTGTGAAGAAAGTTGTCAGGGAGCATTGTGAGGATATATGTCATTGTCCATTGTGATGACAATGGCATGGATCATTGTGATGCCGAATGTAATGGAGGACTGTGATGACAAATATAATGGAGCAGTGTGATGACTAGGGCTTGGAGCATTATGATGACAAGGGCCATTGAGAATTTTCATGACAAGGTTGTGAAGCATTGTGATGACAAGGTCCTGGAGCATTGTGATAACAAATCTATGGAGCCTTGTGATGACAAGTCTCATGGAGCATACTGATGAAAAGGGGCATGGAGCATTGTGATTACAGGGGTCTTGGAACATTGTGATGACAAGGGCATGGATCATTGTGAGGAGAAGACCAGGGAGCATTCTGATGGCATGTGTCATTGAGCTTTGTGATGACAAGGGCATGGAGCATTGTGATTACAGGGTTCTAGGAGTGTTGTGATGAGAAGGGTCGTGGAGCCTTGTGATGACAAGGCCATGGAACATCGTGATGGCAGGGTCATGGAGCATTGTTATGACAGGTGTAATGGATATTTGTGATGGCCAGGGCATGGCGCATTGTGATGAGAAGGCCATGGAGCATTCTGATGACATGGGTCATGGAGCTTTGTGAAGACAAGGGCATGGAGCAATGTGATGAGAGCGTTCATGGAGCATTGTGATGACAATGACACGGAGCATTGTGATGCCAAGGCTCATGGATCTTTGTGATGATAAAAGGCATGGAGCATTTTGATGGCAAGGGCGTTGTGCATTGTGATGAGAAGGGCAGGGAGAACTGTGATGACAGGGTCATGGAGCAATTGGATGGAAAGTGTCATGGAACATTTTGATGACAGGTGTTATGGAACATTCTGATGTCGGGGGTCATCGAACATTGTGATGATAAGTGCATGTAGCATTGTGATGACAGGAGTCATGGAACATTGTGATGACAGGGGTGAGGGAGTATTGTGACAAATAGTGATGTAGCATTGTGATATCAGTGGTGAGAGAGCATTTTGATGAGAAGTGCATGGAGCATTATGATGACAATGTTTATGGAGCACTGTGATGAGAAGATTGTGGAGCACTGTGATGACAAGCGTATGGTGCATTGTGATGACATGGGTCATGGACATTTGTGCTGACAAGCGCAAGGAGCATTGTGATGACAAGGGTCAAAGAGCATTGTGATGAAAAGTTCATGGAGCATTGTGGTTAAAATGGTCACAGAAACTGTTGATGACGAGGGCATGGACCATTGTGATGACAAAGGTCATGAAGCATTGTGATGACTGGAGTCACGGAGCATTGTGATGACAGGGTTCATGGAGAATTCTGATAACAAGAGCATGGAGCATTGTGATGACAAGGGCATGGAACATTGGTCTAATATGTTTCATGGATTTTTGTGATGACTGTTGGAATGGCGCATTGTGATGACAAGGACATGGAGCATTGTGATGACCAGGTCATGCAGTATTGTGAAGAGAGGTGTCAGTGAGCATTGTGATGACATATGTAGTGGCCCATTGTGATGACAATGGCATGCAGCATTGTGATACCAAGTGTCATGAAGGATTCTGATGAGAAAGGTAATGGAGCATTGTGATGACAATGGCTTGGAGCATTGTGATGACAAGGGTCAGGGAGCATTTTGCTGACAAGTGCATGGAGAATTGTGATGACAATGGTCATGGAGCATTCTGATGACAAGATTGTGGAGTATTTTGATGACAATGGCATGCAGCATTGTGATGAAAACGGCATGGGGCCTTGTGATGAAAATGGCATGGAGCCTTGTCATGACAGGTTTCAAGGAGCATACTGACGACTAGTGTCAGGGAGCATTGTGATGACAACTGTATTGAGAATTGTGATGACAAAGGTCATGGGGCATTGTGATGAGAAGACCATGGATAATTGTTATGATGAGCATCACAGGTTGTTGTGATGACAAGTGTTATGGAACATTGTGATCACAAGTGTTTGGGGCATTATGATGACAGTGGTCATGGATAATTTTGATTTCATTGTGATGACAATAGCCTGAAGCTTTATGATGATGGGCAAGGTGCACTGTGATGACAGGGTTCATGGATCATTGAGATGAAAAGGGGCATAGAGCATTGTGATTACAGGGTTCTTGGAGCAATGTGATGAGAAGGGTCATGGAGCTTTGTGATGACAAGGCCAGGGAACATCGTGATGGCAGGGTTCATGGAGCATTGTTAGGACTGGTGTAATGGAGCATTGTTATGGCAAGGGCATGGAGCATTGTGATGAGAAGGCCATGGAGCATTCTAATGACCTGTGTCATGGAGCTTTGTGAAGACAAGGGCATGCAGCAATGTGATGAGAGCGTTCATGGAGCATTGTGATGACAATGACATGGAGCATTGTGATGCCAAGGGTCATGGATCTTTGTGATGACAAAGGTCATGGAACATTTTGATGGCAAGGGCATTGTGCATTGTGATGAGAAGGGCAGGGACCATTCTGATGACAGGGTCATGGAGCTATTTGATGAAAAGTGTCATGGAACATTTTGATGACAGGTGTTATGGGACATTGTGATGTCAGCGTTCTTGGAGCATTTTGATGAGAAGGGTCAGGGAGCTTTGTGATGACAAGGACATGGAACATCGTGATGGCAGGGGTCATGGAGCATTTTGATGAAAAATGCCATGGAGCATTTTGATGACAGGGGTTATGGAACATTGTGATGTCAGTGGTCATGGAGCATTTTGATGAAAAGTGTCATGGAGCATTTTGATGACATGGGTTATGGAACATTGTGATGTCAGTCGTCATCGAACATTGTGATGATAATTGCATGTAGCATTGTGATGACAGGAGTCATGGAATATTGTGATGACAGGGGTGAAGTAGTACTGTGACGAATAGTGATGTATCATTGTGATATCAGTGGTGAGAGAGCATTTTGTTGAGAAGTGCATGGAGCATTGTGATGACAAGTTTTATGGAGCATTATGATGACAAGATTGTGGAGCACTGTGATGACAGGTGCATGGCGCATTGTGATGACATGTGTCATGGAGCATTGTGCTGACAAGCTCATGGAGCATTGTGATGACAAGTGTTATGGAGCATTGTGCTGAGAAAGGCATACAGCACATTGATGACAAGGGTCAAAGAGCATTGTGATGAAACGTTCATGGAGCATTGTGGTTAAAAAGGTCACAGAGACTGTTGATGATGAGGGCATGGATCACTGTGATGACAAACGTCATGAAATATTGTGATGACTGGAGTCATGGAACATTGTGATGACAGGGGTCATGGAGCATTTTGATAACATGGGCATGGAGCATTTTGATGTCAAGGGCATGGAGCATTGGTCTAATAAGTTTCATGGGTTATTGTGATGACAGTTCGAATGGCGTATTGTGATGACAAGGGCATGGAGCATTTTGATGAAGATGTCAAGCAGTATTGTGAAGACATATGTCAGGGAGCATTGTGATGACATATGTAATGGCCCATTGTGATGACAAGGGAATGGAGCACTGTGATGACAATGTCCTGGAGCACTGTTATGTGAAGACCATGGAACATTGTGATGACAATTCTCATGGAGCATTCTGATGAAAAGGCGTAGGGAACATTGTGATTACAGGGGTATTTGAGCATTGTGATGACAAGGGCATGGAAAATTATGATAAGAAGACCATGGAGCATTCTGATGACATGCGTCATGGAGCTTTGTGATGACAAGTGCAAGGAGCATTGTGATCACAGGTGTCTTGGAGCATTGTGATGATAAGGGCATGGATCATTGTGATGAAATAGGCAAAGAGCCTTGTCATGAAAGAGTTCAAGGTGCATACTGAGGGCAATAGTCAGAGAGCATTGTGATGACAAGTGTATTGAACATTGTGATGACAAAATCATGGTGCATTGTGATGAGAAGACCATGGATAATTGTGCTGACCAGCGTCATGGGGCATTGTGATTACAAGTGTTATGGAACATTGTGATCACAAGGGTTTGCAGCATTGTGAGGACAGAGGTCATGGAGCATTTTTATTTCATTGTGATGACAATAGCATGAAGCATTATGATGATGGGCATGGTGCATTGTGATGACAGCGTTCATGGAGCATTGTGATGAAAAGTGGCATGGAGCATTGGTCTGACAAGTTTTATGCATTATTGTGATAAGAGTGGCCATGGCACATTGTGATGACAAGGGCATGGAGCACTGTGATGACAAGGTCATGGATTATTGTGAAGAAAGGTGTCAGGGAACATTGTGATGAAATATGACATGTTCCAGTTTGATGACCATATCATGGAGCATTGTGATGCCAAGTGTCATGGAGGATTGCTGTGACAAATTAAAGGAGCATTGTGATGACAAGGGCATGGAGCATTGTGATATCAAGGGCCATTGATCATTTTAATATCCAGGTCGTGAAACATTGTGATGAACAGCGCATGGAGCTTCCTATGAAAGGGGTCATGGAGCATTGCGATGACAAGTGCATTGAGTATTGTGATGACAAGAGCATATAACATTTTGATGTGAAGTGCCATGGAGCATTGTAATGACAAGGTCGTGGAGAATTCTGAGGACAAGGGACATTGAGCTTTGAGATGACAAGACATGGAGCATGGTGATGGCAAAACTGTGGAGCATTGTGATGAGAAGACCTTGGGTAATTGTGGTGTCGAGCATCATGGAGCACTGTAATGACAAGGGGCATGAAGCATTGTGATGACAGGTGTCAGGGAGCATTGTGATGACAGGTGTCATGGAGCAACCTGATGACAAGGGCATGGAACATTGTGATGACAAGTGCATTGAGCATTGTGATGACAAGTGCATGGAGCATTGCAATTTCAAGGGCATGGAGAATTGTGTTGACAAGAGCATGTAATATTTTGATGAGAAGTGTCATGTAGCATTGTGATGACAAGGACGTGGAGAATTGTGATGACAAGGGACATGGAGCATTGTGATAACCAGGGCATGGAGCATTGTGATGACAGGGGCCATGGAGCATTATTATGACAAGGCCATGGTGCATTCTAACATAAGATATCACTTATGAAGGGAATGTAAACATGGCTACATATGAACTGAATTAGGGAAGAGAACAGAGTCTCAGATATAGAAAACACTCTAACGCTTGCTTAAGGGGAAAGACAGGTGGGGAGATGCACAAAAAAAAGTTTGATATTAGCACAGGTACCGTTCCATAATCCTAAAACAGAAGAGACAAGCCCTACTCCTTCCTCAGTGAACGGAACTCAACATCCTTATTCCCCGCAGAGAAATATATCTGACTAGTAAGAATCTTAAAACCTATGTACTGATATGTCTCCGTAAGGGAACTAAGTGTGTCTAGAACGACATAAACATGGCAGTGAGAATAAGCTCAAACCCACTATAAAAATGAATTTCAAAACAAAACATAAAAACAGTAAAATTCTTACACAATACCTTCAGGGGTTCTGATGAAACCTGGAATGACCCTATCTACAATGACAGCTGGATGTGGCATAAGGCTGGTCACTTGGGACTGAGAGGATTGGTGAGATTGGGTGAAAACATGCAGACCCTTTAAAGCAATAATGCCTGCCACGCATTCCATGGTTCCCAACTCTCCAAGTAGAAGGGAATATCACTACAGTTATAACATGTATGGGAACCTAGAGAATGGAAACCATCTGATGGTGAAAGGTTTCTAAAACTCTACTACTTTTTTCTCTCCTTGTGCTCCAGTTTGACATTCCAACTGATTTACTATCAATCTCCCAACTTGGAGAGTCAGGCCCTATAACTTCCTGGTTCGAACAGCTGGCAAATTGTGCAGAGGATATAAGGGAACAGAGAGAACCAATGAGAGAGTAGCTGTAGTCATTTGGACGGCCACATTTCACTCTAATTTCCCATCACGAAGAGGAATTAACCAAAGACTCAGCCTGCCCCCCCCAGAACCAGTATAGGTTCAGAAGCAAAACTGTGGATTTGCGGTCAGCTCACAAAAACGCGAGTTGAAAAATGGAACTCAGGGCCACAGCAATTCACTAAACTGCAGAGTTATAAAGGACTACTCTCTTCCAAAAATCTGTTGAGGGAAAGCCACGAGGCGGAAGTGAAAATGAGGCAGAGTGGCATGAAACAGATTTCAAGAGGTACATTGGAATCACCTTTAAACAAAGGAAAATCATCACAACTTCGAAAATAATGGAAATGGTCATAAAGGGCATGTGGGCTCTCACGTGAATATATACAGGAGAAAACGCATATGCCCTTTTCGTCCAAGCAAGCAAGCGGGCAATGCAAATCTGCATTACAAAGAACTATCACTTTCCACCAGCCAAAAGGGATATCCACAAAATGTGTAAAAACCAGACACCAAGACAGGCACTGGAGAACAGGGAGCCTTGTTATGCTGATGCGCGGGATATAAATTGCCAACTGCCTCTCTGGAGGAGTGCATTGTGTTCCCTAAAACAAGTAAACAACAGAGCTACAGAGCCCAGGGCACATCTAGTCTACAGAAGATACCTTGGGAAAACTGAAAATCAATAAGACACAGCCACCCCGATATTTAGGAGTGCACTGCTTACAGGACCCTCATCTTGGATTCACCTTAATTATCCCAGGAAAGATAAAAATGGTACAAAAATTTGTGGTACATACGTCCGATGAAATATCCCTCAGCCATGAAATCAATGCCATAAGACATGTAGCAGCAAAATGAGTGGATTCAGGTATGATGATTCTAAGTGAAATAAGTCACACAGAAAAAGAAAGTTATCGTAAGATATCACTTATAGAGATTCTGTAAACATGGCTACACATGAAATGAGTTAGGAAAGAGAACAGAGTCTCACATTTAGAAAACACTCTTATGCCTGCTTAAGGGGGAAGGAGAAGTGGGGTGATGCATAAAACCCAGAGTTTTATATAAGCACAGGTACCGTTCAAAAAATCAAATACGGAATAGACAAGACCTACACCTTCCTCAGTGAAAGGGACTCAAAACCCCATATTTCCCTCAGAGGAATATATCTGACTAGTAAGAAGCTTATAACCTATTTATTGATATGCCTCCATGAGGGAATCAACTGTGTCTAGACTGGCATAAACATGGCAATGAGAATCAGCTCAAACCCATTATAAAAAGGAATTTCAGACACACAAAAAAAACAGGAAATTCTTTACAATTTCTTCATGGTCTCTGACGAAACCTGGAATGACCCTATCTACAACGACAGCTAGATTTGGCATAAGGATGGACACTTGGGACTGAGAGGATTGGTGAGATTGGGTGAGCAAATGCAGACCCTTTAAAGCAATAATGCATGGCCCCCCTTCCATGGGTCCCAACTCTCCAGAGAGAAGGGAATATTACTACAGCTATAACATGTATGGGAAACCTAGAGAATGGACACACTGTGAACATGAAAGGTCTCTAAAACTCAACAAATATTCCCTCTGCTGGTGCTCTGGTTTGACTTTCCAACTGCTTTACTATCAATCTCCCAGGTTGCAGAGACTGCACCTTTAACCTCCTGGTTCGAACAGGTTGCCAATTAGGCAGAGGATGAAAGGGAAGAGGGAGAACCAATGAAAGAGTAGCTGTTAGGCATTTGGACGTGCACATGTCACTCTTATTTCCTGGAGGAAGAAGAATTAACTAAAATCTCAGCCACTCATCGGGAACCAGTATAGGTCCTGAACCAAAATATAGGACTTGCATTCAGCTAACAAAAAACGAGTTAAATAATTGAGCTCAGGGGCAAAGCAATTCACAAACAGGCAGAGAAATAAAGGACAACTATCGTCCAAAAATCTGTTGAGGGAAGGCAATGAGGCGGACTTGAAAGCGAGGCAGAATAGCAGGAAACAGATTTCAAGAGGTACGTTGGAATCGCCTTTAAAGCACAGGAAGAGGGGCACAACTTCGACAATGATGCACTTGGCCAAAAAGGGTATATGTGTTTTCTCCTGAATATATTCAGGAGAAAACGCATATGCCCTTTTTGGCCAAGCAAGCAAGCGGGCAATGCAAATCTGCACTACAAAGATGTATCACTTCCCACCTGTCAAAAGGGACATCCACAAAATGGGTAAAATCCAGAAAGGCAAGACAGGCCCTGGAAAACAGGGAGCATTGTTATGCTGATGCGCGGGATGTAAATTGCCAACTGCATCTCTGGAGGTGTGCATTGTGTTCCCTAAACCAAGTAAACAGCAGAGCTACAGAGCCAAGGGCACTTCCAGTCTAGGGAATATATCTTGGGAAAACTGAAAATCAATAAGACAGAGCCATTCCAAAATTTAGGGCTGCACTGCTTACAAGAACCTCAACTTGGGTACACCTTAAATATCCAAGGAAAGATTAAGACGGTTCAAAAAATTATGTTATTTACATACAATGGAATATCACTCAGCCATGAAATCAATGTCATAAGACCAGTAGCAGCAAAATGAGTGGATTCAGGTACGATAATTCTAAGTGAAATAAGTCACACAGAAAAAGAAACTTATCATAAGATATCACTTATGAAGATCCTGTAAACATGGCTAGACATGAACTGAGTTAGGAAAGAGAACAGAGCCACACATTTAGAAAACACGATTATGCCTGCTTAAGGGGAAAGGAGAGGTGGGGTGATGCATAAAACCAGAGTTTGATATAAGCACAGGCACCGTTCCAAAAACCAATTATGGAATAGAAAATACCTACACCTTCCTCAGTGAAAAGGACACAAATCACCATATTTCCCACAGAGCAATATATCTGACTAGTAAGAATCTTAAAACATATGTATTGATATGTCTCCGTAAGGGAATCAACTGTGTCTAGACTGGCATAAACATGGAAGCAAGAATCAGCTCAAACCCAGTATAAAAAGGAATTTGAAAAACAAAAAAAAAAGGTAAATTTTTTACAATTCCTTCAGGGTATCTGACGAAACCTGCAATGACCCTATCTGCAATGAGAGCTGGATGTGGCATAAGGATGGACACATGGGACTGAGAGGATTGGTAAGTTTGGTGAGCAAATGCAGACCCTTTAAAACAATAATGCATGGCACCCATTCCATGGGTCCCAACTCTCCAGGTTGAAGGGAATATTACTGCAGCTATAACATGTACGGGAAACCTAGAGAATGGACAAACTGTGAATACGAAAGGTCTCTAAAACTCAGCGAATAATCCCCCACCTGGTGCTCCCGTTTCACTTTCCAACTGCTTTACTATCAATCTCCAAATTTGGAGAGACAGCACCTTTAAGCTCCTGGTTCGCACAGGTTGCCAATTTGGCAGAGGATGAAAGGGAAGTGGGAGAACCAAAGGGAGAGTAGCTGCTAGGCATTTGGACGGGCACATGTCACTCTTATATCCCGTGAGGAAGAAGAATTAACCATAATCTCAGCCACCCAACGGGAACAAGTATAGGTCCTGAACCAAAATTTTGGACTTGCATTCATCTCACAAAAAACGAGTTAAAAAATGGAGCTCAGGGGCACAGCAATTCACAAACTGGCAGAGTAGTAAAGGAAACTATCGTCCAAAAATCTGTTGAGGGGAGGCAACGAGGCAGACTTGAAAGTGAGGCAGAATAGCAGGAAACAGATTTCAAGAGGTACGTAGAATCACCATTAAAGCACAGGAAGTGAGGCACAACTTCGACAATGATGCACTTGGCCAAAAAGGGCGTATGTGTTTTCTCCTGAATATATTCAGGAGAAAATGCATACGCCCTTTTTGGCCAAGCAAGCAAGTGGGCAATGCAAATCTGCACTACAAAGAAGTATCACTTCTCACCAGTCAAAAGGCACATCCACAAAATGGATAAACACCAGAAAGTCAAGACAGGCCCTGGAGAACAGGGAGCCTTGTTATGCTGAAGGGCGGGATGTAAATTTCTAACTGCCTCTCTGGAGGAGTGCATTGTGTTCCCTAAAACAAGTAAACAACAGAGCTATAGAGCAAAGGCCACTTCCAGTAAAGGGAATATACCTTGGGAAACCTGAAAACCAATAAGACAGAGCCACCCCAAAATTTAGGGCTGCACTGCTTACAAGAACCTCAACTTGGGTACACCTTAAATATCCCAGGAAAGATAAAAATGGTTCAAAATATTGTGGTACTTATGTACGATGGAATATCCCTCAGCCATGAAATCAATGTCATAAGACCAGTAGCAGCAAAATGAGTGGATTCAGGTACGATGATTCTAAGTGAAATAAGTCACACAGAAAAAGAAACTTATCATAAGATATCTCTTATGAAGATCCTGTAAACATGGCTACACAAAAACTGAGTTAGGAAAGAGAAGAGAGTCTCACATTTAGAAAACACTCTTGTGCCTGCTTAAGAGGGAATGAGAGGTGGGGTGATGCATAAAACCAGAGTTTGATATAAGCACAGGTACCGTTCCAAAAACCAACTATGGAATAAACAAGACCTACAACTTCTTCAGTAAAAGGGATTCAAAACTCCATATTTCACGCAGAGGAATATATCTGACTATCAAGAATCTTAACACCTATGTATTGATATGTCTCCATAAGGGAATCAACTGTGTCTAGACTGGCATAAAAATGGCAGCGGGAAACAGCTCAAACCCAGTATAAAAAGGAATTTGAAAAACAAATTAAAAAGGTAAATTCTTTACAAATCCTTCTGGGTCTCTGATGAAACCTGTAATGACCCTATCTGCAACGACAGCTGGATGTGGCATAAGGCAGGACACATGGGACTGCGAGGATTGGTAAGATTGGGTGAGCAAATGCAGACTCTTTAAAGCAATAATACATGGCACCCATTCCAATGGTCCCAACTGTCCAGGGTGAAGGGAATATTACTACAGATATAACATGTACGGGAAACCTACAAAATGGACACACTGTGAATACAAAAGGTCTCTAAAACTCAACGAATAGAACCTCTCGTGGTGCTACGCTTTGACTTTCGAACTGCTTTACTATCAGTCTCCCAACTTATAGAGACAGCCCCTTTAGCCTCCTGGTTCGCACAGGTTGCCAATTTGGCAGAGGATGAAAGGGAAGAGGGAGAACCAATGAAACAGTTGCTGTTAGGCATTTGGACGGGCACATGTCACTCTTATTTCCCGGGAGGAAGAAGAATTAACTAAAGTCTCAGCCACCCACCGGGAACCAGTATAGGTCCTGAACCAAAATATTGGACTTGCGTTCAGCTCACAAAAAACGAGTTAAATAATTGAGCTCAGGGGCAAAGCAATTCACAAACAGGCAGAGTAATAAAGAACAACTATCGTCCAAAAATCTGTTGAGGGAAGGCAACGAGGTGGATTTGAAAGCGAGGCAGAATAGCAGGAAACAGATTTCAAGAGGTACGTTGGAATCGCCTTTAAAGCACAGGAAGAGGGGCACAACTTCGACAATGATGCACTTGGCCAAAAAGGGTGTATGCATTTTCTCCTGAATATATTCAGCAGAAAACGCATACACCCTTTTTGGCCAAGCAAGCAAGAGGGCAATGCAAATCTGCACTACAAAGAAGTATCACTTCCCACCTGTCAAAAGGGACATCCACAAAATGGGTAAAATCCAGAAAGGCAAGACAGGCCCTGGAGAACAGGGAGCATTGTTATGCTGATGCGCGGGATGTAAATTGCCAACTGCCTCTCTGGAGGTGTGCATTGTGTTCCCTAAACCAAGTAAAGAGCAGAGCTACAGAGCCAAGGGCACATCCAGTCTATGGCATATATCTTGGGAAATCTGAAAATCAATAAGACAGAGCCATTCCAAAATTTAGGGCTGCACTGCTTACAAGAACCTCAACTTGGGTACACCTTAAATATCCAAGGACAGATAAAAACGTTTCAAAAATTATGTTATTTACATACAATGGAATATCCCTCAGCCATGAAATCAATGTCATAAGACCAGTAGCAGCAAAATGAGTGGATTCAGGTACGATGATTCTAAGTGAAATAAGTCACACAGAAAAAGAAACTTATCATAAGATATCACTTATGAAGATCCTGAAAACATGGCTACACATGAACTGAGTTAGGAAAGAGAACAGAGTCTCACATTTAGAAAACACTCTTATGCCTGCTTAACGGGGAAGGAGAGGTCGGGTGATGCATAAAACCAGAGTTTGATATAAGCACAGGTACCTTTCCAAAAACCAACTATGGAATAGACAAGACCTACACCTTCCTCAGTGAAAGAGACTCAAAACCCCATATTTCCCACAGAGGATTATATGTGACTAGTAAGAATTTTAAAACCTAAGTATTGATATGTCTCTGTAAGGGTATCAAGTGTGCCTAGACTTGCATAAACATGGCAGCGAGATTCATCTCAAACCCACTATAAAAAGGAATTTGAAAAACAAATCAAAAGGGATATTCTTTACAATTCCTTCAGTGTCTCTGATGAAACCCTGAATGACCCTATCTATAATGAGAGCTGGATGTGGCATAAAGCTGGACACATAGGACTGAGAGGATTGGTTAGATTGGGTGAGCAAATGCAGACCCTTTAAAGAAATAATGCATAGCACCCATTCCATGGGTCCCATGTGTCCAGGTTGAAGGGACTATTACTACCGCTATAACATGTACGGGAAACCTAGAGAATGGACACACTGTGAATACGAAAGGTTTCTAAAACTCAACTAATAATCCCTCTCCTGGTGCTCCGGTTTGACTTTCCAACTGCTTTCCTATCAATCTGCCAACTTGGAGAGACAGCCCCTTTAACCTCCTGGTTCGCACAGTTACCAATTTGGCAAAAATATAAGGGAAGAGGGAGAACAAATGAGAGAGTAGATGTTAGGCATTTGGACGGGTATATGTCACACTAATTGCCCAGCAGAAAGAATAATTAACCAAAGTCTCAGCCACGCGCCAGGAACCAGTATAGGTCCTGAACCAAAATTTTGGACTTGCTGTCTGCTCACAAAAAACGAATTTATAAATGGAGCTCAGGGTCACAGGAATTCAGAAACTGGCAGAGTAATAAAGGACAACTATCGCCTAAAAATCTGTTGAGGGAAGGAATCGAGGTGGACTTGAAAGGGAGGCAGTATAGCAGGAAACAGATTTCAAGAGGTATGTTGGAATCGCCTTTAAAGCACAGGAAGAGGGGCACAACTTCGACAATGATGCACTTGGCCAAAATGAGCGTATGCGTTTTCTCCTGAATATATTCACGAGAAAACGCATAGGCCATTTTTGGCCAAGCAAGCAAGCGGACAATGCAAATCTGCACTACAAAGTAGTATCACTTCCCACTGGTCAAAAGGGACATCTGCAAAATGTGTAAAAACCAGAAAGGCAAGACAGACCCTGGAGAACAGGGAGCCTTGTTATGCAGATGGGCGGGATGTAAATTGCCAACTGCCTCTCTGGAGGAGTGCATTGTGTTCCCTAAAACCAGTATACAACAGAGCTACAGAGTCAAGGGCACTTCCAGTCTAGGAAATATACCTTGGGAAAACTGAAAATCAATAAGACAGAGCCACCCCAAAATTTAGGGTTTCACTGCTTACAAGAACCTCAACTTGGGTATACCTTAAATATCCCAGGAAAGACAAAAATGGTTCAAGAAATTTTGGTACTTACGTACGATGGAATATCCCTCAGCCATGAAATCAATTTCATAAGGCCAGTAGCAGCAAAATGAGTGGATTCAGGTACGATGATTCTAAGTGAAATAAGTCACACAGAAAAAGAATCTTATCATAAGATATCACTTATGAAGGTCCTATAAACATGGCCTCACATGAACTGAGTTAGGAAATATACCAGAGTAACGAATCTTATCATAAGATATAACTCATAGCTGGAATGTACACATGGCTACACATGAACTGATTTACAAACACAACGGAATCACACATTTAGAAAACAATCTTCTGCCTGCTTAAGGGGAAAGGCGAGGTGGGGTGATGCATAAAATCACAGTTTTAAATTAGCACTGATACCGTTACATAAACCAAGTATGTAATAGACAACACCTACTCCCGCCACAATGAACTGGACTCAACACCCCCTATTCATTGCAGAGGAATATGTCTGACTCCCAGTATTTTAAAACATATGTATTCTCATGTCTCCATAAAGGAATCATGTGTGTGTATAACGGCATGAACAGAGCACTGAAATTCAGTTAAACCCACTTATAAAAATAAATTTTAAAAGCAAAATGCAAAAACAGCGAAACAGTGAGAAAGTCTTAAAAATTTCGTTCAGGGCCTGTGATGCAACCTGGATTGACCACCTTTACACCCACAGCTGGATGAGACATAAGACTGGACACTTGGGGCTGACAAGATTGCTGAGGTTGTGTGAGCAAAAGAACACCACTTAGAGCAATACTGTGTGCTACCGATTCTAGTGTTCCCAACTCTCCAGGTTTAAGGGAATCTTCCTACAGTTAAAACATGCATGGGAAACCCAGTGGATGGTACACTGTGTAATTGGGAAAGTTTTCTAAAAGGTACCTCATTTTTCCTTTTGTCGTGCTCGGCTTCGCCATTCCATCTGCATTACTCAAAATCTCCCCACTTGGAGTGTCAGCGCCTTTACCCTCCTGTTATGCACAGTTTGCAAATTGTGCAGAGGATGAACATGAAGAGGGGGAATAAATGAGAGATTAGCTGTAGGTTTTTGGATGGGCACATGTCACTCTAGTTTCCCACCAGGAAGAAGAATTATCCAAAGGCTCAGCCTGAAGCCCCGGAACCAGACTAGGGCCTAAAGCCATCCTGCGGTATTGCAACCAGCTCACAAAGAGGTGAGTTGAAAAATGGAAATCAGGGGCACAGCAATTCACAAACTTGCAGAATTATAAAGGACAACTATCATCCAGAAATATATTGAGTAAAGACTGTGAAGAGGATTTGAATGCAAGACAGAATTGAAGGAAACAGATTTCAAGAGGTAGATTGGAGTCGTCTTTAAAGCACAGGAAAAGCTACAGAATTTCGACAATGTTGCCCTTGGCTGAAAAGGGATTATGTGTATTTTCTTGAATATATTCGGGAAAAAATGCATACGCACTTTTTCGCTAAGCAAGCCATCAGGCATTGCAAATCCACACTACAGAGAAGTGTCCCTTACCTCCAGTCAAAAGGGCCATCCACAAATAGTGTAAAAACCGCAAATGCAGGACAGGCCATGGAGAAAAGGGAGCCTGGTTACGCCGATGGACAGGATGTAAATTGCCAACAGCCTCTCTGGAGAACTGTATGTTGTTTTCTAAAACAGAGCTACAGAGCATAGCACACTTCCACTCATGGGCGTGTATTTTGGGAAAATTAAAAATCCATAACACACAGCCAGCCCAAACTTTAGGGCTGCTCTTTTTACAAGAACCTTGACTTCAGTACACTTTAAGTATCCCAGGAAATGAAAAAAAAAATGGATATAGATATTGTGGTACTTATATACAATGGAATGTCACTCAGACATAAAATCAATGTCATAAGGCCAATAGCAGCTTAATGAGTGGCTTTAGGTACGATGATGCTAGGTGAAATGAGCCACAAAGTAAAAGAAACTTATTGTAATATATCACTTATAGAGGGAATGTAAACATGGCTACACATGAACTGAATTTCAAAAGAGAACAGAGTTACACATTTAAAAAACACACTTATGCCTCCTTAAGGGGAAAGGTGACGTTGGGTGATGTGTAAAAGCAGAGTTTGAAATTAGCACAGATCCCATTCCATATACCAAATATGTAATAGACAAGACCTACTCCTTTCTCAATGAACTGGACACAAAACACCCTATTCATTGAAGAGGAATATATCTGACTGGTAATAACCTTGAAACCTATGTATTTATATGTCTGCATAATGGAATCAAGTGTATGTAGATTGGCATAAACACAGATCAATGGAACAGGACAGAAAGCCCAGAGATAAACCTACATACCTATGGCTATCTCATCTATGACAAAGGAGCTAAGGATATACAATTGAGAAAAGACAGTCTCTTCAGTAATTGGTGCTGGGAAAACTGGACCCCTACACATAAAAGAATGAAATTAGAACACTCCATAACACCATACACAAAACTAAACTCTAAATTGATTAGAGATCTAAATATAAGACCAGACACTATAAAACACTTAGAGGAAACTATAGGCAGAACACTCTATGACATAAATCACAGCAAGATCCTTTTGGACCCACCACTTAGAGAAATGGAAATAAAAACAGAAATCAACAAATGGGACCTAATGAAACTTAAAAGCTTTTACACAGTACAGGAAAACATAAACAAGATGCAAAAACAACCCTTAGAATGGGAGAAAATATTTTCAAATGAAGCAATTGACAACGGATTAATCTCCAAACTTTACAAGCACCGCATGTAGCTCAATATCACAAAAACAAACAACCCAATCCAAAAACGGGCAGAAGACCTAAATAGACATTTCTCCAAAGAAGATATACAGATTACCAAGAAACACATTGAAGGATGCTGAACATCATTAATCATTAGAAAAATGCAAATCAAAACTACCATGAGGAATCACCTCACAGCAGTCAGAGTGGCAATCATCAAAAAAATCTACAAAACAATAAACGCTGGAGAGACCTTTATTGGGGAAAAGGGAACACACTTGCACTGTGGGTGGGAATGTAAATTGATATGGGCACTAGGGAGAACAGTACGGAGGTTCCTTTAAATAACTAAAAATAGAAGTACCATACGACACAACAATCCAACTACTGGACATTTGCCTTGTGAAAACCATAATTCAAAAAGAGTTATGTACAAAAATGTTCATTGCAGCTCTATTTGCAATAGCCAGGACATGGAAGCAACCTAAGTGTCCATCGACAGATGAATGGATAAAGAAGATCTGGCACATATATACAATGGAATATTACTCAGCCAAAAAAAGAAGCAAACTGAGCTATTTGTACTGAGGTGGATGGACTTAGAATCTGTCCTACACAGTGAAGTAAGTCAGAAAGGGAAAAACAAATACTGTATGTTAACAGAGATATACGGAATCTAATGAAGAAAAAAAAAAGATTTTGAAGAACGTAGTGGCAGGACAGAATTAAGGACACAGACATAGAGAAAGGACTTGAGGACACCGGAAGGGGGATGGGTAAGCTGGGACGAAGTGAGAGAGTGGCATGGACATAAATACATTACCAAATGTAACACTGATAGGTACTGGGAAGCAGCCACATAGAACAGGGAGATCAGCTTGGTGCTCTGTGAGCACATAAAGGGGTGGGATATGGAGTGTGGGAGGGAGATGCAAGAGGGAGGGGATCTGGTGATATTTGTATATGTATAGCTGATTCACTTTGTTATACAGCAGAAACGAACACTCCATTGTAAAGCAATTATACTCCAATAAACGTGTAAAAGGAAAAAAAAAAAAAGAAAGCCCAGGGATAAACCTACACACCTATGGTCAACTAATCTATGACAAAGGAAGCAAGACTATACAATGGAGATAAGACAGTCTCTTCAATCATTGGTGCTGGGAAATATGGACAGCTACATGTAAAAGAATGAAATTAGAACACTCCCCAACACCATACATAAAAATATATTCAAAATGGATTAGAGACCTTAATGTAAGACCAGACAGTATAAAACTCTGAGAGGAAAACTTATGAAAGATACTCTGACGTAAATCACAGCAAGATCTTTTTTGATCCACCTCCTATAGTAATGAAATAAAAAAGAAAACTAAACAGATGTGACCTAATGAAACGTAAAAGCTTTTGCAAAGCAAAGGAAACTACAAACAAGACGAAAAGACAACCCTCAGAATGGCAGAGAATATTTGCAAACGAATCAATGGACAAATGATTAATCTCCAATATATATAAACAGCTCATGCAGCTCAATATTAATAAAACAAACAACCCAATACAAAAATGGAAGAAGATCTAAATAGATATTTCTTCCAAGAAGACATAGAGATGGCCAGTACACACATGAAAATCTGCTCAACATCACTAATTATTAGAGAAATGGAAATTGAAACTACAATGAGGTATCACGTCAAATCATCAGAAAATCTACAAACAACAAATGCTGGAGAGGGTGTGGAGAAAAGGAACCTTCTTCCACTATTGTTGGGAATGTAAATCGATACAGTCTCTATGGAGAACAGTATGGAGGTTCCTTAAAAAAATTAAAAATAGAATTACCATATAATCCAGCAATCCCACTACTGGGCATATACCCAGAGAAAACCATAAATCAAAAAGACACATTCACCACAATGTTCATTGCAGCACTATTTACAATAGCCAGGTAATGAAAGCAACCTAAGTGCCCACAGACAGACGAATGGATAAAGATATGGTACATATATATAATGGAATATTACTCAGCCATACATAGGAATGAAATTGGGTCATTTGTAGAGACCTTGATGGATCTAGAGACTGTCATACAGAGTGAAGTAAGTCAGAAAGAGAAAAACAAATATTGTATATTAATGCATATATGTGGAACCTAGAAAAATGGTACAGATGAACCGGTTTGCAGGGCAGAGATAGAGACACAGATGTAGAGAACAAACATATGGACACCAAGGGGGGAACACCATGTGAGGGTGGTGGTGGGATGAATTGGGAGACTAGGATTCACATGTGCACACTTATAGGTATAAAACAGATATCCAATAAGAACCTGCTGTATAAAATGAATAAATAAATTTTAAAAAATTAAAAATAAATAAATAACATTTAATAAAATAAAACAGAAAAAAAGTTTTTCCCTTCACATAGATGTCTTTATATTAATGCATTATTTCCATGTTTATATCTCCAAATTTAAAAAAAGAGGAATACATAAAATCTACCTTGAACCAAAAAGAAAAAAAGAAAAAAAAAAAAAAACAAAACAGAACCCACCAGTTATACAGAGGAAAATCGTATAAGGGCACTTGCTCCAGTGGTAAAAAATTCTTAAGTTGATCAGAGTTGGGAAATCGTCTCCCATGCAGTCAGCAGCACTCCCCCCCACAAGGAGCATCCTCATTGCAAAGCTGGGGGACTGTGTCGAGGCGTCTATAAGTAAATGTGAGCTGAGCCACAGTCCTGCTGCAGCTGAACTCTTCCCACCCTTTCCACGTAAAACACCTGAATATGTACAAGCACTTGCAAGCCTAGAGGAAGGGCTGGGGAGCCACACCAGCGACAGCACGCAGGACGACTTGGTGCCTGCAGGCCAGCCAGGATGGTCCTGGCCCCAGATGCTCTTCTGGAAGCTTTCCATTTCCCTGTCTGAGATACCCCTCCTGCCACGGCCCCCACTGCTTTTTTACTTCCTCACCTCTGCCTGGGGAGAAATTCCAGTGGCAGGTATGGGTGACACATCCTCTTATTTAGCAGGTGGCAGCCTGGCAACTCCTGCAGAAAGTCCAGCAGAGCCCCCCTCACACTGGGCCACCCACAAAGCCACGGCCTCTCCCTCCCTACCACCACCGCAGCCCCGACACTGCTGGCAGGGCAGAGAATATGGCGTCAGGCACAGCAACAGGGGCTCTTGCTGACTGGAGAGGTGATTATATTGACCTCAACCCAGGCACACATGGGGAGGGCCAGCAGGCAGTGTCAGGCTGCCCAAATCAGCCAATCCTCACCCCTCAGGGGCTCACAGTTGCAGAAAATGAACCTTGCTAAACGGGCCAGGCCCAAGGAACAGGTGTGGGCTCTTGAGAGTCAGGATAGACAAGGGGCTGCAGCTGCGGCTTGTTTTCTTATCATTTTATCTGGTCCATGAGTGGAAAACAACTTCAAGAAGACCCTATCCTAATGAGAGGAACCCAGGAGTCAGGGAGAGGAGTGATGGTGGGAGGAGACAGAGGCCTGGTGCTCTGGCTGCAGTGGAAGTGTCTGGAATACCAGGCAGAGAGAGGCTGCACAGAGTGATAGCCAGGGTCACAGACCTGTCAGAGCTGCTGTTTGTTAGTTCAAGTCCTGCTCTGAGGTGTTCTGTGTCAGCTGTGAGCGACAGGTGAGCTGGGGGTTCTCTGCAAGGTGGGATATGTGCACAGTTCCTGTGTGTCCAGCCCTGCTGGGGTACCTGCCCTGGGGAGCTCCGTATCCTGGGAAGGGCCTGACTATGAGAGCCCCATGGGCTGCTGGGTAGCTGCACAGGTGATTTCCATACCCTGGGAGGGACTTGAACACAAGAGCCCCGTGGGCTGTGGGGTGGGGCGTGCAGCCCAGGTGAGCTCCATATCCTGGGATTGGCCTGACCACGAGAGCCCCATGGGCTGCTGGAGACCTGGTAAAGGATATCAGGACAGTCAGTGAAGCCACTGAGGATATACATCCAGTAGCTCCTATTTCCTACTCCCTGCTGCTCATTCTACCATCCACCAGGCCATGGCATTCTGTATTACACTTCAATGATGCCTTCTTCTGTATTCCATTCATCTCAGAGTCACAAGAATTTTTGGCTTGTGTGTGGCAGGACACAACATGCAACACAAGCAATAATGCTGGGACGTCCAGCCCCAATGGTTCAAAAATCCCCACACCATCATTGGGGAAATGTCCTCTAAAGACCTAAAAGTTCTACCTCTGTAAAAGGGAACCCTCCTTCAATATGCAGATGACATTCTGATCGCCAGGCCTACTAAAGACGCCTCTGAACTACCTAGCCAAGAAAGGATAGAAGGTGTCCAAGAAAGAGGCTCAAATATACCAGGCTCAGGTGACATGACTGGGCTTCATTCTCACAGATACTCAGAGAAACGCATCCCAGGATAGGGAAGAAGCTATTTGCAGCCTTACATCTTCTAAAACTAGAAGACAGCTTAGGGGTTCGTGGGGAGGCCAAGGTTTTCTGCATCTGGATCCCTAACTACAGTCTAATAGCTGGGCCTCTACATGAACCACTGACACGAAAAGATGATGATACTTTTGTATAGAATCCAGAAGCAGCCTTTCAAGAATGGAAAGAGCAGTCAATTCAGACCCTTGCCCAGGAACTCGCTAATTTAGCTAAACCCTTTGACCTTTACATACCCGGTCAAAGGTTAATTGCCCTTGGAGCCTTAGTGCAAAAACTGGGACCACTTGAAATGGAGCAACACAAGAATGCCCTTCAGGTATGATAAACTATGGTCCCCAAGGGCTTTGCCCGCTGACTCATCAGGCCAGGATACTGGGGTATCTAACAAGCTGGAAATCAGCAGCCCACAAGGCCAGCTCCCTCCTAAGGGAAAAGGACTCCATGTGGTGATCCTAACCACCCATCATGCCCTGAAGTTGCAGGGGTTGCTCTGTGGACACACTGACCTCGAGTGAGGAGGCCCTCCAACTCCAACCTCCAGAGAGACAAATGGGGGCAACGAGCCCCCAAGATGACTCGTGTGACCATCACTTGACCTGGAGTTTCTCTCAGAAAACAACAAGACTGTGCCCCGAAAGAGCAGACTACTGCTTGCAGGACTTACTGCACCCAGAGGGGAGCTAATAAGCTTGGCGGGGGAAACGTATATCATGCTTTCACCATAGAAAACCCTACAGACACCGCGGTGATGGTGGCCAATATGACCGGCTGGACTGCTGGCTACTTCTAAAGGCCGTTGACTCAGTGGACGTCATGGTCCTGGATCACCACTGACCCTAGACTGTCTGGGAGTTGCGTGGGCAGGGTTCTGACACATGGTGTTGTTTGTACATTAATTCAGGGACCTAATTAAAGAAAGCACAGACTACTGGTCAGAGCATCTAGGCTGGCAAAAACCGTCAGCCTAAGGTCGCCGAACAAATGTGGGGTGGAGTGAAACCTGCCACATCAGCATCTCTGCACATCTCTTTCCTGGACACTTAAAGGTCATCAGAATCTATAACACTTCCAATGCTGGTGCTCAGGCGTACGAGAAGTGAGGCAGGAGGCCTTGGGACAATCAACCTCACCTGGAGGCTGGTGGGGAGACGTTTTGCCCCTCCCCCGAAGTATCAGGGCTCCCACCACAGCATGAAGCAGTTACAAAAGAGGGGTCTGCACCCTCAACACCCCAAGAATGAGTAACGGAACAAAAAGCAGAGGAGGTGTTCGTCTCTGGCAACGTTCATTAAAAATTCCTGGGAGATAAAAAGAGAATCTGGGCAATAAAATAAAGTCTAAGCTGTTTTTCCTTTGTGCTTTGTCTAATTTCACGTGCTCCTAGGGTTCCGCATGCAGAGGTCCCACACCCGGCACTTCAGACCCGATTTCGTAGTGCAGAATGGCTGGGTCAACACCTCAGCTAGCGGGGTCCCATGCAGACTCCACGGCATAGAGCCTGAGCTTCAGCCAACCCAGCCCTCGAGAGATCCATCCCCTCCCTCCCACTGACGCTGCTGGGATCCCTACACAGCATCCCAGCCCACAGCCCGTGGGGGAGTGCACACTCTCACCTCTCCATTCTGTTTTCAAAATAATGTTTCCTTTGCTTCTGAACCAAACTCAGTCTTGATCTGTTGGCTCTAATGACACTGGGCACGGGGACTTCTGTTGGGGTCCACTCTGGAGGATCAGTAACAGAAATTGAGAACATTGTAACTTCAATGAACAGATGTGTGAGCCAAACTGTAGTTAACACAGAGCAGTGTATAATGCTCGGGTAAAATAAGATGTTTCTAAGACTTACCTTTGATATTTCCATCACTTTACTATAAGCAAGTTCAGTGAAGACGTCTGTCTTATTTGTCAGGTCAACATTAGAGAAATGAAGTGATTTATTTCCATGGATGTACATCGAGTACTCTTGGCTGAGGCTTCAATCTTGTTTCGAATGCTTTTCCATTGAAAATGATACCTCTCTTTCAGCTCCCCCATTTCTGGGAAGTATAAAATCTTATAATTTATTATTACCAAAGGGGAAAGGTAGGAGAAGGGATAAATTAACAGTGTGGGATTAACACATGCACACTGCTATGTATAAAATAGATCATCAACAAGGAACTACTGTATAGCACAGGGAACTACACTGAATATTTTGCAATAACCTATAAGGGGAAATAATCTGAAAAAGAATAGATATTTTTATTGACATAGTCTATCAAAGACAGATAAAATGTAACCTAAGCAAGGTCGATGGTGAACGCTTCTGACCCTGAAGATTTCAATCATCTAAAGTTTGGGCTCTGCCTATTTCCCAAGGCGCTTAATGGACATACGTGTAGCCGTAGCTTAAAAATTCCCCAGTTTGGGGTACGAGGAGGCACTGATTTGGAAAAATCCCTGGTGTTCTCCTTCCATGCACGGGACCCTTCCTACAGCTAAAACATGCCTGTCACACCTAGAGGATGGTACACCATTTGATCAGAAAGAGTTTGGAAAAGGCACCTCATCTCCTCATCGTCTGGTGCTCGGGTTCACCCCTCCAGCATCTTTCCTAACAATCTCCTCACTTGGGGATATCAGCACCGTCAACATCCTGTTGCACACAGTTTGAAATTTGTCCAGAGGATGAAGTGGAAGGATGAGAAAAATTTAGAGACAAGTCTTAGGTGTTCGGACAGGCACATGCCACTCTAATTTCCATTCCGGAAGACAAATTCATCAAAGGCTAGAATTGCCCACGGAAACAGAATAGGGCTAGAGGAAATCCCGCTGTTTTGTGTCCAGTTTCCAAAAACACAAGTTGAATAATGGAACTCAGGGGCACTAAAATTCATGAAACTGCAGAGTTGAAAATATCTATCGTCGAAAAATGTCTTGAGGTAAGTCACAGGAAAGGACTTGTAAGCAAGGGAGAGTGGCAGGAAACAGATTTGGAGAGGTAGAAAGGACTCCCCATTAAAGCACAAGAAAAGGGGCTGAACATCGCCAATGATGCAGTTGGCCCAAAAGCGTGTATGCAATTTTTTCTGAATATATTCAAGTAAAGGCCATACACACTTTTTATCCAACCAGACAGGTGGGCACTGGAAATCAATACTACAAAATGTATCACTTCACATCAGTCAGAAGGGCCATCCACATAAAGTGTAAACACCAGAAATGCAGGACAGGGTGAGGAGAAAAGGGAGCCCTGTGAGGCTGATAGTGGAATTGTAATTTGCCAACGGCCACTATGGCGAAGTGTATTGTGTTTGCTAAAACATCTAAAAGATGAGCTACAGAGCATAGGGCACTTGCACTCATGGACGTATCTGCATTGTGATGTAAAGTTCATGGAGCATTGTGGTGACAAATTTCACAGAGCCTTGTGATGATGAGGGCATTGACTACTGTGATGACACAGGTCATGAAACCTTGTGATGACGGGACACACGGAGCATTGTGATGACTGGGGTCATGTAGCATTGTGATGACAGGGGCATGGAGCATTGGTCTGACAAGTTTCATGGATAATTGTGTTGACAGTGGGCATGGCACATTGTGATGACAAGGGCATGGAGCATTGTGATGACAAGGTCATGGAGTATGGTGAAGACAGGTGTCAGGGAACATTGTGATGGCATATTTCATGTACCATTGTGATGACAATGGCATGGAGCATTGTGATGCCAAGTGTTATGGAGGATTGTGATGACAAAGGTAATGGAGCATTGTGATGACAAGGGCTTGGAGCATTGTGATGACAAGGGTCATGGAGCATTGTGATGACAAGGGCATGGAGCATTGTGATGACAACGGCCATTGAGAATTTTGATGAAAAGGTCGTGAAGCATTGTGATGACAAAGGCATGGGGCTTGCTATGACAGGGATCATGGGGCATTGCGATGACAAGTGCATGGAGAATTGTGTTGACAAGAGCATGTTAAACTGTGATGAGAACTGTCATGGAGCATTGTGATGACAAGGACGTGAAGAATTGTGATGACAAGGGACATGGAACATTTTGATGACCAGGGCATGGAGCATTGTGATGGCAAGACCGTGGAGCACTGTGATGAGAAGACCATGGATAAATATAGTGACGAGCATCATGGAGCACTGTAATGACAGGGGTCATGGATCATTGTGATGACAAGGGTCATGGAGTATTGTGATGACAAGCTTGTGGAGTATTGTGATGACAAAGCATTTAACACTATGATGGGAAGTGTCATGGAACATAGTTATGCCAAGAACGTGGAGAATGTGATGACAGGGAACATGGAGCATTGTGATGACCAGGGCATGGAGCATTGTGATGGTAAGACCGTGGAGCATTGTGATGAGAAGACCATGGATAATTGTGATGATGAGCGCCATGGAGCGCTATAATGACAAAAGGTATGGAGAATTGTGATGACAGTGGCCATGGAGCATTGTGATGAAAAGTGTCATGGAGCATTTTGATGACAAGGGTGTGGAGCATTGTGATGAGAAGACCATGTATAATTGTGAATGACGAGCGTCATGGAGCACTGTAATAACAAGGAGTATGGAGCATTGTGATGACAGTTCTCATGGAGCTTTGTGATGACAAGTGTCATGGAGCATTCTGATGACAAGCTTGTGGAGTATTGTGATGACAATGGCATGGAGCATTGTGATGAAAAGGGCATGGAGCATTGTGATGAAAAATGCATGGAGCCTTTTCATGACAGTGTTCAAGGAGCATACTGACGACAAGTGTCAGGGAGCATTGTGATGACAAGTGTATTGAGAAATGTGATGACAAATATCATGGAGCATTGTGACGACAAGGGCATGGAGTATTGTGATGACAGGCATCATGGAGCGTTGTGATGAGAAGGGTTATGGAACATTGTGATCACATGGGTTTGGAGCATTGTGAAGACAGAGGTCATGGATCATTGTGATTTCAAGGAGCATGGAGCATTGTGATGACAGGAGTCATGGAACATTTTGATGAAAGGGGTCATGGAGCATTTTGATGACAGGGGTTATGGAACATTGTGATGTCAGTGGTCATCGAACTTTGTGATGATAAGTGCATGTAGCATTGTGATGACAGGAGTCATGGGACATTGTGATGACAGGGCTGAGGGAGTATTGTGATGAATAGTGATGAAACATTTTGATATCAGTTGTGAGAGAGCATTTTGATGAGAAGTGCATGGAGCATTGTGATGACAAGGTTTATGGAGCATTGTGATGACAAGATTGTGGAGCACTGTGATGACAAGCACATGGCAAATTGTGATGACATGTGTCATGGAGCATTGTGCTGACAAGCGCATGGAGCATTGTAATGACAACGGTCATAGAGCATTGTGCTGAGAAAGGCATAGAGAAATGTGATAACAAGGGTCAAAGAGCATTGTGATGAAAAGTTCATGGAGCATTGTGGTTAAAAAGTCACAGAGACTGTTGATGATGAGGGAATGGACCATTGTGATGACAAAGGTCATGAAGCATTGTGATGACTGGAGTCACGGAGCATTGTGATGACAGGGGTCATGGAGCTTTCTGATATCAAAGGCATGGAGCATTGTGATGACAAGGGCATTGAGCATTGTGATGAAAACTGCATGGGTCATTGTGAGGAAAAAGTCATGGAGCCTTTTCGTGACAGGGTTCATGGAGCATTCTGACGACAAGTGTCAGGGAGCACTGTGATGACAAGTGTATTGAGAATTGTGATGACAAAGGTAATGGGGCATTGTGATGAAAAGTGCATGGAGTATTGTGATGACAGGCATCATGGAGCGTTGTGATGACAAGTGTTATGGAACATGGTGATCACAAGTGTTTGGAGCATTGTGATGACACAGGTCATGGATCATTTTGATTTCAAGAAGCATGGAGCATTGTGATGACAAGGGCATGAAACAATGTGATACAAAGGTTCATGGAGGATTTTGATGACAATGGTAATGGAGTATAGTGATGACAAGCGCATGGAACATTGTAATGACAACTTTATATAGCATTTTGCTGACAAAGGCATGGAGCATTGTGATGACAGGTGTCATGGAGCACTGTGATGCCATGCGTCACAGAGCACTGTGAATACAGGTGTCATGGAGCATTGGGATGAAAAGGGCATGGATCATTGTGATGACAAGCGTCATGGAAGATTGGGCTGAAAATGTTCATGGAGTATTGTGATGACAGGGGTCATGGAGCATTGTGATGACAAGAGTTCCGGATCACTGTGTTGTCAGGGGTAATTGAGTGTTGTGATGACAGTGGTCATGGAGCATTGTGTTGATATTGGTCCTGGAGCATTGTGATGAGAAGACCATGGAGACATGTGATGACAAGTCTCATGGAGTATTCTGATGAAAAGGGGCATAGAGCATTGTGATTACAGTGGTCTTGGAACATTGTTATGACAAGGGCATGGGGCATTGTGAAGAGAAGGACATGGAGCATTCTGATGAATGCGTCATGGAGCACTGTGATGACAAGTGCATGGAGCATTGTGATTACAGGTGTCTTGGAGCACTCTGATGAAAAGGGCATGGATCATTGTGATGAAAAAGGCATGGACCCTTGTCATGACAGTGTTCAAGGAACATACTGACAAGTGTCAGGGAGCATTGTGATGAGAAGTGTATTGAGCATTGTGATGACTAAGGTTATGGAGCATAGTGATGAGAAGACCGTGGATAACTGTGATTATGAGCATCATGGGGTGTTGTGATGATAAGTGTTATGGAATATTGTGATCACAACGGTTTGGAGCATTGTGATGACAGAGGTCATGGAGCATTTTGATTTCATTGTGATGACAACAGCCTGAAGCATTATTGTGATGGGCATGGTGCATTGTGATGATAGGATTCATGGAGCTTTGAGATGAAAATGGGCATCGAGCATTTTGATAACAAGGGTCTTGGAGCATTGTGATGACAAGGGCATGGAGCATTGTGATGAGAAGTCCATGGAACATTCTGATGACATGCGTCATGGAGCTTTCTGATGACAAGGGCGTGGAGCATTGTGATTACAGGAGTCTTGGAACATTGTGATGACAAATGTCATGGAGCCTTGTGAATGACAAGGCCGTGGAACATTGTGATGGCTGGGGTCATGGAACATTGTTATGACAGGTGTAATGGAGCATTGTGATGAGAAGGGCAGGAAGCATTGTTGTGAAATGTTTCATGGATTATTGTAATGAGAGTGGGCATGGAGCATTGTGATGACAAGAGCACAGAACGCTGTGATACATGGGTCATGGAGGATTGTAATGGCAAGGGCATGGAGCATTGTGATGAGAAGGGCATTGAGCATTGTGATGACAAGTGTCATGGAGCTTTGTGATGACAAGGGCATGGAACAATGTGATGAGTGGGTTCATGGAGCATTGTGATGACAATGACATGGAGCATTGTGATGTCAAGTGTCATGGAGGTTTGTGATGTCAAAAGACATGGAGCATTTTGATGACAAGTGCGTGCTGCATTGTGAAGAGAAGGGCAGGGAGCAGTTTGAGGACAGGGTCATGCAGCAATTTGATGAAAATTGTAATGGAACATTTTGATGACAGGTTTTATAGAACATTGTGATGTCAGGGGTCATTGAGCTTTGGGATGAAAAGGGTCATGGAGCATTTTGATGACAGGGGTTGTGGAACATTGTGATGTCAGGGGTCATGGAACATTGTGAGGATAAGGGGATGTAGCATGGTGATGACAGGGGTCATGGAACATTGTGATTACAGGGGTGAGGGAGTAATGTGATGACTAGTGATGGAACATTATAATATCTCATGTGAGAGAGCATTTTGATGAGAAGTACATGGAGCATTGGGATTACAAGTATTATGGAGCATATCGATGACAATGTTGTAGACCGCTGTGATGAAAGGCACGTGGCACATTGTGATGACAAGGGTCATGGAACATTGTTCTGACAAAGGCATGGAGCATTGTGATGACAAGGGTCACGGAGCATTGTGATGAAAAGTTCATGGAACATTGTGGTTACAAAGGTCACAAAGCCTTGTGATGACGCGGGCATGGACCGTTGTGATGACAAAAGTTATGAAGCACTGTGATGACTGGAGTCACGGAGCATTGTGATGACAGGGGTCATGGAGCATTGTGATGAAAAGGGCATGGGGCATTGTGATGACAGAGGTCATGGAGAATTTTGATTTCATTGTGCTGACAATAGCCAGAAGCATTATGATGATGGGCATGATGCATTGTGATGACAGGGTTCATGGAGCATAGAGATGAAAAGGGGCATGGAGCATTGTGATTACAGGGGTCTTGGAGCATTGTGATGACAAGTGTCATGGAGCCTAGTGATGACAAGGCCGTGGAACATTGTGATGGCAGGGGTCATGGAGCATTGTTATGACAGGGGTAATGGAGCATTGTGATGGGAAGTGCATGGAGCATTTTGATTACAAGGTTTATAGAGCACTGTGACGACAAATTTGTGGACCGTTGGGATAAAAAGTGCGTGGCACATAGTGATGACAAGGGTCATGGAGCATTTTTCTGACAAAGGCATGGAGCACTGTGATGACAAGGGTCACGGAGCACTGTGATGAAAAGTTCATGGAGCATTGTGGTTAAATAGGTCACAGAGCCTTGTGATGATGCGGGCATGGACCACTGTGATGACAAATGTTATGAAGCATTGTGATGACTGGAGTAACAGAGCATTGTGATGACAGGGGTCATGGAGAATTGTGATGACAAGGGCATGGAACATTGTGCTGATAAAGGCGTAGAGCATTGTGATGTCAAGGGTCAAAGAGCATTGTGATGAAAAGTTCATGGAACGTTGTTGTTAAAAAGTTCACAGAGGCTGTTGATGATGAGGGCATGGACCATTGTGATGACAAAGGTCATGAAGCATTGTGATGACTGGAGTCACGGAGAATTGTGATGACAGGGGTCATGGAGGATTGTGATAACAAGGGCATGGAGCATTGGTTTAATAAGTTTCATGGATTATTGCGATGACAGATGGAATGGCGCATTGTGATGACCAGGTCATGCAGTATTGTGAATACACGGGTCAGGGAGCTCTGGGATGACAAGGGCATGGATCATTGTGAAGACAAGGGTCATGAAGCACTGGGCTGAAAATGTTTATGGAGTATTGTGATGACCCGGGTCATGGAGCATTGTGAAGACAAGGGAATGGAACATGGTGATGAAAAGGTCCTGGAGCATTGTGATGACAAAACCATGGATCCTTGTGATGACAAGTCTCATGGAGCATACTGATGTAAAGGGGCATGGAGCATTGTGATTACAGGGGTCTTGGAACATTGTGATGACAAGGGCATGGAGCATTGTGAGGAAAAGTCCAAGGAGCATTCTGCTAGCATGCATCATTGAGGTTTGTGATGAAAAGGGCATGGAGAATTGTGATCACATGGGTCTTGGAGCATTGTAATGAAAAGAGCATGGATCATTGTGATGAAAATGGCATGGAGCCTTGTCATGACAGGGCTCAAGGAGCATACAGAGCACAAGTGTCAGGGAGCATTTTGATGACAAGTGTATAGAGCATTGTGATGACAAAGGTCATGGAGCATTGTGATGAGAAGACCATTGATAATTGTGATGTCGAGCGTCATGGGGCATTGTGATGACAAGTGTTATGGAATATTGTGATCACAAGGGTTTGGAGCATTGTTATGATAGAAGTCATGGAACATTTTGATTTCATTTTGATGACAATAGCATGAAGCATTATAGTGATGGGCATGGTGCATTGTGATGACAGGGTTCATGGAGCATTGAGATGAAAAGGGGCATGGAGCATTGTGAATAGAGGGTTCTGGGAGCATTGTGATGAGAAGGGTCATGGAGCTTTGTGATGACGAGGCCAAGGAACATCGTGATGGCAGGGGTCATGGAGCATAGTTATGACAGCGGTAATGGAACTTTGTGATGGCAAGGGTATGGAGCATTGTGATGAGAAGGCCATGGAGCATTCTGATGATATGTGTCATGGAGCTTTGTGAAGACAGGAGCATGGGGCAATGTGATGAGAGCGTTCATGGAGCATTGTGATGACAATGACATGGAGAATTGTGATGCCAAGGGTCATGGATCTTTGTGATGTCAAATGTCATGGAGCATTTTGATGGCAAGGGCGTTGGGCATTGTGATGAGAAGGGCAGGGAGCATTGTGATGACAGGGTTATGGAGCAATTTGATGAAAAGTGTCATGGAACATTTTGATGACAGGTGTTATGGAACATTGTGATGTCAGGGGTCATCGAACATTGTGATGATAAGTGCATGTAGCATTATGATGACAGGAGTCATGGAAAAATGTGTTGACAGGGGTGAGAGGGTATTGTGAGAAATAGTGATGTAGCATTGTGATATCAGTGGTGAGAGAGCATTTTGATGATAAGTGCATGGAGCATTGTGATGACAAATTATATGGAGCATTGTGATAATAAGATTGTGGAGCACTGTGATGGCAAGCGCATGGTGCATTGTGATGACATGAATCATTGAGCATTGTGCTGAGAAGTGCATGGACCATTGTGCTGACAAGGGTCAAAGAGCATTGTGATGAAAAGTTCATGGAGCATTGTGGTTAAAAAGGTCACAGAGACTGTTGATGGCGAGGGCATGGACCATTGTGATGACAAAGGTCATGAAGCATTGTGATGACTGGAGTCAAGGAGCATTGTGATAACAAGGCCATGGATCATTGTGATGACAAGGGCATGGAAATTTGTCTAATAAGTTTCATGGATTATTGCGATGACATTTGGAATGGATAATTGTGAAGACCAGGTCATGCAGTATTGTGAAGATAGGTGTCAGGGAGCATTGTGATGACCAGGCCATGC